>NW_027512909.1:0-323725 GCF_048772815.1 Callospermophilus lateralis
AGCACATGGATCCTTCTCAAAAATAGATCATATATTATGTCACAGGGCAATTCTTAGACAATATAAAGCAGTAGAGATAATACCATGCATCTTATCTGATCATAATGGAATATAAACTAAAAATCAATGATAAAAGAAGGAAGGAAAAATCATGCATCACTTGTAGAATGAACAACAGGTTACTGAATGAACAATGGGTTATAGAAGACATAAAGGAGGAAATTAAAAAATTCTTAGAGATAAATGAAAACACAGGCACAACATATCAGAATCTATGGGACACATTGAAATCCGTTCTAAGAGGAAAATTCATTGCTTGGATTTCATTCCTTAAAAAAAGAAAAAAACAACAGCAAATAAATGATCTCATACTTCATCTCAGAATCCTAGAAAAAGAAGAGGAAAACAACAGCAAAATAAGTAGAAGGTAAGATTTAATTAAAATCAAAGCTGAAATCAATGAAATTGAAACAAAAGAAACAATTGAAAAAATTGAGGAAACTAAAAGTTGGTTCTTTGAAAAAATAAATAAAATCGACAGACCCTTAGCCATGCTAATGAAAGAAGAAGAGAGAAAACTCAAATTACTCGCATACGGGATGAAAAAGTCAATATCACATGTTAAGGTCTATAAACAAGTCAGCATGGCACCTGGTATTTTACCAGAGAAATGTTAGGGTCTGTAAACAAGTCTGGATGGCGCCTGGCCAAAAGCCATAGGGAGTGGTTTTTGAAGTAACAAAAGCAAGCCATTAAGTGTGGAGATTCCTTATTGGTTGACTGCTGTATCTATTTTATGCTAATTAGATAAGCTATATAAAATGTATAAATATCGCTCGGATTCTACAATAAACGGCTTCCACTCCTGCTGTATCAATCTACACAAGTTATTTGTCACCCCCTGGCAATCACAGCAGATATTTCTGAAATACAGAAGATAATAAGAAATAAATTAATTTGATTCATTATACTCCAATATAATAGAAGATAGTGAAGGCATCGAAAAATTTCTTAAGTCATATGATCTGTCCAGATTGAGTCAGGAGGATATAGACAACCTAAACAGACCAATATCAATTGAGGAAATAGAAGAAACCATTCAAAGATTACCAACTAAGAAAAGACCAGGACAGTATGGGTATACAGCAGAGTTTTACAAACCCTTAAATATGAACTAATACCAATACTTATCAAGCTATTTCAGGAAATTGAAAAAGAGGGAGATCTTCCAAATTCAGTCTACCAGGCCAATATCACCCTAATTTCTACACCAGACATAAACACTTCAAACAAAGAAAACTACAGACCAATATCCCTAAAGAACCTAAATGCAAAAATCCCTAATTAAATTCTGGCGAATCAGATACAAAAACATATTAAAAAAATTGTGCACCATCATCAAGTAGGATTCATCCGTGGAATGCAAGGCTTGTTCAATATACGAAAATCAATAAATGTTATTCACCACATCAATAGACTTAAAAATAAGAACCATATGATCATCTCGATAGATGCACAAAAAGCATTCGACAAAGTACAGCATCCCTTTATCTTCAAAACTCTAGAAAAACTAGGAATAACAGGAACATACCTCAATATTGTAAAAGCAATCTATGCTAAGCCTCAAGCTAGCATCATTCTGAATCTAGAAAAATTGAAGGCATTCCCTCTAAAATCTGGAACAAGAATGGGATGCCCTCTCTCACCACTTCTGTTCAATACAGTTCTCGAAACACTGGCCAGAGCAATTAGACAGACGGAAGAAATTAAAGGCATAAAAATAGGAAAAGAAGAACTTAAATTATTACTATTGCAGAAGACATGATTCTATACCTAGCAGACCCAAAAGGGTCTACAAAGAAACTAATAGAGCTAATAAATGAATTCAGCAAAGTGGCAGGATATAAAATCAACACACATAAATCAAAGGCATTCCTCTATATCAGCGACAAATCCTCTGAAATGGAAATGAGAACAACCACTCCATTCACAATATCCTAAAAAAAAAAAAAAGATGGGAATCAACCTAACAAAAGAGGTGAAAGTCTTATACAATGAAAACTACAGAACCCTAAAGAGAAAAATATAAGAAAATCTTAGAAGATGTAAAAATATATCCTGTTCATGAATAGGCAGAACTAACATCATCAAAATGGCGATATTACCAAAATTTCTCTATAGGTTTAATGCAATGCCAATCAAAATCCCAAAGGCATTTCTTTTAGAAATAAAGAAAGCAATCATGAAATACATATGGAAAAATAAAAGTCCCAGAATAGAAAAAACAATGCTAGGCAGGAAGTGTGAATCAGGCGGTAGAGCGATACCAGACTTCAAACTATACTACAGAGCAATAGTAACAACAATAGCATGGTACTGGTACCAATATAGGCCGGTGGACCAAAGGTACAGAATAGAGGACACAGAAACCAATCCACAAAACTACAACTATCTTATATTTGATAAAGGGGCTAAAAGCATGCAATGGAGGAAGGATAGCATCTTCAACAAATGGTGTTTGGAAAACTGGAAATCCATATGTAACAAATTGAAACTGAATCCCTTTCTCTTGCCATGCACAAAAGTTAACTCAAAATGGATCAATGAGCTTGATATCAAATCAGAGACACAGTGTCTGATAGAAGAAAAATTTGCTTACGATGTGCATACTGTGGGGTCAGGCTCCAAATTCCTCAATAGGACACCCATAGCACAAGAGTTAATAACTAGAATCAACAAATGGGACATAAACTAAAAAGTTTTTTTGCAGCAAAAGAAGCAATAAAAGAGGTAAATAGGGAGCCTACATCCTGGGAAGAAATCTTTACTCCTCAAACTTCAGATAGAGCCCTAATATCCAGAGTATACAAAAAACTCAAAAAATTAGACAATAAGATAACAAATAACCCAATCAACAAATTGGCTGAGGACCTCAACAGACACTTATCAGATGAGGACTTACAATCAATCAACAAGTACATGAAAAAATGCTCACCATCTCCAGCAGTCAGAGAAATGCAAATCAAAACCACCCTAAGATACCATCTCACTCCAGTAAGATTGGCAGACATTATGAAGTCAAACAACAACAAGTTCTGGCAAGGATGTGGGGAAAGAGGTACACTTGTACATTGCTGGTGGGACTGCAAATTGGTGCAGCCAATTTGGAAAGCAGTATGGAGATTTCTTGGAAAGCTGGGAATGGAACCACCATTTGACCCAGCTATTCCCCTACTCAGTCTATTCACTAAAGACCTAAAAAGAGCATGCTACAGGGACACTACTACATCGATGTTCATAGCAGAACAATTCACAACAGGAAGACTGTGAAACCAACTTAGATGCCCTTCAATGAAAGAATGGAGAAAATACTGTGGCATTTATATACAATGGAGTATTACTCTGCATTGAAAAATGAAAAAAATCATAGAATTTGGAGGGAAATGGATGGCATTAGAGCAGATTATGCTAAGTGAAGCTACCCAATCCTTAAAAAAACAAATGCCAAATGTCATCTTTGATATACGGAGAGTAACTAAGAACAGAGGAGAGACAAAGAGCATGACAAGATGATTAACATTAAACAGGGATGAGAGGTGGAAAGGAAAGGGAGAGAGAAGGAAAATTGCATGGAATTGGAAGGAGACCCTCAGGGTTATATAAAATTACATACAAGAGAAAGTGAGGGGAAAGGGAAAAATAATACAAGGGGGACAAATTTATTACAGTAGAGGGGGTAGAGAGACAAGAGGGAGGGGCGGGGAGGGGAGGGGGGATAGTAGAGGATAGGAAAGGCAGCAGAATTCAATAGACACTAGTATGGCAATATGTGAATCAATAGATGTGTAAATGATGTGATTCTGTAATCTGTACATGGGGTAAAAATGGGAGTTCATAATGCACTTGAATCAAAGTGTGAAATATGATATAACAACTATGTAATGTTTTGAACAATTATAAATAAAAATGAAAAAAAATAAAACTAACTACGGTGAATAATGCATGAAATCCTAATATTTCTACAGTAACTGAACCAGTTTAACATCAATGCAAGTAGATTCCTATGGGACATGATGTGTACTTTGACCTTCATTTTTATTCAACACTGGTACATTACTATTTCATCAGTTTATGCACATCACAGGATATATATTTCATCCACAATTTAGCAAAGTTATAGGCATTTGTTTCACTTTCAATCAATTCCTGCTTTGAACACATGGATTCCTCCATATTTCTTGACTGGTCTTTTCATGAGACTTCCTTCCAAACACATTATTTTCGATTTCCATAAACACTTTTGAAACAAAACTCACACACACTTCATGATAAACAATAACCCTAAGATTACCATTATATGTGTAACTGGTTGGAGTGAATGATTGTATGTCAATATATGATTTCCTATATATTTTAAGATATCAATTCAATCCATTATTTAAAGTGAAAAAAGTTATATTATTTATTCACACTAAGGTCTATTCATGCATTATCTCTATATTCGTAGACACAGGGTACACCACTTGGTACCCACAATACTAATTTATGTGTCCTCAAATATTGCTCCCAGAAATGGTGGAAGAAATACACATATCATATGATCTACCTATATATTTGATCACAATAATTTTCTGGGCACAAAATGCAAAGGTCACACTTATGATTGTACCAAATCCTAAATGGAAAGTGAACATGGCTTACTAAAAACATCCATATCCAGGTTGCCTAATGCTTTCAAATGTCATTCCTATTGGTGACTACATATTTGTTTCTTCCTAAGATTATGTACTCAATCTCAACCCTGTTGAAAATGTCTAATCCTATCACTCACTATATAATTGCCTCATTTCATAATGTCTCTATTGATATTTTCCTTCCTACATATTTTCCCCAGTTAATCATTGTGACTGACTCTTCACATGTGCTGACATTTACATTCACTCTATAACCGAAACCCTATTGCTACAGAAATTTTTGTCCAAATTTTATACTCACTCTTTTTTATAAACCTACCGACTATCTTCCTAATCCCACCGACTATCTCAATTTGAGTGGATGTTCTCTTCTAAAATCAAACATCCAAGGTATAAGGTCCTATGCCATTGATTATCAATTTATCTGAGACATCTGTGTAGAACGTAATTAAAAGCTAAGTATCCCAATCAAGGGCCTAATGCCCTTCTGGGCTTCAAATCTTACCAACATTTCTGTTTTCATACTTATATTTCACCTCAATAATCTTATAAATATCGCAGGTTCCCAATACTATTAATCATCCTGCAGGATGATTCGTAATCCAAATCGAACATGTTAATAACCCTAACCATACACTCTTCCCTCAATCTAACTTTACAGAAGAGCAGCGAGAGAGTTCATCTTACAATACAGGAATGTAGGGGATCTGCATCCTTCTGGGAACCTCAAAGGTCCATGCAGATTTGATCCCTGGAGAAGATTAGGCAGCTATGAAGGACCTGAGAGAGCAAAAGTCATCTTCCATTGCAAACAACCTTTCCAGAATGAAGGGTTTTGTCTGAATAAGCCTCTCTTCTTAATGTAGAGAAGATGGACCATACCAGGCATGTGTGGAGAGCTGTTCCTGGGTGCCTATGGTTGATATACCATTCTAACATATGAAAGTGTCACAGGAAGTAAGGGCTGCCTCCATCTCATAGGACTATTGGAAGCTACTGTTAGGACAAAGTGGTTGCCAAGGCAGTGACCTCATTAAATTCCTGAAGGAAGTAATCTCACCTCACTTCCTTGGTGAAGAAACTCTCTGAACTTGGGATCCGGGAAGCCAGGCACGCAGAGCCAGTCCCATTCCCAGTCCCATTGGTCTCACTTGTTTGAATTTAACAAGGACAGAGTCAGTCTTTCTTGGTACCTACTGATGTGAGGATGGACAAATGTCAGGAAAGCTCTGAAGAGAGGCCTTTCCTGAGAAAGCAGGTAGTTGCTCACAGCTGGCTAGTGACAACTTCACAGATTGGGCCAATGAGACCATATCTGACACAGGACAGGCGATTTCATCAGAACATAGTATGGCCCACCTGTCAGAGGACACTCCTGATAGTCACAGACCTACTTGGGGGAAGGAGCTGCCTTTGTGTGTGTGGGTGTGGGTTTGAGGTTTTGTCTCATGTTCTGAGAATAGGTAGGAAAGGCGGTTTGTTTGTTTTGGAGTGAACTGTTTCTGGTAAGTCGTTTGACAAGGCCAGTGTCTCTTTGTCTGTGTATCCCACTGTGTCCGTGGTTTTAGACATTAGAAAAGAGAATGAATCATTGTATGTGTCCTGACTAGTAGAAAGCTTCCCAAGATTCATCTTGCCCAATTTATGAATGGACTGTGGCTTGACTTATGGGTGGGCAACTCCTACAATCTTGCTAAGGTCCTGTTTTCTTCCTGAATTCTGGCCAATTTCCAGAATAGTCTCATTGTTTTGTGTCCAAAATATGTACCACCTCCAAGCTCTGAGACTTGGCCATGTACTGGATTGCTGAAAGGAATGGGAGCATCTAAGAATACTCAGATATGAGTGTGACCAGAAAATTCTAATGGAGAAACCCTGCTTTGGGCCTTTTGCTTACCAATTGTTCTGTTGCCCTGAATGTCAGAACGTCTTTGCCTCAGGCCACACCTTTGTAGAGTTAAAAGAAATAGTTTTCAAATAGAAATGAATGGGCATCACCTGTGGCTCTTTGCTTAATTGCTTTGGAAAGGGATGTGTCTGAATCAGCTTTTTGGCCCTGTGTGAGGCTGTGGCTTAGATTCTTAGCACCTGATGGATCTAAAGAAAGATCCCATGTGTGCATCCAAAACCAAAATGGACAAAAGAGCATTCATTTTGGATGAAGTCTCTCGCATTCCTCTGTAAGGTTCCTGACCTTCATCAAGTGAGAATAGTGATCATTTGGTTTAAATGTGTTCCTCAAAACCCTGCAGAGGATAGCCCATAAGTGCTTGATTTTTCTCATGACTCCAAATCACATAAAGACTCTAAACCCCACAGTCAGTAGGCCTCAAATTGGAGAAGCAGTGCCATCTTAATGGCCGGCCAATTTGATTACTCCTGGTTCATTGGAAGGATGTCCAGGCCACCCTGATTTTAGGCAAATGAGGGGCAAGGGTGGTTATTTTGGACACTGTCTTGGGCAGCACCCCTCATGGAAACCTCCAGCCAGAGGTTATGATGAGTGGGTATATAGAAAAAATGAGTGACATGTGGGACTGTTTTGGATTTAATTGTGGATATTTGTGTGGCAGTTGGAAGACATAACTGGGTCTACCTGGGCTTGAACTTTGGTGTGATTCCCCTTAGAGACTGAGTTCAGTAACTGACCTCAGAAAAGTATTGCCATGTATTGTGTTGGGATTAAAGAGGCCATGTATGAGCGTCACCCTTGGAAACTGAGATCTAGCCCCAGAGTGGCTTTACACAGAGCACTGGGAATCTCAGCCAAGGTATCACATGATTTCATTCGAAAGACTTGGCAGCCATATTTGAGAGTCAAAACACACATGGAACTCACATTGTAGACCTCAATGGGCCTGGCTTAATGTGACCTTTTGTTCACTCTTTGAGAAGCCTTGCCTGTGAGGGTTCTTCAGAGCTTTCATTGAAATAATCTTCCTCACCATTTAATGGTTCCTGAAAAAATTGAAACCCACAGTGCTTCCAACTTCATCCTTGTAAAATGTCTAGATAAATACCATGAAATTTTTGAAATTCCCATGACTAGGTTGCACTAGAGAACCTTTGGATGTCCTGCTGCTGATCATGGATGTACCTGACAGTGCCTTGCTTGACTGGGTTCTATGAAAATGGTGTACAACAGAGGTCCCAGTAAGTTTCAGGCTCCTAAGAAGTGGGCCTAGAGTTGTGGTGGGCAGGAGTGTGATAAAACTTCTGTGTTGGAGCAATTTGGATCTTCCATTGGCTTACAAATGGCTTGTGGCTTACATGGTGCAGCCAGCAGACCCTTATAAGTAAAGGCATCTTGTTATATGGAGAGGATTCAGGGCAATGTTCAGAATCAGGTTGCTATGGACAAGGATGCAATGGGGCAAGCTTTGAGGGATAGAAGATTGGTTGGTGCATTTTCCTGCAGACCCTGACCCACCACACGTGACAGAACTCCCTCCAGCACTGTATCCCAGTTGAACTCCTTCTATTTTATGAAGCAAATAAAAAACTACCAGTGCAGCAGCAAAAACCCCACAAAAAGTGTAGGAGGGCCAAATGGCTTCACAGTTCAACGGGGAGACACTTAGACCCCAGAGGCCACAGTTTACCTAAAAAGAAAAATATCAGCACTGCTGCCTCATGTTCATTGAAACATCAGAAACAATGTCCTCCAGGTCTCATAGATGCAGACCCAGCTTTGATGGTCTCACTACAAAGGAAGCCAAATCTCCTGACAACAACATATATTTAAGTGCCCTATCTCAAGGCAGTTTCTCAAAAAGTTTTAGGCCAGCAGAGCTCCATGTTTGTGGAGTGTTTACCCTGTCCCTTGCTTTTGGAAACTCCTCTAACACCTCCAAGGTTGTGAACTCCTGAGCATTTTCCATTCCAGATATGTGTTCACTGATTTTCTAACTCTTCTCCTCTAATTGTGTCTTACTTGGGGTGAAGGTAATGTCAAGGCATTGTTCTGGATGAGAGTGGGAGGACATTTGTGCAGCATATATATGCATACAAATTGGATTCATTTTCCAATTTTCATTTTGAAATATTGAATCCCTGACACTAACCCAAACCTACTAGACTCAAACAACTCATCCTAATATGATAGAGAAAAATAACCCAAACCTATAGAAATACAAGCAGTTCATTGGAGGCATGTTGTATAGTTGGACTTGCCTTTTGCATTATATAAGGTAAAAGTTATAAATTTAGTCAATTTTTAATCGAAGAAGTTCTCCATAAGTTTTTAAACTTAAAAAATACGAGAATTCTTTATTCGCTTTCTCTTTAGCCTATTCACACTTGTATATTTATATGCATATACAGAATCCTACCATGTATCACAACGTACATTTTGAGGTGGCTGACTTGGCATATACAATCTGTGAGAAGAGTTCACACCTCCTAAACGCTGTTGGAACTGAAAATTCAACCTATAGGGGAGCTTCCCAGTAGAAGAACATTATACATAAATTCATGTTCAGTAAAATAAATATTTTTGCATCTGTGGGTGATATATATTTACTGATGAATTTCTATTGCAATTTATATTGCTTCTTTTAAATGTCTGTCAGTGTTTTGTGTGTTTGTGTGTGTGTGTGTGTGTGTAATATATCTGTACCCTCTGCAGATTTTTCAAAATATGAAATATATGTGTCTAATGTAAACTCTCTAAATTCATTCATGTTCATGTATGTGGATTTATAATCAACTTTTCACAAGATTATAATCAGAAATATTCATCCACCTGAAATACATATTTATTTCCTAGTACTGAAAACTAACTTCAGTGAATGGTGCATACAAATCCTAATTATTCTACAGTAACTGACCCAGTCTAACATCAATGCAAGTAGATTCCTATGGGACATGATATGTAATTTGACGTTCATATGTACTCAACACTGGTACATTATGATTTCTTCAGTTTTTGCACATTTTAAGTTATACACTTCATCCACAAGTTCACAAATTTATAGGCATTTGTTTCAACTTTAATCACTTCTTGCTTCAGAACACATGTATTGGCAGGGTTTCTTGACTGGTCTTTTCATGAGACTTCTTTCCAAACACATTATTTTTGATTTCCATAATCACTTTTGAAGCAAAACTCACACACTCTTCATGATAAACCAAACAATAATATTTCCATTAGATATATAACTGGTTGGAATGAATGATTGTATATCAATATACGATTTCCTGTAATTTTTCAGATATCAATTCAATTCATTATATAAAGTTCAAAAAAGTTATATTATTTATTCACAGTATGGTCTATTCATGCTTTATCTCTATCTTAATAGACACAGGGTACACCTCTTTGTACCCCCAATTCTAATTTTAAATCTTCAATATATTGCTCTCAGAAATGGTGAAGGAAATACTCATGTCACCTCATTATCACAGTAATATTCTGGACAAAAAATGGAAAGGTCACACTTATGATTGTACCAAAGCCTAAATGGAAAGTGAACATGGATTACTAAAAACATCCACGTCCAGGTTGTCTAATGCTGTCAATTGTCAATCCTATTGGAGACTACATATTTGTTTTTTCCTAATTTATATATTCAAACTCAACCCTGTTGAAAATGTCTAATTCTATCCCTCACTTTATACTTTGCCTGATTTCGTTATGTTTCCATTGATATCTGCTTATCTACACATTTTCCCCAGTTCATCATAGTGACTGACTCTTCATATGTGCTGATATTTACATTCACTCTATAACCGAAAGTCTATTGCTAAAGAACTTTTGGTCCAAATCCTATACTCACTCTTCTTCCTAAACCTACCGACTATCTTCCTAATCCTACTGAATATCCCTTTTTGACTGGATGTTCTCTTCTAAATTCAATCATCCAATGTACAAGGTCCTATGCCATTGTATATCGAATTATCTGAGACATCTTTGCAGAACATAATTCAAAGCTAAGTATCCCAATCAAGGGAAAAACCCTTCTGGGCTTCAAATCATAACTAGGTTTCTCTTTTCATAATTATATTTCACCTCTATATTCTTGTAAATATTGTAGGTTCCCAATACCATTATTAATCGCACAGAATCATTCGTAACCCAAATCAAACCTGTTTTTAACCCCAAGTATACACTGTTCCCTCAATCATTTTACAGAAGAGCAGGGACAGAGTGGTTCTTACAATACAGGAAAGTTGGAGACCTTCCTCCTGATGAGAACCTCAAATATACAGGCACAAATGATACCTGGAGAAGTTGTAGGCAGGTATGAAGCACCTAAGAGAGAAAAAGTCATCTTCCATGGCAAACAACCTGGTCAGGATGAAGGGATGTGTCTGAATCTGCCTCTCTATTCTTATTGTAGAGAAGGTGGACCAAACCAGGCCTGAGTGGAGAGCTGTTCCCCCGTGCCAATGGTTGATATACATTCTACCTAATTAAAGTGTCAAAGGAAGTAGGGGCAACCTCCATCTTATGTTACCCTTGGAAGCAACTGTTAGGACAAAGTGGTTGCCAAGGCAGTGACCTCATTCAGTTCCAAAGAATGTGACATCCCTCATTTCCTTGGTGATGGAAATCTCTGAACTTGGTATCCAAGAAGGCAGGCACCCAGAGGCAGTCCCTGTCCCAGTCCCAGTGGGCTCACTTGTTTGGATTTACCAAGGACAGAGTCAGTTTTCTTGGTACCTAATGATGTGAGGATGGCCAAATGCCAGGAGAGCTCAGAAGATGGACCTTTCCTGAGAAAACAGGTAGTGGCTAACCACTTTTTCCTGACATCTTCACAGAGTTGGTCAAGGAAACAAGATCTGAGAGAAGACAGGCCATTTCGGGGGAACATAGTATGGCCCACCAGTCAGAGGACACTCCGGATAGTCACAGACCTACTTGGGGGAAGGAGGTGACTTTCTGGGAGTGGGTGTGGGTTTGTTGTTTTGTCTCATGTTCTGAGAATAGATAGGAAAGGCGGTTTGTTTGGTTTGAAGTGGACAGTTTCTAGTAAGTCATTTGACACGGCGAGTGTTTCTGTTTCTGTGTATCCCACTTTGTCCGTTGTTGTAGACATTAGAAAAGAGAATGTATTAATGGATGTGTCCTGTCTAGTATAAAACTTCCCATAATTCATCCTACCCAATATATGAATGGACTGCAGCTTGTCTTATCGATGTGCAACACCTGCTATCTTTCTAAGTTGTTGTTTTCTTCCTGAATTCTGGCCACTCTCCAGAATAGGCTCATGGATTTGTGTCCAAAATATGTACCACCTCCAAGCTCTGTGACATGGCCATGTACAGGATAGCTGAAGAGAATGGCGAGCATCTCAGAAAACTCAGATATCAGTGTGACCAGGAAAGTCTCAGTGCAGAAACCCCGCTTTGGGCCTTTTGCTTACTTATTGTTGTGTTGCACTGAATGTCAGGAAGGTCTTTGCCTCAGGCCACCCCTTTGTGAAGCCTGAAGAAAACAGTTTTCAAATGGAAATGAATGGGCCTCACCTGTGGCTCTTTGCTTAATTGCTTTGGAAAGGGATGTGTCTTTATCAGCCTCTTGGACCTGTGTGTGGCTGTGACTTAGGTTCTCAGCACCTGATGGATCTTAAGAATGATCCCATGTGAGTTTCCAAAACCAAAATAGCATAAAATATCATTCATTGTGGATGAAGACTCTTGCCTTCCTCTGTTAGGTTCCTGCACTCCATCAAATGAGAATAGGAATTCTTTGGGTCTAATGAGTTCTTCAAAGCCCTGCAGAGGTGCTTGTGTTTTCGCATGACTCTAAATCACCTAAAGAATCGATACCTAAAATCAGTATGCCTCAAATTGGAGAAACACAGAAGTATTAAAGGCAGGCTTATTTGTTCACTCCTAGTTCACAGAAACGGTGTCCAGGCTACCCAGACTTTAGGCAAATGAGGGGCAAAGGAGCTGATTTTGGACACTGTCTTGGGCTGTGCCCCTCATGGAAACCTTCAGCCAGAAGTTAAGATGATTGACTATATGGAATAAGATGAGGGCCATGTGTGAGTGTTTTGGTTTTAATGTTGCTCATTTGTGTGGCATTGGAATAAATGATTGGGTCCACGTGGGCTTGAACTCTGGTGTGATTCCCCTTAGAGACTGGGTTTTGGAACTGAACTCAGGAAAGCATTGCCATGAATTTTGTTGGGATTTTAAGAGGCCAAGCATGAAAGTCACTCTTGGAAACTGAGACCTAGACCCCGGGTGGATTTCCACAGAGGTCTGGGAATCTCAGCAAGGATATTACATTATTTTATTCTTAAAGAAATGGCAGCCATAGTTGAGAGTCAAAACACACATGGACATCACATTGTAGACCTCAATGGGCCTGGCCTAATGTGACCTTTTGTCCACTCTTTGGGAAGCCTTGCCTGTGACAGTTCTCCAGCGATTTCATTGAAATGAGCTTCCTCAACATTTAATGTTTGCTGAATGAATTGAAACCCACAGTGCCTCCAACTTCATGCTTGAAAAATGGCTAGATAAACACCATGAAATTTTTGAAATTCCTATGACCAGGTGGCACTGGAGAAACATTGGATGTCCTGTTGCTGATCATGAGTATACCAGACAGTGCCTTGATTTACTGAGTTTCATGAAAATGGTGTAGAACAGAGATGCCAGTATGTTTGAGCCTGCTGAGTAGTGGGTCTAGAGCAGTGGTGGGGAGGTGTTTGATAAAACATCCACGGTAGGGCCATGTGGATCTACCATTGGATTCCAAATGGCTTGTAACTGACATGGTGCAGCCAGCAGACCCTTATATGTGAAGGCATCTTGTTATATGGAGAGTTAGCAGAGGAAAATTAAGAATCAAGTTGATATGGACAAGGGGACAATGGGGCAAGATGTGAGAGATAGAAGCATAGTTGGTGCATTCTCTTGCAGACCCTGACCCACCACACATGACAGAACTCCCTCCAGCACTGTGTCCCAGTTTATCTCCTAGTATTTCGTGAAACAAATACCAAACTCACAGTGCAGCAGCAAAAACACCACAAAAAGAGGAGAAGGAACAAATGGCTTCACAGTCCACACGGGGAATCACTTAGTCCCCAGTGGCCTCAGTATACCTACAAAAAGAGGATTCAGCACTGCTTCATCTTGTTCATTGGAAAATAAGAAACCATGTCCTCCAGGTCACATAGATGCAGACCCAGCTTTGATGGTCTCACTACAAAGGAAGCCAAATCTCCTGAATACAACATATATTTCAAGTGCGGAAGCTCAGAGGCAGTTTCTCAAAAAGTTTTTAGGCCAGCAGAGCTCCATGTTTGTGGAGTGTTGACCCTGTCAACTAGTTTTGGAAACTCCTCTACCACCTCCAAGGTTGTGAACTCCTGAGCATTTTCCATTCCAGATATGTATTCACTGATTTTGTAACTCTTCTCCTCTAATTTTGTCTTACTTGTGGTGAAGGTAATGTCAAGGCATTGTTCTGGATGAGAGCGGGAGGATATTTGTGCAGCATATATTTACATACACATTGGATTCATTTTCCAATTTTCCATTCGAAGTACTGAATCCCTGACACTAACCCATACCTAGTAGACTCAAACTATTCATCCTAATATAATGGGGAAAATTAACACAACACAATAGAAATACAAGCACTTCAGAGGAGACATGTTGTATAGTTGGACTCGACATTTGCATTATATAAGGTAGGGGTTATAAATCTAATCAAATTTTAATTGAAATATTCTCCATGTGTTTTTAAACTTAACAAATATGTGAATTCTTGTTTCCCTCTTCTGTAGCCTCTTCACACGTGTATATTTATATGCATATATAGAATCCTACCAGGTATCACACGTACATTTTTGTGAGGTGGCAGTCTTGGCAGATACAAATTGTGAGAAGTGTTCACTCTTCCTAAATGCTATTGGAAATGAAAATTCAACCTATAAAAGAGCGTCCTAGTAGAACAACTTTATACATAAACTCATGTTCATTAAAATAAGTATTTTTGCCTCTGTGGATGATATATACTTACTGATGAATTCAGATTGGCATTTATATTGGTACTTTTTAATGTCTGTGAGTGTTGTGTGTGTGTATGTGTTTGTGTGTGTGTTTGTGTGTGTGTGTGTGTATATATATATATATATAGATAGATAGATATAGATATAGATAGATAGATAGATAGATATAGGTATAGATATAGATATAGATATACTCTCTAAATTTTTCAAAATATAAAATATATGTGTCTAATATACACTCTCTATATCATTCATGTTCATGTATGTGGATTTGTAATCAACTTTTCACAAGATTATAATCAGAAATATTCATCCACCTGAAATACATATTTGTTTTGTAGTACTGAAAACTAACTTCAGTGAAAGGTGCATACAAATCCTAATTAACAACAGTAACTGACCCAGTCTAACATCAATGCAAGTAGACTCCTATGGGACATGATATGTAATTTGTCATTCATTTGTATTCGACACTGGTACATTATTGTTTCTTCAGTTTTTGCACATCATAGGATATACATTTCATCCACAAGTTCACAAATTAATAGGCATTTGTTTCAACTTTAATCACTTCTTGCTTCAGAACACATGTATTGTCAGGGTTTCTTGACTGGTCTTTTCATGAGACTTCTTTCCAAACACATTATTTTGAATTTCCATAATCATTTTGAAGCAAAACTCACACACTCTTCATGATAAACCAAAACACTAATATTTCCATTAGATATATAACTGGTTGGAATGAATGATTGTATATCAATATATGATTTCCTTTAATTTTTCAGATATCAGTTCAATTCATTATTTAAAGTTCAATAAAGTTATATTATTTATTCACGGTATGGTCTATTCATGCTTTTTCTATTTTTCATAGTAACAGGGTACACCTCTTTGTAACCACGATTCTAATTTTACATCTTCAATATATTGCTCCCAGAAATGGTGAAAGAAATACTCATGTCACCTCATTATCACAGTAATATTCTGGACAAAAAATTGAAAGGTCACACTTATGATTGTACCAAAGCCTAAATGGAAAATGAACATGGATTTCTAAAAACATCCATGTCCAGGTTGCCTAATGCTGTCGAATGTTAATCCTATTGGTGACTACATATTTGTTTTTTCCTAATTTATATTTTCAAACTCAACCCTGTTGAAAATGTCTACTTCTATCACTCACTTTATACTTTGCCTGATTTCGTAATGTTTCTATTGATATCTGCTTTTCTACATATTTTCCCCAGTTCAACATAGTGACTGACTCTTCATATGTGCTGACATTTACATTCACTCTATAACCGAAAGTCTATTGCTAAAGAACTTTTGGTCCAAATCCTATACTCACTCTTCTTCCTAATCCTACTGACTGTCTTCCTAATCCTACTGAATATATCGTTGACTGGATGTTCTCTTCTAAATTCAATCATCCAATGTACAAGGTCCTATACCATTGTATATTGAATTATCTGAGACAGCTTTGCAGAACATAATTCAAAGCTAAGTATCCCAATCAAGGGCAAAACCCTTCTGGGCTCCAAATCATACGTAGATTTCTGTTTTCATACTTATATTTCACCTCTATATTCTTGTAAATATTGCAGGTTCCAAATACCACTATTCATCCCACAGAATCATTCGTCACCAAATCAAACCTGTTTTTAACCCCAAGTATACACTGTTTCCTCAATCATTTTACAGAAGTGCAGGGACAGAGTGGTTCTGACAATACAGGAAAGTTGGGGACCTTCCACCTGATGAGAACCTCAAATGTCCATGCACAAATGATACCTGGAGAAGTTGTAGGCAAGTATGAAGCACCTGAGAGAGCAAAAGTCATCTTCCATGGCAAACAAACTGGTCAGGATGAAGGGATGTGTCTGAATCTGCCTCTCTCTTCTTATTGTAGAGAAGGTGGACCAATCCAGGCCTGAGTGGAGAGCTGTTCCCGGGTGCCAATGGTTGATATACATTCTACCTTATGAAAGTGTCACAGGAAGTAGGGCCAACCTCCATCTTATGTTACCCTTGGAAGCAACTGTTAGGACAAAATGGTTGCCAAGGCAGTGACCACATTCAGTTCCAAAGAATGTGACATACCTCATTTCCTTGGTGATGGAAATCTCTGAACTTGGTATCCAAGAAGCCAGGCACCCAGAGGCAGTCCCAGTCCCAGGCCCAGTGGGCTCACTTGTTTGGATTTACCAAGGACAGAGTCAGTTTTCTTGGTACCTAATGATGTGAGGATGGCCAAATGCCAGGAGAGCTCTGAAGATGGACCTTTCCTGAAAAAACAGGTAGTGGCTAACCACTTTTTGCTGACATCTTCACAGAGTTGGTCAAGGAAACAAGATCTGAGAGAAGACAGGCCTTTTCGGGGGAACATAGTATGGCCCACCAGTCAGAGGACACTCCAGATAGTCACAGACCTACTTGGGGGAAGGAGGTGCCTTTGTGGGAGTGGGTTTATTTGTTGTTTTGTCTCAGGTTCTGAGAATAGATAGAAATGGCGGTTTGTTTGGTTTGGAGCGGACAGTTTCTAGTAAGTCATTTGACAAGGCGAGTGTTTCTGTTTATGTGTATCCCACTGTGTCCGTTGTTGTAGACATTAGAAAAGAGAATGCATTAATGGATGTGTCCTGTCTAGTATAAATCTTCCCATAATTCATCCTGCCCAACATATGAATGGACAGCAGCTTGTCTTATCGATGTGCAACACCTGCTATCTTTCTAAGTTGTTGTTTTCTTCCTGAATTCTGGCCACTCTCCAGAATAGGCTCAGGGATTTGTGTCCAAAATATGTACCACCTCCAAGCTCTGTGACATGGCCATGTACTGGATAGCTGAAGAGAATGGCGAGCATCTCAGCAAACTCAGATTTCTGTGTGACCAGGAAAGTCTCAGTGCAGAAACCCTGCTTTGGGCCTTTTGCTTACTTATTGTTGTGTTGCACTGAATGTCAGGAAGGTCTTTGCCTCAGGCCACCCCTTTGTGAAGCCTGAAGAAAACAGTTTTCAAATGGAAATGAATGGGCCTCACCTGTGGCTCTTTGTTTAATTGCTTTGGACCTGTGTGTGGCTGTGACTTAGATTCTCAGCACCTGATGGATCTTAAAAATGATCCCATGTTAGCTTCCAACACCAAAATGGCAAAAAAATATCATTCATTGTGGATGAAGTCTCTTGCCTTCCTCTGTTAGGTTCTTGCACTCCAACAAATGAGAATAGGGATTCTTTGGATCAAATGAGTTCTTAAATCCCTGCAGATGTGCTTGTGTTTTCGCATGACTCTAAATCACCTAAAGAATCCATACCTAAAATCAGTAGGCCTCAAATTGGAGAAACACAGAAGTATTAACGGCAGGCTTATTTGTTCACTCCTGGTTCACAGCAACGGTGTCCAGGCTACCCTGACTTTAGGCAAATGAGGGGCAAACGAGCTGATTTTGGACACTGTCTTGGGCTGCGTCCCTCATGGAAACCTCCAGCCAGAGGTTAAGATGATTGACTATATGGAATAAGGTGAGGGCCATGTGGGAGTGTTTTAGTTTTAATGTTGGTCCTTTGTGTGGCATTGGAAAAAATGACTGGTTCCACGTGGGCTTGAACTCTGGTGTGATTCCCCTTAGACACTGGGTTTTGGAACTGAACTCAGAGAAGCATTGCCATGAATTTTTATGGGATTTTAAGAGGCCACGCATGAAAGTTGCTCTTCGAAACTGAGACCTAGGCCCCGGGTAGATTTCCACTGAGGCCTGGGAATCTCAGCAAGGATATCACATGATTTTATTCTTAAAGAAATGGCAGCCATAATTGAGAGTCAAAACACACATGGACCTCACATTGTTGACCTCAATGGGCCTGGCCTAATGTGACGTTTTGTCCATTCTTTGGGAAGCCTTGCCTGTGACAGTTCTCCAGAGATTTCATTGAAATGAGCTTCCTAACCATTTAATATTTGCCTAATGAATTGAAACCCACAGTGCCTCCAACTTCATGCTTGAAAAATGGCTAGATAAATACCATGAAATTTTTGAATTTCCTATGACCAGGTGGCACTGGAGAAACATTGGATGTCCTATTGCTGATAATGAGTATACCAGACAGTGCCTTGATTTACTGAGTTTCATGAAAATGGTGTAGAACAGAGATGCCAGTAATTTGGAGCCTGCTGAGTAGTGGGTCTAGAGCAGTGGTGGGGAGGCGTTTGATAAAACATCCGTGGTAGGACCATGTGCATCTACCATTGGATTCCAAATGGCTTGTAACTGACATGGTGCTGCCAGCAGACCCTTATATGTAAAGGCATCTTGTTATATGGAGAGTTTTAAGAGGAAAATTAAGAATCAGGTTGATATGGACAAGGGGGCAATGGGGCAAGCTGTGAGAGATAGAAGCCTAGTTGGTGCATTCTCTTGCAGACCCTGACCCACCACACGTGACAGAACTCCCTCCAGCACTGTGTCCCAGTTTAGCTGCTAGTATTTGGTGAAACAAATAAAAAACTCACAGTGCAGCAGCCTAAACACCACAAAAAGAGGAGGAGGACCAAATGGCTTCACAGTCCACATGGGGAGACGGGGAGACACTTAGTCCCCAGTGGCCTCAGTTTACCTATAAAGAGAGGATTCAGCACTGCTTCATCTTGTTCATTGGAAAATAAGAAACCATGTCCTCCAGGTCACATAGATGCAGACCCAGCTTTGATGGCTCACTACAAAGGAAGCCAAATCTCATGAAAAGAACATATATTTCAAGTGCGGAAGCTCAGAGGCAGTTTCTCAAAAAGTTTTTAGGCCAGCAGAGTTACATGTTTGTGGAGTGTTTACCATGTCCCTTACTTTTGGAAACTCCTAAACCACCTCCAAGGTTGTGAACTCCTGAGCATTTTCCATTCCAGATATGTATTCACTGATTGTGTAACTCTTCTCCACTAATTGTGTCTTACTTGGGGTGAAGGTAATGTCAAGGCATTGTTTTGGATGAGAGCGGGAGGATATTTGTGCAGCATATATTTACATACCCATTGGATTCATTTTCCAATTTGTCATTCGAAGTACGGAATCCCTGACACTAACCCATACCTAGTAGACTCAGACTATTCATCCTAATATAATGCGGAAAATTAACCCAACACAATAGAAATACAAGCACTTCAGAGGAGACATGTTCTATAGTTGGACTTGACATTTGCATTATATAAGGTAGGGGTTATACATCTAGTCAAATTTTAATTGAAATATTCTCCATGTGTTTTTAAACTTAACAAATATGTGAATTCTTGTTTCCCTTTTCTGTAGCCTATTCACACATGAATATTTATATGCATATATAGAATCCTACCAGGTATCACACGTACATTTTTGTAAGGTGGATGTCTTGGCAGATACAAATTGTGAGAAGTGTTCACTCCTCCTAAATGCTGTTGGAAATGAAAATTCAACCTATAAGAGAGCGTCCTAGAAGAACAACATTATACATAAACTCATGTTCAGTAACATAAATATTTTTGCATCTGTGGATGATATATATTTACTGATGAATTTCGATTGGCATTTATATTGGTACTTTTTAATGTCTGTGAGTGTTGTGTGTGTGTGTGTGTGTGTGTGTGTGTGTGTGTGTATAGATATAGATATAGATATACTCTCCAAAGTTTTCCAAATATGAAATATATGTGTCTAGTATACACTCTCTAAATTCATTCATGTTCATGTATGTGGATTTATAATCAACTTTTCACAAGATTATAATCAGAAATATTCATCCACCTGAAATACATATTTGTTTCCTAGTACTGACTACTAACTTCAGTGAAGGGTGCATACAAATCCTAATTATTCTACAGTATCTGACCCAGTCTAACATCAATGCAAGTAGACTCCTATGGGACATGATATGTAATTTGTCATTCATTTGTATTTGACACTGGTACATTATTGTTTCTTCAGTTTTTGCACATCATAGGATATACATTTCATCCACAAGTTCACAAATTAATAGGCATTTGTTTCAACATTAATCACTTCTTGCTTCAGAACACATGTATTGTCAGGGTTTCTTGACTGGTCTTTTCATGAGACTTCTTTCCAAACACATTATTTTGAATTTCCATAATCATTTTGAAGCAAAACTCACACACTCTTCATGATAAACCAAAACACTAATATTTCCATTAGATATATAACTGGTTGGAATGAATGATTGTATATCAATATACAATTTCCTTTTATTTTTCAGATATCAGTTCAATTCATTATTTAAAGTTCAAAAAAGTTATATTATTTATTCACAGAATGGTCTATTCGTGGTTTTTCTCTATGTTCATAGAAACTGGGTACACCTATTTGTACCCCCGATTCTAATTTTACATCTTCAATATATTGCTCCCAGAAATGGTGAAAGAAATACTCATGTCACCTCATTATCACAGTAATATTCTGGACAAAAAATGGAAAGGTCACACTTATGATTGTACCAAAGCCTAAATGGAAAGTGAACATGGATTTCTAAAAACATCCATGTCCAGGTTGCCTAATGCTGTCAATTGTCAATCCTATTGGTGACTACATATTTGTTTTTTCCTAATTTATATATTGAAATTCAACCCTGTTGAAAATGTCTAATTCTATCCCTCACTTTATACTTTGCCTGATTTCGTAATGTTTCCATTGATATCTGCTTTTCTACATATTTTCCCCAGTTCAACATAGTGTCTGACTCTTCATATGTGCTGACATTGACATTCACTCTATAACCAAAAGTCTATTGCTAAAGAACTTTTGGTCCAAATCCTATACTCACTCGTCTTCCTAAACCTACCGACTATCTTCCTAATCCTACTGAATATCCCTTTTTGACTGGATGTTCTTTTATAAATTCAATCATCCAATGTACAAGGTCCTATGCCATTGTATATCAAATTATCTGAGACATCTTTGCAGAACATAATTCAAAGCTAAGTATCTCAATCAAGGGCAAAACCCTCTGGGCTTCAAAGCATACCTAGATTTCTTTTTTCAAACTTATATTTCACCTCTATATTCTTGTAAATATTGCAGGTTCCCAATCCCATTATTCATCGCACAGAATCATTCATCACCAAATCAAACCTGTTTTTTACCCCAGGTATACACTGTTCCCTCAATCATTTTACAGAAGAGCAGGGACAGAGGGGTTCTTACAATACAGGAAAGTTGGGGATCTTCCACCAGATGAGAACCTCAAATGTCCATGCACAAATGATACATGGAGAAGTTGTAGGCAGGTATGAAGCTCCTGAGAGAGCAAAAGTCATCTTCCATGGCAAACAACCTGGTCAGGATGAAGGGATGTGTCTGAATCTGCCTCTCTCTTCTTATTGTAGAGAAGGTGGACCAATCCAAACCTGAGTGGAGAGCTGTTCCCGGGTGCCAATGGTTGATATACATTCTACCTTATGAAAGTGTCACAGGAAGTAGGTGAAACCTCCATCTTATGTAAGCCTTGGAAGCAACTGTTAGGACAAAGTGGTTGCCAAGGCAGTGACCTCATTCAGTTCCAAAGAATGTGACATACCTCATTTCCTTGGTGATGGAACTCTCTGAACTTGGTATCCAAGAAGCCAGGCACCCAGAGGCAGTCCCAGTCCCAGGCCCAGTGGGCTCACTTGTTTGGATTTACCAAGGACAGAGTCAGTTTTCTTGGTACCTAATGATGTGAGGATGGCCAAATGCCAGGAGAGCTCAGAAGATGGACTTTTCCTGAGAAAACAGGTAGTGGCTAACCACTTTTTCCTGACATCTTCACAGAGTTGGTAAAGGAAACAAGATCTGAGAGAAGACAGGCCATTTCGGGGGAACATATTATGGCCCACCAGTCAGAGGACACTCCGGATAGTCACAGACCTACTTGGGGGAAGGAGGTGCCTTTTTGGTAGTGGGTGTGTGTTTGTTGTTTTGTCTCATGTTCTGAGAATAGATAGGAAAGGCGTTTTCTTTGGTTTGGAGTGGACATTTTCTAGTAAGTCATTTGACACGGCGAGTGTTTCCTGTTTCTGTGTATCCCACTCTGTCCGTTGTTGTAGACATTAGAAAAGAGAATGCATTAATGGATGTGTCCTGTCTAGTATAAATCTTCCCATAATTCATCCTGCCCAATATATGAATGGACTGCAGCTTGTCTTATCGATGTGCAACACCTGCTATCTTTCTAAGTTGTTGTTTTCTTCCTGAATTCTGGAAACTCTCCAGAATAGGCTCATGGATTTGTGTCCAAAATATGTACCACCTCCAAGCTCTGTGACATGGCCATGTAAAGGATAGTTGAAGAGAATGGCGAGCATCTCAGAAAACTCAGATATCAGTGTGACCAGGAAAGTCTCAGTGCAGAAACACTGCTTTGGGCTTTTTGCTTACTTATTGTTGTGTTGCACTGAATGTCAGGAAGGTCTTCGCCTCAGGCCACCCCTTTGTGAAGCCTGAAGAAAACAGTTTTCAAATGGAAATGAATGGGCCTCCCCTGTGGTTCTTTGCTTAATTGCTTTGGAAAGGGATGTGTCTTTATCAGCCTCTTGGACCTGTGTGTGGCTGTGACTTAGATTCCCAGCACCTGATGGATCTTAAGAATGATCCCATGTGAGCTTCCAAAACCAAAATGGCAAAAAATATCATTCATTGTGGATGAAGTCTCTTGCCTTCCTCTATTAGGTTCCTGCACTCCAACAAATGAGAATAGGGATTCTGTGAGTCAAATGAGTTCTTCAATGCCCTGCAGAGGTGCTTGTGTTATCGCATGACTCTAAATCACCTAAAGAATTGATACCTAAAATCAGTAGCCCTCAAATTGGAGAAACACAGAAGTATTAATGGCAGGCTTATTTGTTCACTCCTGGTTCACAGCAACGGTGTCCAGGCTACCCTGACTTTAGGCAAATGAGGGGAAAACGAGCTGATTTTGGACACTGTCTTGGGCTGCGCCCCTCTTGGAAACCTCCAGCCAGAGGTTAAGATGATTGACTATATGGAAAAAATGAGGGCCATGTGTGAGTGTTTTGGTTTTAATTTTGGTCATTTGTGTGGCATTGGAAAAAATGACTGGTTCCACGTGGGCTTGAACTCTAGTGTGATTCCCCTTAGACACTGGGTTTTGGAACTGAACTCAGAGAAGCATTGCTATGAATTTTGTTGGGATTTTAAGCGGCCACGCATGAAAGTCACTCTTGGAAACTGAGACCTACGCCCCGGGTAGATTTCCACAGAGGCCTGGGAATCTCAGCAAGGATATCACATGATTTTATTCTTAAAGAAATGGCATCCATAGTTGAGAGTCAAACACACATGGACCTCACATTGTAGACCTCAATGGGCCTGGCCTAATGTGATATTTTGTCCACTCTTTGGGAAGTCTTGCCTGTTAGATTTCTCCAGAGATTTCATTGAAATGAGCTTCCTCAACATTTAATGTTTGCTGAATGATTTGAAACCCACAGTGCCTCCAACTTCATGCTTGAAAAATGGCTAGATAAACACCATGAAATTTTTGAAATTCCTATGACCAGGTGGCACTGGAGAAACAATGGATGTCCTGTTGCTGATCATGAGTATACCAGACAGTGCCTTGATTTACTGAGTTTCATGAAAATGGTGTAGAAAAGAGATGCCAGTATGTTTGAGCCTGCTGAGTAGTGGGTCTAGAGCAGTGGTGGGGAGGTGTTTTATAAAACATAAGTGGTAGGGCCATGTGGATCTACCATTGGATTCCAAATGGCTTGTAACTGACATGGTGCAGCCAGCAGACCCTTATATGTAAAGGCATCTTGTTATATGGAGAGTTTTAAGAGGAAAAATAAGAAACAGGTTGATATGGACAAGGGGACAATGGGGCAAGCTGTGAGAGATAGAAGCATAGTTGGTGCATTCTCTTGCAGACCCTGACCCACCACACATGACAGAACTCCCTCCAGCACTGTGTCCCAGTTTAGCTGCTAGTATTTCGTGAAACAAATACCAAACTCACAGTGCAGCAGCAAAAACACCACAAAAAGAGGAGAAGGAACAAATGGCTTCACAGTCCACACGGGGAGACAATTAGTCCCCAGTGGCCTCAGTTTACCTACAAAAAGAGGATTCAGCACTGCTTCATCTTGTTCATTGGAAAATAAGAAACCATGTCCTCCAGGTCACATAGATGCAGACCCAGCTTTGATGGTCTCACTACAAAGGAAGCCAAATCTCCTGAAAACAACATATATTTCAAGTGCGGAAGCTCAGAGGCAGTTTCTCAAAAAGTTTTTAGGCCAGCAGAGCTCCATGTTTGTGGAGTGTTGACCCTGTCAACTAGTTTTGGAAACTCCTCTACCACCTCCAAGGTTGTGAACTCTGAGCATTTTCCATTCCAGATATGTATTCACTGATTTTGTAACTCTTCTCCTCTAATTTTGTCTTACTTGGGGTGAAGGTAATGTCAAGGCATTGTTCTGGATGAGAGCGGGAGGATATTTGTGCAGCATATATTTACATACACATTGGATTCATTTTCCAATTTTCCATTCGAAGTACTGAATCCCTGACACTAACCCATACCTAGTAGTCTCAGACTATTCATCCTAATATAATGGGGAAAATTAACACAACACAATAGAAATAAAAGCACTTCAGAGGAGACATGTTGTATAGTTGGACTCGACATTTGCATTATATAAGGTAGGGGTTAAAAATCTAGTCAAATTTTAATTGAAATATTCTCTATGTGTTTTTAAACTTAACAAATATTTGAATTCTTGTTTCCCTCTTCTGTAGCCTCTTCACACATGTATATTTATATGCATATATAGAATCCTACCAGGTATCACACGTACATTTTTGTGAGGTGGCAGTCCTGGCAGATACAAATTGTGAGAAGTGTTCACTCTTCCTAAATGCTATTTTAAATGAAAATTCAACCTATAAAAGAGCGTCCTAGTAGAACAACTTTATACATAAACTCATGTTCAGTAAAATAAATATTTTTGCCTCTGTGGATGATATATATTTACTGATGAATTCAGATTGGCATTTATATTGGTACTTTTTAATGTCTGTGAGTGTTGTGTGTGTGTATGTGTTTGTGTGTGTGTGTGTGTGTGTGTATATATATATATATATATAGATATAGATATAGATATAGATATAGATATAGATATAGATATAGATAGATAGATATAGATATAGATATAGATATAGATATACTCTCCAAATTTTTCAAAATATAAAATATATGTGTCTAATATACACTCTCTATATCATTCATGTTCATGTATGTGTATTTGTAATCAACTTATCACAAGATTATATTCAGAAATATTAATCCACCTGAAATACATATTTGTTTTGTAGTACTGAAAACTAACTTCAGTGAAAGGTGCATACAAATCCTAATTAACAACAGTAACTGACCCAGTCTAACATCAATGCCAGTAGACTCCTATGGGACATGATATGTAATTTGTCATTCAATTGTATTCGACACTGGTACATTATTGTTTCTTCAGTTTTTGCACATCATAGGATATACATTTCATCCACAAGTTCACAAATTAATAGGCATTTGTTTCAACATTAATCACTTCTTGCTTCAGAACACATGTATTGTCAGGGTTTCTTGACTGGTCTTTTCATGAGACTTCTTTCCAAACACATTATTTTGAATTTCCATAATCATTTTGAAGCAAAACTCACACACTCTTCATGATAAACCAAAACACTAATATTTCCATTAGATATATAACTGGTTGGAATGAATGATTGTATATCAATATACAATTTCCTTTTATCTTTCAGATATCCGTTCAATTCATTATTTAAAGTTCAAAAAAGTTATATTATTTATTCACAGTATGGTCTATTCGTGGTTTTTCTCTATGTTCATAGAAACAGGGTACACCTATTTGTACCCCTGATTCTAATTTTACATCTTCAATATATTGCTCCCAGAAATGGTGAAAGAAATACTCATGTCACCTCATTATCACAGTAATATTCTGGACAAAAAATGGAAAGGTCACAATTATGATTGTACCAAAGCCTAAATGAAAAGTGAACATGGATTTCTAAAAACATCCATGTCCATGTTGCCTAATGTTGTCAATTGTCAGTCCTATTGGTGACTACATATTTGTTTTTCCTAATTTATATATTGAAACTCAACCCTGTTGAAAATGTCTAATTCTATCCCTCACTTTATACTTTGCCTGATTTCGTAATGTTTCCATTGATATCTGCTTTTCTACATATTTTCCCCAGTTCAACATAGTGTCTGACTCTTCATATGTGGTGACATTTACATTCACTCTATAACCGAAAGTCTATTGCTAAAGAACTTTTGGTCCAAATCCTATAATCACTCTTCTTCCTAAACCTACCGACTATCTTCCTAATCCTACTGAATATCCCGTTGACTGGATGTTCTCTTCTAAATTCAATCATCCAATGTACAAGGTCCTATACCATTGTATATCGAATTATCTGAGACATCTTTGCAGAACATAATTCAAAGCTAAGTATCCCAATCAAGGGCAAAACCCTTCTGGGCTTCAAATCATACGTAGATTTCGGTTTTCATACTTATATTTCACCTCTATATTCTTGTAAATATTGCAGGTTCCAAATACCATTATTCATCGCACAGAATCATTCGTCACCAAATCAAACCTGTTTTTAACCCCAAGTATACACTGTTTCCTCAATCATTTTACAGAAGTGCAGGGACAGAGTGTTTCTGACAATACAGGAAAGTTGGGAACCTTCCACCTGATGAGAACCTCAAATGTCCATGCAAAAATGAAACCTGGAGAAGTTGTAGGCATATATGAAGCACCTGAGAGAGCAAAAGTCATCTTCCATGGCAAACAACCTGGTCAGGATGAAGGGATGTGTCTGAATCTGCCTCTCTCTTCTTATTGTAGAGAAGGTGGACTAATCCAGGCCTGAGTGGAGAGCTGTTCCCGGGTGCCAATGGTTGATATACATTCTACCTTATGAAAGTGTCACAGGAAGTAGGGGCAACCTCCATCTTATGTTACCCTTGGAAGCAACTGTTAGGACAAAGTGGTTGCCAAGGCAGTGACCTCATTCAGTTCCAAAGAATGTGACATCCCTCATTTCCTTGGTGATGGAAATCTCTGAACTTGGTATCCAAGAAGCCAGGCACCCAGAGGCAGTCCCAGTCCCAGGCCCAGTGGGCTCACTTGTTTGGATTTACCAAGGACAGAGTCAGTTTTCTTGGTACCTAATGATGTGAGGATGGCCAAATGCCAGGAGAGCTCTGAAGATGGACCTTTCCTGAATAAACAGGTAGTGGCTACCCACTTTTTCCTGACATCTTCACAGAGTTGGTCAAGGAAACAAGATCTGAGAGAAGACAGGCCATTTCGGGGGAACATAGTATGGCCCACCAGTCAGAGGACACTCCGGATAGTCACAGACCTACTTGGGGGAAGGAGGTGCCTTTGTGGGAGTGGGTGTGGGTTTGTTGTTTTGTCTTATGTTCTGAGAATAGATCAAAAAGGCGGTTTGTTTGGTTTGGAGCAGACAGTTTCTAGTAAGTCATTTGACAAGGCGAGTGTTTCTGTTTATGTGTATCCCACTGTGTCCGTTGTTGTAGACATTAGAAAAGAGAATGCATTAATGGATGTGTCCTGTCTAGTATAAATCTTCCCATAATTCATCCTGCCCAACATATGAATGGACAGCAGCTTGTCTTATCGATGTGCAACACCTGCTATCTTTCTAAGTTGTTGTTTTCTTCCTGAATTCTGGCCACTCTCCAGAATAGGCTCAGGGATTTGTGTCCAAAATATGTACCACCTCCAAGCTCTGTGACATGGCCATGTACTGGATAGCTGAAGAGAATGGCGAGCATCTCAGCAAACTCAGATTTCTGTGTGACCAGGAAAGTCTCAGTGCAGAAACCCTGCTTTGGGCCTTTTGCTTACTTATTGTTGTGTTGCACTGAATGTCAGGAAGGTCTTTGCCTCAGGCCACCCCTTTGTGAAGCCTGAAGAAAACAGTTTTCAAATGGAAATGAATGGGCCTCACCTGTGGCTCTTTGTTTAATTGCTTTGGACCTGTGTGTGGCTGTGACTTAGATTCTCAGCACCTGATGGATCTTAAAAATGATCCCATGTTAGCTTCCAACACCAAAATGGCAAAAAAATATCATTCATTGTGGATGAAGTCTCTTGCCTTCCTCTGTTAGGTTCTTGCACTCCAACAAATGAGAATAGGGATTCTTTGGATCAAATGAGTTCTTAAATCCCTGCAGATGTGCTTGTGTTTTCGCATGACTCTAAATCACCTAAAGAATCCATACCTAAAATCAGTAGGCCTCAAATTGGAGAAACACAGAAGTATTAACGGCAGGCTTATTTGTTCACTCCTGGTTCACAGCAACGGTGTCCAGGCTACCCTGACTTTAGGCAAATGAGGGGCAAACGAGCTGATTTTGGACACTGTCTTGGGCTGCGTCCCTCATGGAAACCTCCAGCCAGAGGTTAAGATGATTGACTATATGGAATAAGGTGAGGGCCATGTGGGAGTGTTTTAGTTTTAATGTTGGTCCTTTGTGTGGCATTGGAAAAAATGACTGGTTCCACGTGGGCTTGAACTCTGGTGTGATTCCCCTTAGACACTGGGTTTTGGAACTGAACTCAGAGAAGCATTGCCATGAATTTTTATGGGATTTTAAGAGGCCACGCATGAAAGTTGCTCTTCGAAACTGAGACCTAGGCCCCGGGTAGATTTCCACTGAGGCCTGGGAATCTCAGCAAGGATATCACATGATTTTATTCTTAAAGAAATGGCAGCCATAATTGAGAGTCAAAACACACATGGACCTCACATTGTTGACCTCAATGGGCCTGGCCTAATGTGACGTTTTGTCCATTCTTTGGGAAGCCTTGCCTGTGACAGTTCTCCAGAGATTTCATTGAAATGAGCTTCCTAACCATTTAATATTTGCCTAATGAATTGAAACCCACAGTGCCTCCAACTTCATGCTTGAAAAATGGCTAGATAAATACCATGAAATTTTTGAATTTCCTATGACCAGGTGGCACTGGAGAAACATTGGATGTCCTATTGCTGATAATGAGTATACCAGACAGTGCCTTGATTTACTGAGTTTCATGAAAATGGTGTAGAACAGAGATGCCAGTAATTTGGAGCCTGCTGAGTAGTGGGTCTAGAGCAGTGGTGGGGAGGCGTTTGATAAAACATCCGTGGTAGGACCATGTGCATCTACCATTGGATTCCAAATGGCTTGTAACTGACATGGTGCTGCCAGCAGACCCTTATATGTAAAGGCATCTTGTTATATGGAGAGTTTTAAGAGGAAAATTAAGAATCAGGTTGATATGGACAAGGGGGCAATGGGGCAAGCTGTGAGAGATAGAAGCCTAGTTGGTGCATTCTCTTGCAGACCCTGACCCACCACACGTGACAGAACTCCCTCCAGCACTGTGTCCCAGTTTAGCTGCTAGTATTTGGTGAAACAAATAAAAAACTCACAGTGCAGCAGCCTAAACACCACAAAAAGAGGAGGAGGACCAAATGGCTTCACAGTCCACATGGGGAGACGGGGAGACACTTAGTCCCCAGTGGCCTCAGTTTACCTATAAAGAGAGGATTCAGCACTGCTTCATCTTGTTCATTGGAAAATAAGAAACCATGTCCTCCAGGTCACATAGATGCAGACCCAGCTTTGATGGCTCACTACAAAGGAAGCCAAATCTCATGAAAAGAACATATATTTCAAGTGCGGAAGCTCAGAGGCAGTTTCTCAAAAAGTTTTTAGGCCAGCAGAGTTACATGTTTGTGGAGTGTTTACCATGTCCCTTACTTTTGGAAACTCCTAAACCACCTCCAAGGTTGTGAACTCCTGAGCATTTTCCATTCCAGATATGTATTCACTGATTGTGTAACTCTTCTCCACTAATTGTGTCTTACTTGGGGTGAAGGTAATGTCAAGGCATTGTTTTGGATGAGAGCGGGAGGATATTTGTGCAGCATATATTTACATACCCATTGGATTCATTTTCCAATTTGTCATTCGAAGTACGGAATCCCTGACACTAACCCATACCTAGTAGACTCAGACTATTCATCCTAATATAATGCGGAAAATTAACCCAACACAATAGAAATACAAGCACTTCAGAGGAGACATGTTCTATAGTTGGACTTGACATTTGCATTATATAAGGTAGGGGTTATACATCTAGTCAAATTTTAATTGAAATATTCTCCATGTGTTTTTAAACTTAACAAATATGTGAATTCTTGTTTCCCTTTTCTGTAGCCTATTCACACATGAATATTTATATGCATATATAGAATCCTACCAGGTATCACACGTACATTTTTGTAAGGTGGATGTCTTGGCAGATACAAATTGTGAGAAGTGTTCACTCCTCCTAAATGCTGTTGGAAATGAAAATTCAACCTATAAGAGAGCGTCCTAGAAGAACAACATTATACATAAACTCATGTTCAGTAACATAAATATTTTTGCATCTGTGGATGATATATATTTACTGATGAATTTCGATTGGCATTTATATTGGTACTTTTTAATGTCTGTGAGTGTTGTGTGTGTGTGTGTGTGTGTGTGTGTGTGTGTATAGATATAGATATAGATATACTCTCCAAAGTTTTCCAAATATGAAATATATGTGTCTAGTATACACTCTCTAAATTCATTCATGTTCATGTATGTGGATTTATAATCAACTTTTCACAAGATTATAATCAGAAATATTCATCCACCTGAAATACATATTTGTTTCCTAGTACTGACTACTAACTTCAGTGAAGGGTGCATACAAATCCTAATTATTCTACAGTATCTGACCCAGTCTAACATCAATGCAAGTAGACTCCTATGGGACATGATATGTAATTTGTCATTCATTTGTATTCGACACTGGTACATTATTGTTTCTTCAGTTTTTGCACATCATAGGATATACATTTCATCCACAAGTTCACAAATTAATAGGCATTTGTTTCAACATTAATCACTTCTTGCTTCAGAACACATGTATTGTCAGGGTTTCTTGACTGGTCTTTTCATGAGACTTCTTTCCAAACACATTATTTTGAATTTCCATAATCATTTTGAAGCAAAACTCACACACTCTTCATGATAAACCAAAACACTAATATTTCCATTAGATATATAACTGGTTGGAATGAATGACTGTATATCAATATACAATTTCCTTTTGTTTTTCAGATATCAGTTCAATTCATTATTTAAAGTTCAAAAAAGTTATATTATTTATTCACAGTATGGTCTATTCGGGGTTTTTCTCTATGTTCATAGAAACAGGGTACACCTATTTGTACCCCCGATTCTAATTTTACATCTTCAATATATTGCTCCCAGAAATGGTGAAAGAAATACTCATGTCACCTCATTATCACAGTAATATTCTGGACAAAAAATGGAAAGGTCACACTTATGATTGTACCAAAGCCTAAATGGAAAGTGAACATGGATTTCTAAAAACATCCATGTCCAGGTTGCCTAATGCTGTCAATTGTCACTCCTATTGGTGACTACATATTTGTTTTTTCCTAATTTATATATTGAAACTCAACCCTGTTGAAAATGTCTAATTCTATCCCTCACTTTATACTTTGCCTGATTTCATAATGTTTCCATTGATATCTGCTTTTCTACATATTTTCCCCAGTTCAACATAGTGTCTGACTCTTCATATGTGCTGACATTTACATTCACTCTATAACCAAAAGTCTATTGCTAAAGAACTTTTGGTCCAAATCCTATACTCACTCGTCTTCCTAAACCTACCAACTATCTTCCTAATCCTACTGAATATCCCTTTTTGACTGGATGTTCTCTTCTAAATTCAATCATCCAATGTACAAGGTCCTATGCCATTGTATATCAAATTATCTGAGACATCTTTGCAGAACATAATTCAAAGCTAAGTATCCCAATCAAGGGCAAAACCCTTCTGGGCTTCAAAGCATACCTAGATTTCTTTTTTCATACTTATATTTGACCTCTATATTCTTGTAAATATTGCAGGTTCCCAATCCCATTATTCATCGCACAGAATCATTCGTCACCAAATCAAACCTGTTTTTAACCCCAAGTATACACTGTTCCCTCAATCATTTTACAGAAGAGCAGGGACAGAGGGGTTCTTACAATACAGGAAAGTTGGGGATCTTCCACCAGATGAGAACCTCAAATGTCCATGCACAAATGATACCTGGAGAAGTTGTAGGCAGGTATGAAGCACCTGAGAGAGCAAAAGTCATCTTCCATGGCAAACAACCTGGTCAGGATCAAGGGATGTGTCTGAATCTGCCTCTCTCTTCTTATTGTATACAAGGTGGAACAATCCAGGCCTGAGTGGAGAGCTGTTCCCGGGTGCCAATGGTTGATATACATTCTACCTTATGAAAGTGTCACAGGAAGTAGGGGAAACCTCCATCTTATGTAACCCTTGGAAGCAACTGTTAGGACAAAGTGGTTGAAAAGGCAGTGACCTCATTCAGTTCCAAAGAATGTGACATACCTCATTTCCTTGGTGATGGAACTCTCTGAACTTGGTATCCAAGAAGCCAGGCACCCAGAGGCAGTCCCAGTCCCAGGCCCAGTGGGCTCACTTGTTTGGATTTACCAAGGACAGAGTCAGTTTTCTTGGTACATAATGATGTGAGGATGGCCAAATGCCAGGAGAGCTCTGAAGATGGACCTTTCCTGAGAAAACAGGTAGTGGCTAACCACTTTTTCCTGACATCTTCACAGAGTTGGTCAAGGAAACAAGATCTGAGAGAAGACAGGCCATTTCGGGGGAACATAGTATGGCCCACCAGTCAGAGGACACTCCGGATAGTCACAGACCTACTTGGGGGAAGGAGGTGCCTTTGTGGGAGTGGGTGTGGGTTTGTTGTATTGTCTCATGTTCTGAGAATAGATCGAAAAGGCGGTTTGTTTGGTTTGGAGCAGACAGTTTCTAGTAAGTCATTTGACAAGGCGAGTGTTTCTGTTTCTGTGTATCCCACTGTGTCCGTTGTTGTAGACATTAGAAAAGAGAATGCATTAATGGATGTGTCCTGTCTTGTATAAATCTTCCCTATAATTCATCCTGCCCAATATATGAATGGACTGCAGCTTGTCTTATCGATGTGCAACACCTGCTATCTTTCCAAGTTGTTGTTTTCTTCCTGAATTCTAGCCACTCTCCAGAATGGGCTCAGGGATTTGTGTCCAAAATATGTTCCACCTCCAAGCTCTGTGACATGGCCATGTAAAAGATAGTTGAAGAGAATGGCGAGCATCTCAGAAAACTCAGATATCAGTGTGACCAGGAAAGTCTCAGTGCAGAAACACTGCTTTGGGCTTTTTGCTTACTTATTGTTGTGTTGCACTGAATGTCAGGAAGGTCTTTGCCTCAGGCCACCCCTTTGTGAAGCCTGAAGAAAACAGTTTTCAAATGGAAATGAATGGGCCTCACCTGTGGTTCTTTGCTTAATTGCTTTGGAAAGGAATGTGTCTTTATCAGCCTCTTGGTCCTGTGTGTGGCTGTGACTTAGATTCTCAGCACGTGATGGATCTTAAGAATGATCCCATGTGAGCTTCCAAAACCAAAATGGCAAAAAAATATCATTCATTGTGGATGAAGTCTCTTGTCTTCCTCTGTTAGGTTCCTGCACTCCAACAAATGAGAATAGCGATTCTGTGAGTCAAATGAGTTCTTCAAAGCCCTGCAGAGGTGCTTGTGTTTTCGCATGACTCTAAATCACCTAAAGTATCTATACCTAAATCAGTAGCCCTCAAATTGGAGAAACATAGAAGTATTAACGGCAGGCTTATTTGTTCACTCCTGGTTCACAGCAACGGTGTCCAGGCTACCCTGACTTTAGGCAAATGAGGGGCAAACATGCTGATTTTGGACACTCTCTTGGGCTGCACCCCTCATGGAAACCTCCAGCCAGATGTTAAGATGATTGACTATATGGAATAAGGTGAGGGCCATGTGGGAGTGTTTTGGTTTTAATGTTGGTCATTTGTGTGGCATTGGAAAAAATGACTGGTTCCACGTGGGCTTGAACTCTGGTGTGATTACCCATAAACACTGGGTTTTGGAACTGAACTCAGAGAAGCATTGCTATGAATTTTTATGGGATTTTAAGAGGCCACGAATGAAAGTCGCTCTTGGAAACTGAGACCTAGGCCCCGGGTAGATTTCCACAGAGGCCTGGGAATCTCAGCAAGGATATCACATGATTTTATTCTTAAAAAAATGGCAGCCATAGTTGAGAGTCAAAACACACATGCACCTCACATTGTAGACCTCAATGGGCCTGGCCTAATGTGACCTTTTGTCCAATCTTTGGAAAGCCTTGCCTGTGAGATTTCTCCAGAGATTTCATTGAAATGAGCTTCCTCACCATTTAATGTTTGCTGAATGAATTGAAACCCACAGTGCCTCCAACTTCATGCTTGAAAAATGGCTAGATAAATACCATGAAATTTTTGAAATTCCTATGACCAGGTGGCACTGGAGAAACATTGGATGTCCTATTGCTGATCATGAGTATACCAGACAGTGCCTTGATTTACTGAGTTTCATGAAAATGGTGTAGAACAGAGATGCCAGTAAGTTGGAGCCTGCTGAGTAGTGGGTCTAGAGCAGTGGTGGGGAGGTGTTTGATAAAACATCCGTGGTAGGGCCATGTGGATCTACCATTGGATTCCAAATGGCTTGTAACTGACATGGTGCTGCCAACAGACCCTTACATGTAAAGGCATCTTGTTATATGGAGAGTTTTCAGAGGAAAATTAAGAATCAGGTTGATATGGACAAGGGGGCAATGGGGCAAGCTGTGAGAGTTAGAAGCCTAGTTGGTGCATTCTCTTGCAGACCCTGACCCACCACACGTGACAGAACTCCCTCCAGCACTGTGTCCCAGTTTAGCTGCTAGTATTTCGTGAAACAAATACCAAACTCACAGTGCAGCAGCCTAAACACCACAAAAAGTGGAGGAGGACCAAATGGCTTCACAGTCCACACGGGGAGACGGGGAGACACTTAGTCCCTAGTGGCCTCAATTTACCTAAAAAGAGAGGATTCAGCACTGCTTCATTTTGTTCATTGGAAAATAAGAAACCATGTCCTCCAGGTCACATAGATGCAGACCCAGCTTTGATGGTCTCACTACAAAGGAAGCCAAATCTCATGAAAACAACATATATTTCAAGTGCGGAAGCTCAGTGGCAGTTTCTCAAAAAGGTTTTAGGCCAGCAGAGCTCCATGTTTGTGGAGTGTTTACCCTGTCCCTTACTTTTGGAAACTCCTCTACCACCTCCAAGGTTGTGAACTCCTGAGCATTTTCCATTCCAGATATGTATTCACTGATTTTGTAACTCTTCTCCTCTAATTGTGTCTTACTTGGGGTGAAGGTAATGTCAAGGCATTGTTCTGGATGAGAGCGGGAGGATATTTGTGCAGCATATATTTACATACACATTGGATTCATTTTCCAATTTTCCATTTGAAGTACTGAATCCCGGACACTAAAACTTACCTAGTAGACTCAGACTATTCATCCTAATATAATGGGGAAAATTAACCCAACACAATAGAAATACAAGCACTTCAGAGGAGACATGTTGTATAGTTGGACTTGACATTTGCATTATATAAGGTAGTAGTTATAAATCTCGTCAAATTTTAATTGAAATATTCTCCATCTCTTTTTAAACTTAACAAATATGTGAATTCTTGTTTCCTTTTTCTGTAGCCTATTCACACATGTATATTTATATTCATATATAGAATCCTACCAGGTATCACACATACATTTTTGTGAGGTGGCTGTCTTGGCAGATACAAATTGTGAGAAGAGTTCACTCCTCCTAAATGCTGTTGGAAATGAAAATTCAACCTATAGGAGAACGTCCTAGTAGAACAAAATTATGCATAAACTCATGTTCAATAAAATAAATATTTTTGCATCTGTGGATGATATATATTTATTGATGAATTTCGATTGGCATTTATATTGGTACTTTTTAATGTCTGTGAATGTTGTGTTTCTGTGTGTGTCTTGTGTGTGTGTGTCTGTGTGTGTGTGTGTGTCTGTGTGTGTGTATAGACATAGATATATATATACTCTCCAAATTTTTTAAAATATGAAAAAATGTGTCTAATATGTACTCTCTAAATTCATTCATGTACATGTATGTGGATTTATAATCAACTTTTCACAAGATTATAATCAGAAATATTCATCCACCTGAAATACATATTTGTTTCATAGTACTGAAACCTAACTTCAGTGAATGGTGCATACAAATCCTAATTACTCTACAGTAACTGACCCTGTCTAACATCAATGCAAGAAGACACCAATGGGACATGATATGTAATTTGTCATTCATTTGTATTCGACACTGGTACATTATTGTTTCTTCAGTTTTTGCACATCATAGGATATACATTGCATCCACAAGTTCACAAATTAATAGGCATTTGTTTCAACTTTAATCACTTCTTACTTCAGAACACATGTATTGTCAGGGTTTCTTGACTGGTCTTTTCATCAGACTTCTTTCCAAACACATAATTTTGAATTTCCATAATCATTTTGAAGCAAAACTCACACACTCTTCATGATAATCCAAAACACTAATATTTCCAATAGATATATAACTGGTTGGAATGCATGATTGTATATCAATATATGATTTCCTTTAATTTTTCAGATATCAGATTAATTCATTATTTAAAGTTGAAAAAATTATATTATTTATTCACAGTATGGTCTATTCATGCTTTTTTTCTATGTTCATAGAAACAGGGTACACCTATTTGTACCCCGATGCTAATATTACATCTTCAATATATTGCTCCCAGAAATGGTGAAAGAAATACTCATGTCACCTAATTATCACAGTAATATTCTGGACAAAAAATGGAAAGGTCACACTTATGATTGTACCAAAGCCTAAATGGAAAGTGAACATGGATTTCTAAAAACATCCATGTCCAGGTTGCCTAATGCTGTCAATTGTCAATCCTATTGGTGACTACATATTTGTTTTTTCCTAATTTATATATTCAAACTCAACACTGTTGAAAATGTCTAATTCTATCTCTCACTTTATACTTTGCCTGATTTCGTAATGTTTCTATTGATATCTGCTTTTCTACATATTTTCCCCAGTTCAACATAGTGACTGACTCTTCATATGTGCTGACATTTACATTCACTCTATAACCAAAAGTCTATTGCTAAAGAACTTTTGGTCCAAATCCTATACTCACTCTTCTTCCTAAACCTACCAACTATTTTCCTAATCCTACTGAATATCCCTTTTTGACCTGATGTTTTCTTCTAAATTCTATCATCCAATGTACAACGTCCTATGCCATTGTAATTCGAATTATCTGAGACATCTTTGCAGAACATAATTCAAAGTTAAGTATCCCAATCAAGGGCAAAACCCTTCTGGGCTTCAAAGCATACCTAGATTTCTTTTTTCATACTTATATTTGACCTCTATATTCTTGTAAATATTGCAGGTTCCCAATCCCATTATTCATCGCACAGAATCATTCGTCACCAAATCAAACCTGTTTTTAACCCCAAGTATACACTGTTCCCTCAATCATTTTACAGAAGAGCAGGGACAGAGGGGTTCTTACAATACAGGAAAGTTGGGGATCTTCCACCAGATGAGAACCTCAAATGTCCATGCACAAATGATACATGGAGAAATTGTAGGCAGGTATGAAGCACCTGAGAGAGCAAAAGTCATCTTCCATGGCAAACAACCTGGTCAGGATCAAGGGATGTGTCTGAATCTGCCTCTCTCTTCTTATTGTAGACAAGGTGGAACAATCCAGGCCTGAGTGGAGAGCTGTTCCCGGGTGCCAATGGTTGATATACATTCTACCTTATGAAAGTGTAACAGGAAGTAGGTGAAACCTCCATCTTATGTAAGCCTTGGAAGCAACTGTTAGGACAAAGTGGTTGCCAAGGCAGTGACCTCATTCAGTTTCAAAGAATGTGACATCCCTCATTTCCTTGGTGATGGAACTCTTAACTTGGTATCCAAGAAGCCAGGCACCCAGAGGCAGTCCCAGTCCCAGGCCCAGTGGGCTCACTTGTTTGGATTTACCAAGGACAGAGTCAGTTTTCTTGGTACCTAATGATGTGAGGATGGCCAAATGCCAGGAGAGCTCTGAAGATGGACCTTTCCTGAGGAAACAGGTAGTGGCTAACCACTTTTTCCTGACATCTTCACAGAGTTGTTCAAAGAAACATGATCTGAGAGAAGACAGGCCATGTCGGGGGAACATAGTATGGCCCACCAGTCAGAGGATACTTCGGATAGTCAAAGACCTACTTGGGGGCAGGAGGTGCCTTTGTGGGAGTGGGTGTGGGTTTGTTGTTTTGTCTCATATTCTGAGAATAGATAGGAAAGGCGTTTTGTTTGGTTTGGAGTGGACAGTTTCTAGTAAGTCATTTGACACGGCGAGTGTTTCTGTTTCTGTGTATCCCACTGTGTCCGTTGTTGTAGACATTAGAAAAGAGAATGCATTAATGGATGTGTCCTGTCTAGTATAAATCTTCCCATAATTCATCCTGCCCAATATATGAATGGACTGCAGCTTGTCTTATCGATGTGCAACACCTGCTATCTTTCTAAGTTGTTTTCTTCCTGAATTCTGGCCACTCTCCAGAATAGGCTCATGGATTTGTGTCCAAAATATGTACCACCTCAAAGCTCTGTGACATGGCCATGTACTGGATAGTTGAAGAGAATGGCGAGCATCTCAGAAAACTCAGATATCAGTGTGACCAGGAAAGTCTCAGTGCAGAAACACTGCTTTGGGCTTTTTGCTTACTTATTGCTGTGTTGCACTGAATGTCAGGAAGGTCTTTGCCTCAGGCCACCCCTTTGTGAAGCCTGAAGAAAACAGTTTTCAAATGGAAATGAATGGGCCTCACCTGTGGCTCTTAGCTTAAATGCTTTGGAAAGGGATGTGTCTTTATCAGCCTCTTGGACCTGTGTGTGGCTGTGGCTTAGATTCTCAGCACCTGATGGATCTTAAGAATGATCCCATGTGAGCTTCCAAAACCACAATGGCAAAAAATATCATTCATTTTGGATGAAGTCTCTTGCCTTCCTCTGTTAGGTTGCTGCACTCCATCAAATGAGAATAGGGATTATTTGGGTCAAATGAGTTCTTCAAAGCCCTGCAGAGGTGCTTGTGTTTTCGCTTGACTCTAAATCACCTAAAGAATTGATACCTAAAATCAGTAGATCTCAAATTGCAGAAATACAGAAGTATTAACGCAGGTTTATTTGTTCACTCCTGGTTCACAGAAACGGTATCCAGCCTACCCTGACTTTAGGCAAATGAGGGGCAAACGAGCTGATTTTGGACACTGTCTTGGGCTGCGCCCCTCATGGAAACCTCCAGCCAGATGTTAAGATGATTGACTACATGGAATAAGATGAGGGCTATGTGGGAGTGTTTTGGTTTTAATGTTGCTCATTTGTGTGGCATTGGAATAAATGACTGTGTCCACGTGGGCTTGAACTCTGGTGTGATTCCCCTTAGAGACTGGGTTTTGGAACTGAACTCAGAGAAGCATTGCCATGAATTTTGTTGGGATTTTAAGAGGCCATGCATGAAAGTCGCTCTTGGAAACTGAGACCTAGGCCCCGGGTGGATTTCCACAGAGGCCTGGGAATCTCAGCAAGGATATCACATGATTTTATCATTAAAAAAATGGCAGCCATAGTTGAGAGTCAAAACACACATGGACCTCACATTATAGACCTCAATGGGCCTCGCCTAATGTGACCTTTTGTCCACTCTTTGGGAAGCCTTGCCTGTGAGAGTTCTCCAGAGATTTTATTGAAATGAGCTTCCTCACCATTTAATCTTTGCTGAATGAATTGAAACCCACAGTGCCTCCAACTTCATGCTTGAAAAATGGCTAGATAAATACCATGAAATTTTTGAAATACCTATGACCAGGTGGCACTGGAGAAACATTGGATGTCCTTTTGCTGATCATGATTATACCAGAAAGTGCCTTGATTTACTGAGTTTCATGAAAATGGTGTAGAACAGAGATGCCAGTTGTTTGTAGCCTCTGAGTAGTGGGTCTAGAGCAGTGGTGGGGAGGTGTTTGATAAAACATTCGTGGAAGGGCCTTGTGGATCTACCATTGGATTCCAAATGGCTTGTAACTGACATGGTGCAGCCAGCAGACCCTTATATGTAAAGGCATCTTGTTATATGGAGAGTGTTCAGAGGAAAATTAAGAATCAGGTTGATATGGAAAAGGGGGCAATGGGGAAAGCTGTGAGAGATAGAAGCCTAGTTGGTGCATTCTCTTGCAGACCCTGACCCACCACACGTGACAGAACTCCCTCCAGCACTGTGTCCCAGTTTAGCTCCTAGTATTTCATGAAAGAAATACCAAACTCACAGTGCAGCAGCAAAAACTCCACAAAAAATGGAGGAGGACCAAATGGCTTCACAGTCCACACGGGGAGACACTTAGTCCCCAGTGGCCTCAGTTTACCTACAAAGAGAGGATTCAGCACTGCTTCATCTTGTTCATTGGAAAATAAGAAACCATGTCCTCCAGGTCACATAGATGTAGACCCAGCTTTGATGGTCTCACTACAAAGGAAGCCAAATCTCCTGAAAACAACATATATTTCAAGTGCGGAAGCTCAGAGGCAGTTTCTCAAAAAGTTTTTAGGCCAGCAGAGCTCCATGTTTGTGGAGTGTTTACCCTGTCCCTTACTTTTTGAAACTCCTCTACCACCTCCAGAATGTGAACTCCTTAGCATTTTCCATTCCAGATATGTATTCACTGATTTTGTAACTCTTCTCCTCTAGTTGTGTCTTACTTGTGGTGAAGGTAATGTCAAGGCATTGTTCTGGATGAGAGCGGGAGGATATTTGTGCAGCGTATATTTACATACACATTGGATTCATTTTCCAATTTTTCATTCGAAGTACTGAATCCCTGACACTAACCCATACCTAGTAGACTCAGACTATTCATCCTAATATAATCGGGAAAATTAACCCAACACAATAGAAATACAAGCACTTCAGAGGAGACATGTTATATAGTTGGACTTGACATTTGCCTTATATAAGGTTGGAGTTATAAATCTAGTCAAATTTTAATTGAAATATTGTCCATGTGTTTTTAAACTTAACAAATATGTGAATTATTGTTTCCCTTTTCTGTAGCCTATTCACACATGTATATTTATATGCATATATAGAATCCTACCAGGTATCACACGTACATTTTTGTGAGGTGGCTGTCTTGGCAGATACAAATTGTGAGAAGAGTTCACTCCTCCTAAATGCTGTTGGAAATGAAAATTCAACCTATAGGAGAGCGTCCTATTAGAAAAACATTATATATAAACTCATGTTCAGTAAAATAACTATTTTTTGCATTTGTGGATGATATATATTTACTGATGAATTTCGATTGGCATTTATATTGGTACTTTTTAATGTCTGTGAGTGTTGTTTGTGTGTGTGTGTGTGTGTGTGTGTGTGTATATATATATATATAGATAGATAGATAGATAGATAGATATAGATATATAGATATAAATATAGATATACTCTCCAAATTTTTCAAAGTATGAAATATATGTGTCTTATTTTGCACTTCCTAAATTTTTCATATTCATGAATGTGGATTTATAATTATCTTTTCACAAGATTATTCTCAGAAACATTCATATACTCTACGAGACTCTTACCACTAATACTAATATAATGGAGAAAAAGAACCCAAACAGAATAGATACAAGCATTTCAGAAGAGACATGGTGTATAGTTGGACTTGCCTTTTGCATAATATAAGGTAGGAGTTCTAAATCTATTCAATTTATTGAAATAATTTTCCATGTGTTATTTTTTTTGACACAACACAAAATTTAATCTTTGAAAAATAAATAAAATTGACACTTCCTTAACCAAGCTAATGAAGAAAAAAAAAACCTCAAATTACTAAAATTAAGAATCATTAAGGAACTTTTACAGAGTACACAACTAAAATACAGAGAATAATTGAAAACTAATTTGAAAATTTATAGTCTAATAAATTAAAATACCATGATGACATCAATAAAATTTTAGAGATATACCCAGACTTAATTAGTAGGACGTGAACAATTTAAACAAATCAATTTCAAGCAATGAAATAGAAGTTGCTGTCAACAGCCTACCAATCAAGCAAAGCCCAGGAACAGACAGATTCTCAGCCATGTTCTACAAGACCTTCAAAGAAGCATTCATCACAATACTTCTCAAATTATTCCATAAAATAGAAAAGGATGGAACTCCTCCAAACTCATTCCATGAGGCTATTATCACTCACATACCAAAATCAGACAAAGACACATCAAGGAAAGAAATCTTCAGAGCAATATTCCTGACAAAGATATATACAAAAATTCTCAATAAAATTCTTTTTTTTAAGCCAAAGTTAATCAAAAGGGATAAAGAGGGACACTACACACTATTCCATGTGTTTTTAAAGTTAAGAAATATATGAATTCCTGTCTCCCTTTCTCTGTAGCCTATTAAGCACATGTATTTTTATATGCACAAATAGAATCCTACCTGGTTTCACACGTACATTCTTATAAGGTGGCTGACTTGGCAGATACTATTTGTGAGAAGAGATCACTCCTCCTAAACGCTGTTGGTACAGAAAATTAAACCCATGGGTGAGCTTCCTAGATGAACAACATTATACATACATCCATGTTCAGTAAAATGAATATTTTGGGATATGCGGATGAGTTATTTTTCATGATGAATTTCGATTGACATATATATTGCGACATTATAATGTGTGTGTGTTTGTCTCTCTTTCTCTCTCTCTCTCTCTCTCTCTCTCTCTCTCTCTCTCTATATATATATATATATATATATATATATATATATATAGTCTCCAGATTTTCCAAAATATGAAATATATGTCTTCTTATACACCACCTGAATTCATTCATATTAATATATGTGGATTTATAATCAACTTTTAACAAGTTTATTCTCAGAAATATACATCCACTGAAATACATATTTGTTTCCTAGTACTGAAAACTAAATTCAGGGAAGGGTTCTTACAAATCCTAATATTTCTAGACTAACTGACTAAGTTTAACATCAATGCAAATACATTCCTATTGGATATGATGTGTTTTTTAAAGTTCATTTTTATTCAAACTTGATACGTTATTATTTATTCAGTTTATGGACATCATAAAATATATCCTTTCATTCACAAGTTCACAAATTTATAAATATTTGGTTTACTTTCAATCACTTCCTCCTTCAGAACACATATATTCCTCTATGTTTCTTGACTGGTCTTTTCACTAGACTTCTTTCTAAACACATTATTTTCGATTCCATTATCATTTTTGAAGCAAAACTCACACACTATTCTTGATAAACGGTAACCCTAATAATACCATTAGATATATAACTTGTTGGAATGAATGTACATATATCAATATATGATTTCGTCTATATTTTCAGATATTAAACAATCCATTATGTAAATTTGGAACCAGTCACATAATTTTTTCACAGTATGGTCTATTAATGCATCATCTCTATATTCATCAACACAGGGTAAACCTCTTAGTATCCCCAGTACTAATTTATATGTTTTCAAAATATTGCTCCCAGAAAAGGTGGAAGAAATACTCATGTCACCTGATCTACATATACATATTATCACAGTAATATTCTGGACACAAAATGCAAAGGTCACCATTATGATTGCAACAAAGCCTCAATGGAATGTGAACATGGATTACTAAAAACATCCATGTCCAGTTTGCCTAATGCTCTCAAATGTCAATCCAATTGGTGACTACATTTTTGTTTCTTTTTAAGATTATGTATTCAACCTCAACCCTGTTGAAAATGTCAAATCTTATCACTCACGTTATACTTTGCCTGATTTCCTAATGTCTCTATTGATGTCTGCCTTCCTACATATTTTTCCCAGTTCATCATTGTGCCCAACTTTTCACATATGGTGCCATTTATATTCACTCTCTAACCGAAACCTATTGCTAAAGAACTTTTGGTCAAAATCCTAGACTCACTCTTCCTCCTAAACCTACTGACTATCTTTCTAATCCTACACACTATCCCTTTTTCACTGGATGTTCTCTTCTACATTCAATCATCTGAGGTACAGGGTCTTATGCCATTGTATATCGATTTGCATCGACCTCGGTGCAAAACATTACTCAAGCTAAGGATCCCAATCAAGAGCCCAAATCCTTCTGGGCTTCAAATATTACCTAGATTTCTGTTTTCATACTTATATTTTACCTCTATATTCTAATAAATATTGCTGGTTCCCAATACCATTATTCATCCAGCAGAATGATTCCTAAGCCAAATGGAACATGCTATTAACCCTAACCATACAATGTTCCCTCAATCTCACTTTACAGAAGAGCAGGGATAAAGTTGATATTACAATACAGGAAGTTAGGAGATCTTTCACCTGCTGAGTACCTCAAAATCCATGCAGAAATAATCCCTGGAGAAGATGTAGGCAGCTATGAAAGACCTGAGAGAACAAAAGTCATATTCCATGGCAAACAACATGGTCAGGATGAAAGGATGTGTCTGAGTCAGCCTCTCTATTCTTAATGCAGGGAAGATGGACCAAAGCAGGCCTGTGTGGAGAGCTGTTCCCAGGTGACTATGGTTTCTATACCATTCTAACATGTGAAAGTATCACAGGAAGTAGGGCAGCCTCCATGTCAGGAGACACTAGGATGCAACTGTTAGGACAAAGTAGTGGCCAAGACAGGGACCTCATTTATTTCCTGAAGGTAGTGATCTCACCTCATTTCTTGGCGATGGAACTCTCTGAATTTTGTGATCCAGGAAGCCAGGCACCAGAGCCAGTCCAAGTCCCAGTCGCAGTGGGCTCACTTGTTTGGATTTACTAAGGACAGAGTCAGTCTTTCTTGGTACCTACTGATGTAAGGGTTGCCAAATACTAAGAAAGCTCTGAAGAGGGGTCTTTCCTGAGAGGGCATGAATTGGCTCACCACTGCCTCCTGACAACTTCACAGAGTTGACCAAGGAGACCAGATCTGAGACAGAAAGGCCATTTGTGGGGAACATCGTATGGCCTACCAGTCAGAGGACACTCCAGATAGTGACAGACCTACTTGGGGGAAGGAGTTGCATTTGTGGGTGTTGGTTTGTGTTTGTGGTTTTTTTCCATGTTCTGAGAATAGGTAAAAAAGGAGGTTTGTTTGGATTGGAGTGGACTGTTTCCAGTAAGTCATTTGACAAGGAGACTGTTTCTATGTCTGTGTATCCCACTGTGTTTTTCTTTGTGCATATTAGAAAAAAAATAGCTCATTGGGTGTGTCCTGTCTAGTAGAAAGCTTCCCAGCATGCATCCTTTCCAATTAATGAATGGACTGAGGCATGCCTTATCCATGGGCAACACCTGCTATCTACCTAATTTTCCATTTTTTCATGAATTCTGGCCACTCTCAAGATTAGTATCATGTATTTTTGTACAAGATATGTACCACCTCCAAGCTCTGTGACATGGCCATGTACTGGATAGCTGAAAGGAATGGCGAGCAACTCAGAAAACTCACGTATTAGAGTAACAAGGAAAGTCTCCGTGGAGAAACCCTGCTTGGGGCCTTTTGATTACCTATTGTTCTGTTGCTCTGAATGTCAGAAAGGTCTTTGCCTCAGGCCACCCCTTTGTGAAGCCTGAAGAAAACAGTTTTCAAATGGAAATGAATGGGCATCACCTGTGGCTCTTTGCTTCATTGCTTTGGAAATGGACGTGTCTGAATCAGCCTCTTGGCCCTGTGTGAGCCTGTGGTTTAGATTTTCAGCACCTGATGAATCTAAAGAAAGATCCCATGTGGGCATCCAAAACCTAAATGGAAAAAAGATCAGTCATTGTGGATGAAGCCTCTCGCCTTCCTCTGTAAGATTCCTGACCTCCATCAAGTGAGAATAGGGATCATTTGTGTCAAATAAGTTCTTCAAAGGGCTGCAGAGGGGAGACAATAGGTGCTTGGGTTTTCTTATAACTCCAATTCACACTAAAAATCTATACCCCACAGTCAGTAGGCCTCAAATTTGAGAAGTGGAGTAGTATTAACGGCAGGCCTATTTGATCACTTCTGGTTCACACTAAGGTTGTCCAGGCCACCCTGACTTTAGGCAAATGAGGGACAAGGGAGATTATTTTTGACACTGTCTTGGGCTGTGCCCCTCATGGAAACCTCCAGCTAGAGGTTATGATTAGTGTCTATATAAAAAGATGAAGAGGGCCATGTGAGAGTGTTTTGGTTTTAATTGTCATCATTTGTGTGGCAATTTGAAGAGATGCCTGGGTCCACCTGGGCTTGAACTCTGTTGTGATTCCCCTTAGAGACTGAGTTGTGTAACTGACCTCAGAGAAGTATTGCCATGAATTGTGTTGGGATTTCAGGAGGCCACACATGAGATTCACCATTGGAATCTGAGATCTTGGCCCAGGGTGACTTTACACAGAGCACTGGGAATCTAAGCCAGGATATCACAAGATTTTATTCTGAAAGATTCCAGCCATAGTTAAAACACCAACAGGGAATCTTTAGATCACTTATAAGCAAATTAAAAAACAAAATTTTTTAACAAGAGTAAAAATACTTAGTTAATGTAATGCTACCCTGAATTTTTTGGGTGAGTTATACTTTATATTCCCTGTTTGAGATCCTAGTAAACTTGAGAGAAAAAAAAAAAAGAAAAAAACAAAACTTTTGAACATAACTTTAAATGAAATAAAATCTGACCTACTGCTTTCGTAGTCATTCTCACATGTAGTAAGATGGGACACAGAGCCTTATCTCAGGTAACACAGGGCTCTTTATAAATCTTAAGTGTTTTAGTTCTAAAGCTGATCTTCGTTTTTTAATATCCTTTTACAAAGTTTACATAAATTGTTTGAGGTCACATGAACATTAGCTAACACCATATAATATCACTTTTGAAACATGAATTAAAGAATGGCTGAATGTTTTTAACATTCAAATAGATTAGGCTCTCATTAATTTAAAAATACATTTAAATTGTTGCACAATGTAAAGTGTAACATAAAACTTTACATATCTTATTGATAACAGGTAAATAAATCCCCAATATATATTTTATTTACCATACAACTTCAGAACACCAGCTTGATATAATGCTCTTTTAAAGTTTCTACCTTATCGAGTTGTATAACTGGAAGATATGAGCACATTAATAGCATCACAGTTACATTGATGTTTCTACATTAACCAAGTTTATCTTTTAAAGAAATGGCAGTACAGTGCTCTAAAAAAACAGTTCTGTTTTAAACAGTTGTTTAATTTTTATGGTTGCTTGCTCTGGAAAAAATAAAACTTAATAAACACAATGTTATGAGTAATCTTATGTTTTAAGAAATTTTTGTCTCTTTAACACATGACTAATTTTTACAATCTTACACAGACTTTAGTAGAAAGTCTGTATAAGATTGTAAACATTTTATACAGATTTTGTACTAAAAATTGATAGACCTTAGTATATCAATCAGATATCAAACAAAAACACTCATGAATGAGTAAATCCAAATCAAATTTACTTTACTTTTTAATCAAAATATTAGACAAATGTATTGAACAGTGTAAACCATTTTTTGGTTGAAGGAAAAGTCCTAGAACAAAGTCATATAGACCTTTGGTAGACAATAATATTTTATTAGATTTTTGAACACCTAGAAAAACTTATAGGCATAAATTTGAAGACATTTATATTTATCTGTTTATCCAATCTAAATTGAAACATTTAAACCACGTGAATTAAAGATCTGTGGTCCACTTTTTAAAATTTGTTTTTATGAGCGCTTTTTTATATGAGTGCTCCTTATATATGTTAATTTGTGTATCATTTGAATGATATACGGACATATGTGTATATATATATATATATATAGACATACAACACATAACAAAAGTGTGCACACCTAATAATAGTGAAGGCCTTGTAGCTTTTCACAGGTGAAATCACCATTGCAATGTTTTTAAAACTCCACAGTTGGTCAAAGATAAAACTCATCAGAAAAACATTAACCTAGGTCTGTAGGATCAAAATCATAAACTCAAAAAAAAAAAAAGAATCTAAGAAAAAATTATGAGTCCTAGAAAAAATGACTGGCCGGTAATTAGTAAATACAATACAATTTACCATTTTTTTCCCTTAGGCCTCAGATCAGTCTCCTACTGAGCTTACAGGAGACTTTCATTTGCATTTCAACAGAAGTCCTGGCTGAAGTCTGGAAGGAGCAGGAAAAAACTGCTATTCTGAGCAGACACCTCAGGCCTAAGGCATTTTAACCATAATTTTCTGGTTAGGATGTTGAAAATTATGCTACAAGTTTAAGATACAATTCACAAAATTTTATATCTTTACATCTTGTTTTGTCAACAGATATCATACTATGATTTACTATCCTTGTCCAAATTAATGCACTGGTAAACACAGTGACATTTTCCCAGGCTACCCAATTCAAAATTGGAGAAAAAAAGACTGCATGATTGGGAAGTTACTTGCCAACTTGGAAGTAGAGTTCTTCAGTTTTCCATACTAAGTATTTAAGTTCTCTGGCATGAATTATCTGAAATCAAAAACTAAACAATTACCTAAACCCGACTTTTAACTGCAATATTGTGCAATGCTTCAAAAAACGCATTCAGATACCAGATTTTTACAATAAAACATCATCATTTAGACACACATTCAGCTAAGATCATTCTCAAGAAACAATTTATAATATAAACACATTATTGCACATGTCTTAAAGGGCCAAAAACAAAGGCACAAGACAGACAGAAAGGAACTCCTGAATATGGCTGACAGACAGAAGCCTTTAAAACAGAGCAGATAAGAGAAAAATCTCCTGCACCAGTGGCACCACAGATGTCCCCACAAGGGGACCAGATGTTTTCACAGAGAAGCTACCTGAAATGTAAAATCAAGGGTCTCCATGGTGACTTTACTGCATTTAGTGTCCCCTTTTTATTTTTCTCTTTTAAAAGAAGACAGAGGTATCATAATGCTTACAGTGCAGGGAAGGAAGGAGGGAATTCCCTGAAGCAACAGGGCTTTGGCAGTTGCTGGGGTCCCTCAGTCCCTCCTTTTACTTACAGGATTAGCTCTTCTGTTTCGGGTCCACTCCAAGCATGCTCCATCTCCTAACATTTCAGTCGTCAGCTCTCAAAAAGTTCTGGGACGGGGGGGGGGGGGTGTATCAAAATTTGTAACTTAAAGTTCGGTTTCTGACCCTGAAGCAAATTAATGCTAATTTAATAATGAGGACAGGGTTTTGAGAAAAAGAAAATGGAGGTTTATTGCTTTGCTAACAAAGGAAAAACAAGGGGACTCTGCCAAAAGGTTGTGACTCTCATCATCTGGAGGGACAAGGGATTTTAAAGAGTTTCACTTGTTAACCTGGGATATACTCAGTTCTTCGTTCCCCAGCAGGCATTGCCCTGTGCAGTGGGTGTGCTCCAGGCAGCCAGCTAGGGGCTTCTTTCTTCCTGCTTAACAAAGGTGGGTAAAGTTCATCACAGTTCCTTAAAACACAGTCGAAAGGGTGTCAGGCTTACTTGCTTTGTTACCCTTTTTCACGTCCAATATCCTTAAAATTTTACCACAGAAATCAAACAAAAAAACGCACAAAAACAAACAACAAAAAACATATAGACCACAGAACAAAACACAGAAAAACAGAATCCTGGTGCCGAAACAGAAAAACAGAGGAGCAATGCAACATCTTGCTAAAGCTCCAGGGTAGGAGCGTGTGTGTGCCCATCAGCACCTCTCTACCCTTCCAGAGGAATTCCCTACAGAACAGAACAGAGGACAGCATGATTCTCATTACTGTCCTGGACAGGAGTGTATGTGAGCCTCCCCAGGCCACCTCTCTGTCATCAGAAGAGATCTCCCTTAACCAGATATCAGATGTTATAAAGGCGCCACTTACCTATGGAGGCCTCCTACACCAGGGGCTTGATAATAGTTTTAGTGTGGTGGTTCACTGCAGTGCTCCCCAGACTGACGGCTCACTCCAAGGCCTTGGAACATCTCAAGTTGTGCACCCCCTACAGTGGTTCTCCAGCCCAGTGCCCTGGAGGGAAGGCCAGCTTCAGAATTTTCAGCAGTCTGGTTTTGTGATCTGCTCAGGCAGGGTCATCTCACTGGGGAACCCCAAAATTTTGGACTAGGATGCAAGAAAAGACCACTGACTCCAATTAAAATCAAATTAAGGCAAGCTTATTATTTCAACAGGCTGGGCTGCCTCTCCTTCCCAAAATGGCGGGAACAAGACAGCAACCCCACCTTTCCTACAGCCCAGCTATATAGCCCAGAAAGTTACACAAACGGGTGGTTACAGATAACAAAACTTTGAAAGCATCACACTAATGGTAGTTTACTTTTTTTTTTTTTTGCTGGCCCCAATATCAGAAATAATGAGGACCATTAGAGCCTCAGAGAGGGTTGTTGTCTGGCCAGGGAAGGCCAATATTTATGAGGTGTCACTAAAGTTTCAGAAAGTACTGTTATCTGGTCAGAGAGCCAGGTGTGGATGAGTTCAAGGCACGGGCAGGCGTTCCAAGCAGGTTCAGAATTTGCAGTAATTTAGAGTAAAGCCAAAATTATCTTTTCACGGCTTTGTGGCAAGATGGTTCCCAATTTTAATAAAAAATCAGGTTGGGTCTATCAAGCCTCTCCCTTACTTTTGGAAACTCCTCTGCAAACTCCAATGTTGTGAACTCCCGAGCATTTTAATTCCAGATATGTATTCACAGAATTTCTAACTCTTCTATTCCAATTGTGTCTTTCTTGGGGCGAAGGTAATATCAAGTCATTGTTCTGGATGAGAGTGGAAATATTTTTGTGTAGCACATATTTGCATACACATTTAGGAGATCACTCCTCCTAAACACTGTTGGAACAGAAAATTCAAACTATGGGGGAGCTTCTTAGTTGAACAACATTATTCATGAATCCAAGTTCATTAAACAATTAGTTTTGGATCAGTGGATGATATATATTTCAAGATGAATTTCAATTGGCATATACTATGCTACATTTTAATGTCTCTGTGTGTTTTTTGTTTATAATGTTTTGCGATTTATATGGATTTAAAATCAAGTTTCCACAAGATTATTCTCAGAATATTCATCCACCTGAAATACATATTTGTTTCCTAGTACTGAAAACTAACTTCAGTAAATGGTGCATAAAAATCCTAATATTTCTACAGTAACTGACCCAGATTAATATCAATGCAAGTAGATTCCTAGGGGACATGATGTGTATTTTGATGTTCATTTTTATTCAACATTGCTACATTACTATTTCTGCAGCTTATGCACATCATACTGTATATATTTCATTCAAAAGTTCGCAAATTTATATGCATGAGTTTCACGTTCAATCACTTCCTGCTTCAGAACACATGAATTCCTCCAGGTTTCTTGACTATTCTTTTCATGATACTTCTTTCCAAACACATTATTTTTGATTTCCATAATCACGTTTGAAACAAAACTCACACACTTTTCAGGATAAAATATAACCCTAATATTACCATTAGATCTATAAGTGGTTGGAATGAATGATTGCATATCAATATGAGATTTCTTTCATATTTTCAGATATCAATTCAATCCATTATTTAAAGTGGAACCAGTTATATTATTTATACACAGTATGGTCTATTCATGCATAATCTGCATATTCATAGACACAGGGTACACCTATTTGTACCCCAAATACTAAATTATACGTCTACAAAACATTGCTCCAGAAACGGTGGAAGAAATATTCATGTCACCTGATCTACACATACATTTTATCACAATAATATTCTGGACACAAAATGCAATGGTCACACTTATGATTTTAAAAAAGCCTAAATGGAAAGTGAACATGGATTACAAAAAAACATCCAAGTCCTGGTTACCTAATGCTCTCGAATTCAATCCTATTTGTGACAACATATTTGTTTCTTCCTAAGATTATATATTCAAACTCAACCCTGTTGAAAATGTCTAAACCAATTACACACTTTATACTTTTGCTGATTTCCTAATGTCTCTATTTATGTCTGCTTTCCTACATATTTTCCCCTGTTCATCATTGTGACTGACTCTTCACATGTGCTGACATTTACATTCACTCTCTACCCGAAACCCTATTTGTAAAGAACTTTTGGTCCAAATCCTATACTCACTCTTCTTTATAAATCTGCTGACTACCTTGGTAATCCTACGGACTATTCCTTTATGACAAGATGTTCTGTTTGTTATTCAATCATCCGAGGTACAAGATCCAATTTCATTGTATATTGACTTATCTGAGAAATCTGTGCAGAATATAATTCAAAGCTAAGTATCCCACTCAAGGACCCAATGCCCTACTTGGCTTCAAATCTTCCCTAGATTTCTGTTATATTTTACCTATATATTCTTGTAAATATCACAGGTTTCCAGTACCATTATTCATCCAGCAGAATGATTGCTAACCAAAATTGAACATATTATTAACCCTAACCATACACTGTTCCCTCAATCTAACTTTAGAGCAGTGCAGGGACAGAGTTGGTCTTACAAAAGAGGAATGTTGGGGATCTTCCACCTGCTGAGAATATCAAAGATCCATGCAGAAATGATCCCCGAAGAAGATGTAGACTGCTATGAAGGACCTGAGAGAGCAAAAGTTAGCTTCCATGGCAAACAACCTGGTCACTATGAAGGGATGTGTCTGAATAAGCCTCTCTCTTTTTAATATAGAGCAAATGGACCAAACCAGGCCTGTGTGGAGATCTTTTCCCCGATACCAATGGTTGATATACCATTCTAACTTGTGAAAGTGTCACAGGAAGTAGGGGCAGCCTCCATCTCATGGGACCCTTGGAAGCAACTGTTAGGACAAAGTGGTTGCCAAGGCTGTGAGCTCATTCACTTCATGAAGGAAGTGACCTACCTCACTTTCTTGGTGATGGAACTCTCTGAACTTGGGATCCCTGAAAACAGGCAGCCAGAGTCAGGCCCAGTAACAGTCACAGAAGTCTCACTTTTTGGATTTGCCAAGGAGAGAGTCAATCTTTCTTGGTATCTACAGTTGTGAGGATGGCCAAATGCCAGGAAAGATCTGAATTGGGGTCTTTCCTGAGAAAGCAGGTATTGGCTCACCGCTGGCTCCTGACAACTTCACAGAGTGGGCCAAGGAGTCCAGATTTGAGAATAGAGAAGCCATTTCGGGGGAACATAGTATGGCCCACAAGGCAGAGGACACTCTTGATAGTCACAGACCCTCTTGGGGGAAAAAGGTGCCTTTGTGGGAATGAGTGTGTGTATGTGGTTTTGTCTCATGCTCTGAGAATAGGTAGGAAAGGCGGTTTCTTTGGTTTAGAATGGACTGTTTCTAGTAAGTCATTTGACAAAGCAAGTGTTTCTATGTCTGTGTATCCAACTGTGTCCATGGTTGTAGACATTACAAAAGAAAATGCATCAATGGATGTGTCCTGTCTAGGAGAAAGCTTCCCCACATTCATCTTGCCCAATTTATGAAAGGACGGAGGCTTGCCTTATTGATGGGCAAGACCTGCTGTCTTCTTAAGTTTCTGTTTTCTTCTTGAATTCTGGCCACTCTCCAGAATAGACTCATGGTTTTGTGACCAAGATATGTAGCACCTCAAAGCTCTGTGACATGGCCGTGTACTGGATAGCTGAAGGGAATGGCGAGAATCTCAGGAAACTCAGATATCTGTGTGATCATGAAAGTCTCAGTGGAGAATCCCTGCTTTGGGCCTTTGCTTACCTATTGTTCTGTAGCACTGAATGTCAGGAAGGTCTTTGCCTAAGGCACCACTTTGTGAAACCTGAATAAAACAGTTTTCTAATGGAAATGAATGAGCATCACCTGTCTCTCTTTGAGTAATTGCTTTTGAAAGGGATGTGTCTGAGCCAGTCTGTTGGCTGTGTGTGAGGCTGTGGCTTGCATTCTCAGCACCTGATGGATCTAAAGAAAGATGCCATGTGTGCATCCAAAACCAAAATGGCCAAAAGAGCAGTCATTGTGGATAAAATCTCTTGCCTTCCTCTGTAAGGTTCCTGACCTCTATCAAGTGAGAATAGGAATCCTTTGGGTCAAATGACTTCTTCAAAGCCCTGCGGAGGCTAGCCAATAGGTGCTTGGGTTTTCTCATGACCCCAATGCACATAAAGAATCTAAACCCCACAGTCAGTAGGCCTCAAATTGGAGAAGCTGAGCAGTATTAATGGTAGGCCTTTTTGATCACTTCTGGTTCACAGAAGGGGTGTCCAGGGCACTCTGACTTTATGGAAATGACGAGCAAGAGTGCGTATTTTGGACACTGTCTTGTCCTGCGCTCCTCATAGAAACCTCCAGCTAGAGGTTATGATGAGTGTCTATATGGAAGAAGATGAGAGCCATGTGGGACTATTTTGGTTTTAATTGTGGTCATTTGTGTGGCAGTTGGAAGAGATGACTGGGTCCACCTGGGTTTGAACTCTGGTGTGAATCCCCTTAGAGACTGAGTTCTGGAAGTGACCTCAGAGAAGTATTGCCATGAATCGAGTTGGGATTTTAGGAAGCCATGCATGAGAGTCGCCCTTATAAACTTAGATCAAGGTCCAGGGTGGCTTTCCACAGAGCACTGGGAATCTCAGCCAAATTATCCCATGATTTTATTCTTAAAGACTTGGCAGCCATACTTGAGAGTCAAAACACACATGGAACTCACATTGTAGACCTCAATAGGCCTGGCTTCATGTAACCTTTTGGCCACTCTATGGGAAGCGTTGCCTATGAAAGTTCTCCAGAGTTTCACTGAAATGAGCTTCCTCAACATTTAATGGTTCTTGAAAGCCACAGTGCCTCCCAACTACATCCTTGAAAAATGGCTAGATAAATACTTTGAAATTTTTGAAATTCCCATGACCAGGTGGCACTGGAGTATCTTTGGATGTCCTGCTGCTGATCATGAGTGTACCAGAGAGTGCCTTGATTGACTGGAATTTATAAAAATAATGTAGAACAGAGATGGTAGTAAGTTGGAGCCTGCTGAGTAGTGGGCCTAGAGCAGTGGTAGCCACGTGTGTGATAAAACATCTGTGGTGGGTCCATGTGATTAGCCATTTGCTTCCAAATGGCTTGTGACTGACATGGTGCAGCCAGCAGACCCTTATTTGTAAAGGCATCTTTTTATTTGGAGAGCTTTCAAGGTAATGATCAGAATCAGGTTGATATGGTCAAGGGTGCAAGCTATGTGAGAAAGAAGCCTGGTTGTTTCATTCTCCTGCAGACCCTAACCCACCACACGTTACAGAACTCCCTCTAGCACTGTGTCCCAGTTGAACTTGTTGTTCAAAAAGCCCAGTGCAGCAGCAAGATCCAAAAGCCCCAGTGCAGCAGCAAGAACCACCACAAAAATTTGAGGAGGACCAAATGGCTTCACAGTCCACACGGGGTGAAACTTAGCCTCCAGTGGCCACACTTTACCTACAAAGAGAGAATTCAGCACTGCTGCCTCAGGTTCATTTGAAAATAAGAATCCATGTTCTCCAGGTCATATAGATGCAGACCCAGCTTTGATGGTCTCACTACAAAAGAAGCTAAAACTCCTTAATACAACATATATTTCAAGTGCCCAGCTTCAGAGGCAGTTTCTCAAGAAGTCTTTAGGCCAGCAGAGCTCAATGTTTGTGGAGTGTTTACCATGTCCCTTACTTTTGGAAACTGCTCTACCACCTCCAAGGTTGTGAACTCCTGAGCATATTCCATTCCAGATTTGCATTCACAGATTTTCTAACTCTTCTCCTCTAATTGTGTCTTACCTGGGGTGAAGGTAATGTCAAGGCATTGTTGTGGATGAGAGTGGGAAGATTTTTGTGTAGCACATATTTGCATACACATTGGATTCATTTTCCAATTTCCCATTAAAAATACTGAATCCCTGACACGAACCCATACCCTACTAGACTCTGACTACTAATCCTAATATGATGGAGAAAAATAACCCAAACAGAATAGAAATACAAGCAGTACAGAGAAGGCATGGTGTATAGTTGGACTTGCCTTTTGCATTATGTAGGGTAGGTGTTATAAATCTAGATAATTTTTAATTGAAATAGTTCTCCATGTGTTTTTAAAGTTAACAAATATGTGAATTTCTATCTCCCTTTCTCTGTAGCCTATTCAGCAAATGTATTTTTATATGCACATATAGAATCCTAGCTGGTATCACATGTACATACTTGTTTGGAGGCTGACGTGGCAGATAAAAATTATGAGAAGAGATAACTCCTCTTAAATGCTGTTGGATCTTAAAATTCAACCTATGGGTGATCTTCCTAGTTGAACAACATTATTCATAAATCCATGTTAAGTAAAATTAATATTTTTGGATCAGTGGATGATATATATTTCACCATGAATTTCGATTGGCATATATACTGCTACTCTTTAATGTCTGTGTGTGTTTTGTGTTTGTGTGTGTATATATATATACAATCTCCAGATTTCTTAAAATATAAAATATATGTGTCTTATTATACACTCTATAAATACATTCATATTCATGTATGTGGATTTATAATCAAATTTTTACAAGATTATTCTCAGAAATATTCATCCCCCTGAAACACATATTTGTTTACTAGTACTGAAAACTAACTTCAATGAAAGGTGCATACAAATCCTAATATTTCTGCAGTAACTTACCCAGGTTAATATCAATGCAAGTAGATTCCTATGGGACATGATGTGTATTTTGACATTCATTTTTATTCAACACTGGTACAGTACTATTTCTTCAGTTTATGCACATCATAGGATAAATGTTTCATCCAAAATTTCAAAATTTAAAACTTTTGATTCACTTTCAATCACTTCCTGCTTCAGAACACATGTATTCCTCCATGTTTCTTGACTGGTCTTTCATGAGACTTCTTTGCAAACACATTATTTTCGATTTGCATAATCAATTTTGAAGCAAAACTCACACACTCTTCATGATCAACCGTAACACTAATATTACCATTAGATGTACAACTGGTTGTAATGAATGTATGTATGCCAATATCAATATAAGATTTCCTGTATATTTTCAGATATCAATTTATTCCAATTCCAATTTCTAATGTTGGGTCCAGTTATATTATTTATTCACAGTTTGGTCTATTCATTCATCATCTCTATATTCATCAAAACAGGGTACACCTATTTTTTTCCCCAATACTAATTTATAGGTTGTAAAAATATTGCTCCCCATAATGGTGGAAGAAATACTCATATCACCTGATCTACATATACATTTTTATCACAGTAATATTCTGGACACAAATGTAAAGGTAACACTTATGATTGTACCAAAACCTAAATTGAACGTGAATATATATTACTAAAACCATCCATGTCCAGGTCGCCTAATGCTCTCAAATTTCAATCCTATTGGTGACTACATATTTGTTTCTTCTAATATCATATATTCAACCTCAACCCTGTTGAAAATGTCTAATCCTGTTACTCACTTTATACTTTGCCTGATTTCCTAATGTCTCTATTTTATATCTGCTTTCCTACATATTTTCCCCAGTTCATCATTGTGACTGACTCTTCATATGTGCTGATATTTTCATTCACTCTCTAAACGAAACCCTATTGCTATAGAACTATATTTCCAACTCAAAGACTCACTCTTCAACCTAAACCTACTATTTTCCTAATCCTACTGACTATCCCTTTTTGACTGGATGTTCTCTTCGACATTCAGGCATCTGAGGTACTAGGTTTTATTCCATTGTATGTAGATTTACCTGCGACCACATTGCAGAATGTAATTCAAAGCTAAATATCATAATCAAGGGCCCAATGCCCTTCCTGGCTTCAAATCTTACCTAGATTTCTCTTTTCATACTTATATTTCAAATACATATTCTTATAAATATTTCAGGTTCCCAATACCATTATTCATCCAGCAGAATGATTCCTAACACAAATAAAACATGTTGTTAACCCTAACCATACACTGTTCCCTCAATCTAAATTTACAGAGGGAAGGGACAGAGTTGGTCTTACAGTAAGGAAATGTAGGGGGTCTTCCACCTACTGAGACCCTCAAAGTTCCATGCTGAAATGATCACTGGAGAATATATACGCAGCTATGAAGGACCTGAGAGAGCAAAAGTCATGTTCAATGGCAAACAACCTGGTCAGGATGAAGGTTTCTGTCTGAATCAGCCTCTCTATTCTTAATGTAGAGAAGATGGACCAAACCAGGCCTGTGTGGGTAGCTGTTCCCGGGTGCCTATGGTTGATATAAGATTCTAACTTGTGAAAGTGTCACAGGATTTAGGGACAGCCTCCTTTTCATGTGAGACTTGGAAGCCACTGGTTGGACAAAGTGATTGCCAAGGCAGTGACCTCATTCAGTTCCTGAAGGAAGTGACCTCACATCACTTCCTTAGTGAAGGAAATCTCAGAACTTGAGATTCATGAAGCCAGGCACCCAGAGTCAGTCCCAGTCCCAGTCCCAGTGGTCTCACTTGTTTGGATTTACCAAAAACAGAGTAAGTCTTTCTTGGTACCTATTGATGTGAGGATTGCAAAATGCCAGTAAAGCTCTGAAGAGGGGCCTTTCCTGAGAAAGCAGGTAGTGGCTCACCTCTGGGTCCTGACATCTTCACAGAGTTGGCCAAGGAGACCAGATCTGAGACATTTCAGGCCATTTAGGGGGAAAATAATATGGCCCACCAGTCAGAGGACACTCCGGATAGTAACAGACCTTCTTGGGGGAAGGAGCTGCCTTTGTGGGTGTTGGTTTGTGGTTTTGTCTCATTTTCTGAGAATAGGTAGGCAAGGCGCTTTATGTGCTGTGGAATGAACTGTTTATTGTAAGTCATTTGACAAGGCGAGTGTTTCTATGTCTGTTTACCTCACTGTGTCCGTGGTTGTACTCATTAGAAAAAAAGAATGCATCAATGGATGTGTCCTGTCTAGTAGAAAGCTTCCCAGAATTCATCCTGCCCAATTTATGAATGGAGTTCAGATTGCCTTATCAATGGGTAACACCTGCAATCTTCCTAAGTTACAGTTTTCTTCCAGAATTCTGGCCCCTCTCCAGAATAGTCTCATGGTTTTGTCTCTAAAATATGTACCACCTCCAAGCTCTGTGGCATGGCCATGTACTGGATAGCTCAAGTGAATTGTGAGCATCTCAGAAAAATCAGATATATGTGTGACCACTAAATCTCAGTGGAGAAACCCTGCTTTGGGCCTTTTTCTTACCTATTATTCTGTTGCTATGAATGTCACGAAGTTCTTTGCCTCAGGCCACCAATTTGTGAAGCCTGAAGAAAACAGTTTTCAAATGGAAATGAATGGGCATCACCTAGGGCTCTTTGCTTAATTGCTTTGGAAAGGGATGTGTCTGAATCAGCCTCTTGGCCCTGTGTGAGGCTGTGGCTTAGATTCTCAGCACCTGATGGATCTAAAGAAAGATCCCATGGATGCATACAGAACCAAAATAGCCAAAAGAGCTGTCATTGTGGATGAAGACTCTCGCCTTCTTTTCAAAGGTTCCTGACATCTATCAAGTGAGAATAGGGATCCTTTGGGTCAAGTAAGTTATTCAAAGCCCTGCAGAGGCTAGCCCATACGTGCTTGGGTGTTCTCATTACTCCAATCCACATAAAGAATCTAAACCCCACAGTCAGTAGGCCTCAAATTGGAGAAGCCAAGCAGTATTAATGGCAGACCTATTTGATCACTCCTCGTTCACAGTCAGGGTTTCCAGGCCACACTGATTTTAGGCAAATCGGGGGAAAGGTAGGTTATTTTGGACATTGTCTTGGTCTGTGCCCCTCATGGAAAACTCCATCCAGAGGTTATGATGAGGGTCTACATGGAAGAAGATAAGGGCCATGTGGGAGAATTTTGTTTTGAATTGTGGTAAGTTGTGTGGCAGTTGGAAGAGATGCCTGGGTTTACCTGGGCTTTAACTCTGGTGTGATTCCCCTTAGAGTCTGAGTTCTGGAACTGACCTCAGAGAAGCATTGTCATCAATTGTGTTTGAATTTTACTAGGCCATGCATGAGAGTTGCCCTTGGAACTTGAGATCTAGGCCTAGAGTGGCTTTCCACAGAGCACTGGGAATCTCAGCCAGGATATCACATGATTTTATTCTGAAAGACTTTGCAGCCACAGTTGAGTCAAAACACGCATGGACCTCACATTGTAGACCTCAATGGGCCTGGCTTCATGTGACCTTTTGGCTACTCTTTGGGAAGCCTTGCCTGTGAGTGTTCTCTAGAGCTTTCATTGAAATGAGCTTCCTCAACATTTAATGGTTCCTGAATGAATTGAAACCCCCAGAGCCTCCAACTTCATCCTTGACAAATGGCTTGATAAATACCATGAAATTTTTGAAATTCCCATGACCAGGTGGCACTGGAGAACTTTTGGATGTCCTGTTGCTGATGATGAGTGTACCAGACAGTGCCTTGATTTACTGGGTTTCATGAAATTTGTGTAGAACAGTGATGCCAGTAAGTTGGATCCTGCTCATTAGTGGGCCTAGAGCAGTGGTGTGAAGGTGTGTGATAAACATGTGTGGTGGTGACATGTGGATCTGCCATTGGCTTCCCAAAGGCTTGTGACTGACATGGTACAGCCAGAAGACCCTTCTATGCAAAGGTGTTTTTTATATAGAGAGGTTTCAGGGCAATGTTCAGAATCAGGTTGCTATGGAAATGGGGGCAACTTATGTGGAATTGAATCCTGGTTGGTGCATTCTCATGCAGTCCGTGACCCTCCACACGGGACAGAACTCTCTCCAGCACTGTGTCCCAGTTTAGCTCCTTGTATTTCATGAAGCAAATACCAAACTCCCAGTGCACCTGTGAGAAACACCACGAAAATTGGAGAATGACCAAATGGCTTCACAGTCCACACGTGGAGACACTTACAACCCAGTGACCATAGTTAAACTACAAAGAGAGTATTCAGCATGGCTGCCTCATGTTCATTGGAAAATTAGAAACAATATCCTCCAGGTCACATTGTTGCACACCCAGATTTGATGGTCTCCCAACAAAGGAAGCTAAAGCTCCTAACAACAACATATATTTTTAAGTGCCCAACCTCAGAGGAAGTTTCTCAAGAAGTCTTTACACCAGCAGAGCTCCATGTTTGAGAAATGTTTACCCTGTCCCTTACTTTTGAAAACTCCTCTACCACCTCGGAGGTTGTGAACTCCTGAGCATTTTTCATTCCTGATATATATTCACAGATTTTCTAACTTTTCTCCTCTAATTGTGTCTTACTCGGAACAAAGGCAATGTCAAGGCAATGTTCTGGATGAGAGTGTGAACATTTTTTTGTAGCACATATTTACATACACATTGCATTCATTTTACAATTTTCCATTCAAAATACTGAATCTCTGACATGAACCCATACCCTACTAGACTCTGACTACTACTCCTAATATGATGGAGAAAAATAACACAAACAGAATAGGAATACAAGCAGTTAGGAGAAATCATAGTGTATAGTTGTACTTGTATTTTGCATGATTAATGGTAGGTGTTATAAATCTAGTCAATATTTAATTTAAATAGTTCTCCATGTGTTTTTAAGGTTAACAAATATGTGAATTCCTGTCTCCCTTTCTCTGTATCCTACTTAGCACATGTACTTTTAAATGCACATATAGAATCATACCTGGTATCACATGTACATTTTTGTGAGGTGGCTGATTTGGCAAATACAATTTGTGAGAAGTGATCACTCCTCTTAAACGCTGTTGGAACTGAAAATTCAACCTATAGGTGAGCTTCCTAGTTGAACAACATTATACATAAATCCTTGTTCAATTAAAGAAATATTTTTGCATCTGTGGATGATATATATATCATGATAAATTTCGATTGGCATATATATTGCTAATTTAATGTCTGTGTGTGTGTGTGTGTATTTTGTGTGTGTGTGTATGTGTGTGTGTGTGTGTGTATATATATATATATATATATATATATATATATATATATATATATATATACTCTCCAGAAATATATGTGTCTTATATACACTCTCTAAATTCATTCATGTTCATGTATATGGATTTATAATCAACTTTTCACAAGACTTTTCACAGAAATATTCATCCACCTGAAAAACATATTTGTTTCCAGTACTTAAAACTAACTTCAGTTTATTTTGCATACAAATACTATTATTTCTACAGTAACTGACCCAGTTAAACATCAATGCAAGTAGATTCCAGTGGGACATGATGTGTATTTTGAAGGTCATTTTTATTCAGCACTGGTACAATACTATTTCTTCAATTTATGCACATGATAGGATATATATTCCATCCACAAGTTAGCAAACTTATAGGCAGTTGTTTCACTTTCATCACTTCCTGCTTCAGAACACATAAATTCCTCTAGTTTTCTTGACTGGGCTTTTCATGAGACTTCTTTCCAAACACATTATTTTTAATTTCCATGATCACTTTTGAAGCAAAACTCACACACTCTTCATGATAAACCATAATCCTAATATTACCATTAGATGTATTAGTGGTTGAAATGAATGTATGTATATCAATATAAGATTTCCTGTATATTTTCAGATATCAATGGAATCCATTATTTAAATTTGGAACCCATTATATTATTTATTCACATTATGGTCTATTCATGCATTATCTCTATATTCAGAGTCACAGGATATACCTATTTGTACCCCCAATACTAATTTATACATCTTCAAAATATTGCTCCCAAAAATGGTGGAAGAAATACTCACGTCACCTTATCTACCTATACATTTTATCACAGTAATATTCTGGACACAAAAAGCAAAGATGACCCTTATTATTTTACCAATGTAAAGGTCAGGCGAGTGTCGGAGGAAGAGACTACCAGAGACTGTCTCATGCAACAGCCAAGGATTTATGGGGGTCCAGCATGCTGCGGTCAGAGCTCCCTTGAATAGAGCACAGAGCCCTGAGAACAGCTTAAGCAGAGCTTATATACTTTCCTTGGAGAGGGAAGATAGGAAAGTTTATTGATGGGTCAGGGCGAGTGGGCGGTTTGCGTCCAAATGGGTGAGGAAGTACATTCTGCAGTTTTGCAGTTGGGTACAGCACTTTCAGGGAACTAGATTAGCAAACAGTTCTCAAGACATCAACAGTGTTTTGTTAAGCATACCGAAAAACTGGAAGTGACAAGTACCTATTTTATTAACCTTTCATTCCCCACTTCTTCTTTTGGTTACTTTTAATCATAAAAATGATCATTGGGGGTGTCACATTTTATGTTTACTAGTGTGGTATATTGTTTTCTGATTACCATAAGTTTAACTTGTCCAATTTGAGCATGGAGAAAGGAAACTACACGGTTGATCAAACAGGGTCCTACAATTACCAATAATATGAGGATTATTAATGGACCGGCCAGGGCTGATGAAAACGTAGTTAATGAGGGGGCTTTGTGAACCAAGACTCAAACCACCTTTTTTGGGCCTCTCTCTCTTGTTGATGCTCTTCAAGGCATCTTCTTAATTTAATCATAGATTCTTTTACAACTCCAGTATGGTCGGCATAAAAACAACATTCTTCCCTCAATGCAGGACGAAGGCCCCTTCTCTCATGAAAAGGAGGTCCAACCCTCGACTGTTCTGTAAAATAACTTCAGAGAGAGAGGTTAAAGATTCGTCTAAAGCTGTGAAGGAGGTTTTTAATATCTTTAAGTTTTGGTCTATTACTGCTTCTAATTGGGTCATTTGTTGTGTCCCATGGACCAGGGCAGTGGTTCCTGTGCCCACCCCTGCAGCAACTCCTATTCATAATAGGATGATTAAAGTGAGGGATACAGGTTCCTGGCAGAACCGGGTTGTTTGCCCCCCTATTTGATATTTAAATGTACCTGCATCATGATAGAGCACTCTGGAAAACATCTGCACCATTACATAATTAATCACATCTGTTGACCATTTTATGAAAACATAAACAATGTTTAAGTGTATAGAATTGTACTGCTGTAGAGATGGACAAGGCAAGGTACCTAAGATAGCACAGAAGACTGGGAAACAGTCTTATTTGGTTGCATCCGGATTTAGAGGGCATTGCTTCTGTTGTAATCAATTAATCCCTGAACCCAAAGTTTAGGTTGTTTCAGAATTTTGTACCCAGCATGTAAGGGAAGGGGCTCAGAAGTTCACAGTCTGCAGAAGTTCACAAAAAGCAGTTTTTGTTTCTGTTTTTTTTTTTCCTCTGTTCTGGGAAAGTTAACTTCTTAAGGACACCTGGGAGGGGGAGAGCTTTTTTCTTCTTTTTTTTTTATTTCCTCCCTGCCAGCTGTTACCATGGAGCCCAGTTGGTAACTTCTATATCTTAGAAATGTAGCCATCTCTATGACGCCCCAGCTCTAGGCCAGAGGCCTTCTTCAAATATTTTGTTAAAAACTACTAAGGGGGTGTCTAGCTTAGGAGTGCTGATTTTTCCAGCCAGTGGCCAAGTAGAATAGAGCAACACGAATAGAGGAAATTTATCTACATTGAACTCTTTTATAGGAACTGTGTTGCTGAAAGGCTTAAAGTCAGCCATGGTGAAGACTTCTGGAGAAGGTCATTTAAGACTTTTCTGTGGGCCTGGTACAGAGGGGAAGACAGGGAAGGCAGGGGATGAGAGCAGCTCCGTGGATCTGAGGATGAGGAAAAAGAGATATAAAAGAATTATGGGAAAGGGGTTTGGGATTTTCCTGGCAACAAAACTTGAGCAGTAGAACAGGTAGAGCAGAGGGGAAGACGGGAGTGAGTATCCCAAAAAGCCTGTGAGGGACTTTAAATTCTTAGTAACCTGTTTTCAGTGATGACAAAGCAACTTTAAAGGCCATTTTAATTACATCTTTGATAGGCGTCTGAGGGCACTCCTTAGCTGGTTTGAGCTTTGGGTTAGCTGGTAAGAGGACCTGGTGGGACCCGGTGTGGGCACTGACAGGAGGAGAGAGGAGTGAGTGGGTGGAAGTGTACCTCAGTACCTGCAAGCTCAGCAAGGGGCAATGGTCTGAGAACCGACGGAAATTTGGGTTTTTGATCTAGTAACTGGAGCTGAGAAATCAGGTTGCTTATGTGGGAGTGACAGCAGAGAGTCTGGGGCAGAAGGCTGCGGGTGAGTATCTATTGGAGAAGCATAGTTCAGGATTTGAGCATAGGAGGGAAAAGGCCTACACGTAGGGGAATTTCCTTCCACACTTTTGAGCACTTGTCGAAGTTGAAAAGGTCACGCAAAATTTGAGGATCTAGAGACCCCTCTGGTGGCCATCGGTTTTTGTTATCTAACTGGTAATATGGCCAATGCTGTGTACTGAATTTGATGAGGAGTTTTGCTTCCACCAGGTAGCCCCTGTATCCTCACATCCCCATTATTTACAGAAGAAGTTGGCTTTTCCCCTACACAGTCGTGGCTGTTTTTGGCTTTGGTAGTCCGCCAGGCAAACATAGTAATCTAGGCTAGCCAACCTGCATCTGGCTCGCGTGTCCCTACATCCATAATGTTTGTTTCCATTATCTATTGTATGGAAAGTATTTAATGGAATTTTTGGGGATCCTCTTCATCAGGGATTTCCCAATAGGAAAGACGTATAGCCAGCTGACAAATTTCTTGGTGGAGAGATGGCCACCAGGTCCCTAAGTGGGCTGTATGTGCGATAGACCATACTTCTTGTCTAGTAGGATTTGTGATCAGCCATCGCTGCTGAACGGGTTGATGAGGGTTAGGACTACTGGTGACCAATTGGAGAGTCTATAGTCTTATTCACATGGCGAATATACAATTTGAAAATGTTACCAGTCTTTTCCATTTTTCAGCCAGATTCTGGACAGGGCACAGGCTTGAGATGAGAATTAGGAACCAGGAAGTGATTCCGTCTAACTTTAGCACTGTAGGTGTTATAAGTAGCACCTGGTATGGTCCTGTCCAGCCGGGTTCCAGGGATGACACCTGATGTTGTCTTATGTAGACAAAGTCTCTTACTTGATATAGATGTGGAGTACCCTCTTCAGCAGGTTGGTAGGCAGTGGCCAGCTGTTTCCACAGGTATTGCTGAGTTCCTTCCAGAACTTTAAGTCTGTCAAGCAAGGTGGTGTGGAAGGGATCGTTAGATCTTTGAGTTAGGGTTAGGTCCCTTACTGGAGATGGGGCCCCATAGAGAATTTCATAGGGGGTGAGGTTACACAAAGAAACAGAGGGAGTATTTCTTGCATGAAATAGTGCATAAGGCAGGAGCATAGTCCAATCTTTTATGCTACTCTTTAAGCTTAATTTCGTTTAGGTCTCTTTAATGGTTCTATTTAATTTTTTTACCTGTCCTGAACTCTGGGGTCTATAAGCACAATGTAACTTCTAATTAATCCCCAGGGTCCTGGCTAACCCCTGAGTTACCTGGGCCATGAACGCTGGTCCATTATCAGACCCTATTACCTTAGGCAGGCCGTACCTTGGAAAAATATCTTTCAGGATGTTCTTGACCACCATTTGCGCCTTTTTTTTTTGGGGGGGGAGGCTTCAATCCATCCTGAAATATATCTACAAAGAGTAGGAGATATTTAAGTCCATACCATGCTTGCTTAATTTCAGTAAAGTCCACTTCCCAGAATTGTCCTGGTCTGGTTCCTCGTAGGTGCTTTCCTGCAGGAAGCTTGGAAGTGTAAGCATTAACCTATTGACAGACCCGAAAGGCTTTTTTTTACCTGTTCAGTTATTTCCTTTCACTGTGAGTCGGTTAGTGGAAAACTCTGTTCTTGATCCTTCAGGAATGCCTGCAATTTCTTTGAACCAAGGTGAGTGAACTGATGTACATTTTTAACGTAGTGTAGGGCTTTCTGAAATTTCAGGCTTTTCTCAGTGAAGTTGAGGAGTACAGTGTCAGTGTCCTTAGATGTTATCAAAAGCTTGCTGGATCTCAGGGGTCCATTAGAATTGGGCATCTCCCTTTAACAGCGGGTGTAAATGAGAAGTTAAGGACCCAAACACAGGAATCCTTAACCTGCAAAACCCAGCAGTCCCAAGAAACTCTCTGTGTTGTCTGCTGTTAGATGGGGGTGGTTTCTGCACAACCGTTTGATTTCTGGGCTCAGTGAGCCATCGTTTACTGCCCCTAAAGGAATAGCCCAGGAAGATTACTTCTTGCTGGCAAATTTGGGCCTTTTAGGAAGAAGCTCTATACCCGAGTTGAGGAAGCTCACATAATACTGCTTGGGTCCCAGATTCACAGATATCCTTGGTGTTGGGTGCCAGTAGCAGGTCATCCACGTATTGAAGCTGGGTGACTTCGGGGTGCGTAGTTCTGAAGCTGTTGAGATCTCTTTGGAGGGCTTCATCAAAGAGAGTGGGGGAGTTTTTCAACCATTTTGGGGAGTCTAGTCCAAGTTAGTTGACCACACGTTCCAGTTTCTGGGTCTACCCACTAGCAAGCAAACAGCAACTGACTATATTTATGCAGAGGCAAGCAAAAGAAAGCATCTTTTAAGTCCAGAACAGTATACCATTTCCTCTCAGGGTTCAGAGTGATAAGCAGATTGTACGGATTAGGTACACTGGGGTGAATGTCCTACACTCTGTTGTAGGTCTCTCTTATGTCTTTAATGGGGGATAGTCCCCGGCTCCTGGCTTTTTATACTGGTAGCGGGGGAGTGTTTTAGGATGATTGACAAGGCCTTAGGACCCTAAGGCCAGATATTTCTGAATATGGGGCCTTATCCCATCTTTAGCTTTTTTGCTCAGAGGATATTTTTTGACATTGATTGGGGAGGCTGAGGTTTTGAACTCCACTGTTTTTGGAGGTTGTTTCATGGCTAGTCCTAACCCAGCAGTTTTTTTCCAGGCATCTGGGTAATCTGTTATCCATTTCTGGGGTAGCTTGCCTGTTTGATCAGTCTTGGGGGGTGTGAAGAGTTGCTGTTCATCTTCTACTGACATATTTAAAGCCGTGAATATAGGAGTTTATACTAAAGGATTTAGAAATATCATTTTGGGGCCTTCATGGTTAAAAGTCATTTTGGCCCGGAGCTTGGTGAGCAGATCTCTGCCCATCAATGGGGCCAGGCATTCTGGGATTATTAGGAAGGAGTGATGGATTTTTCCTTTCCTCATGTCCATGGTTTTCTTAGTTGTCTAATTCCCATATTTACTGGTGTTAGCACTTTGAACTAGAGAGCTTTTATTTGATAGAGGGCCCAGTGGGGCCTTAAGGACTAAGTACACTGCCCCTGTATCCACTTCAAAGTTTACTGGGGTCCCCTCCACATCAAAAGTTACCCTGGGTTTATTGGGAGTCTAGCAATCTGGGGCTCAGTGCTCACTTGAATAGAGCAGAGAGCAATGAGAACAGCTTAAGCAGAGCTTATATACTTTCCTTGAAGAGGGCAGGGAGGGAAGCTTATTGATGGGTCAGGGCGAGTGGGCGGTTTGCGTGCAAACAGGTGAGGGTGTACATTCTCTGTTTAGCAGTCGGGGACAGCACATTCTGGGAAAAAAATTAGCAAACAGTCCTCAAGGTTTCAACAGTGTTTTGTTAAGCATACAGAAAAACAGGAAGTGACAAGTACCTATCTTATTAACCTTTCACCAAATTCTAAATGGAAAGTGAGCATGGATTTCTAAAAACATCCATGTCCAGGTTGCTTAATGCTCGCAAATCAATCCTATTGGTGACTACATATTTGTTGCTTTCTAAGATTATATATTCAACCTCAACCCTGTTGAAAATGACTAATACTAACCCTCACTTTATGCTTTTCCTGATTTCCTAATGTCTCCATTGATATCTGCTTTCATACATATTTTCCTGAGTTCATCATTGTGACTGACTCTTTACATGTGCTGAAATTTACATTCACTCTCTATCCGAAACCCTATTGCTACAGAACTTTTGTTCGAAATCCTATACTCACTCTTTTTTCTATACCTACCAACTATCTTCCTAATCCTACCGACTATCCCTTTTTGACTGGAAATTCTCTTTGACAATCAATCATCCAAGGTACAAGGTCCGATGCCATTGTATATCAATTTATCTGAGACATCTGTGCAGAATATAATTCAAAGCTAAGTATCCCAATCAACAGCCCAATGCCCTTCTTGGATTCAAATCTTATCTAGATTTCTGTTTTCATACTTATATTTCACCTATATATTCTCGTAAATATCGCGAGTTCCCAATACCATTGTTCATTCCTCAGTATGATTTCTAACCTAAATCAAACCTGTTATTACTCTAACCATACACTGTACCCTCAAACTAACTGTACAGAAGAGCCGGGAGAGAGTTTGTCTTACAATACAGTAATGTAGGGGCTCTTCCACCTGCTAAGAACATCAAAGGTACAAGCAGAAATGATACCCTGGAGAAGTTGCAGGCAGCAATGAAGGACCTAATAGAGCAAAAGTCATCTTCCATGACAAACAACCTGGTCAGTATTAAGGGATGTGTCTGAATCAGCCTCTCCTTTCTTAATGTAGAGAAGATTGATCAAACCATGCCTGTGTGGAGAGCTGTTCCCAGGTGCCTATGGTTGATATACCATTCTAACTTGTGAAAGTGTCACAGGAAGTAGTGGCAGCCTCCATCTCATGGGAACCTTGGATGAATCTGGTAGGACAAAGTGGTTGCCAAGGCAGTGACCTCATTCAGTTCCTGAAGGAAGTGACCTCACCTCACTTTCCTGGTGATGGAAATCTCTGAATTTGGGATCCAGGAAGCCAGGCACCGAGAGCCAGTCCAAGTCCCAATCCCAGTGGTCTCACTTGTTTGGATTTACCAAGGACAGAGTCAGTCTTCCTTGGTACCTACTGATATGAGGATTGCCAAATGCCTGAAGAGCTCTGAAGAGGGGCCTTTACTGAGAAAGCAGGTAGTGGTTCACCGCTGGCTGTTGACAACTTCACAGAGTTGGCCAAGGAGACCAGATCTGAGACAGTACAGGCCATTTTAGGGGAACATAGTATGGCCCACTATTCAGAGGACACTCCGGATAGTCACAGACCTACTTGAGTTAAGGAGGTGCCTTTGTGGGTGTGGGTGTGAGTTTGTGGTTTTGTCTCATGTTCTGAGAATAGGTAGGAAAGGCTGTTGTTTTGATTGGAGTGGACTGTTTCTAGAAAGTCGTTTGACTAGGCGAGTGCTTCTATGTCTGTGTATCCCACTCTGTCCATGGTTGTAGACATTCGAAAAGAGAATGTATCAATGTATGTGTCCTGTCTAGTGGAAAACTTTCCAGCATTCATCAGGCCTAGTTGATGAATGGACTGTGGCTTTCCTTATGGATGGGCAACACCTACTAACTTCCTAAGTTCATGTTTTCTTCCTGAATTCTGGCCACTCTCCAGAATAGCCTCATAGTTTTGTGTCCAAGATACATACCACCCCCAAGCTCTGTGACATGGCCATGTACTTGATAGCTATAGGAAATGGGAACATCTTAGAAAACTCAGACATCATTGTGACCAGTGAACGCTCAGTGAAGAAACCATATTTTGGTTCATTTGCTTACCTATTGTTCTGTTGCCCTGAATGTCAGGAAGGTCTTTGCCTCAGGCCACCCCTTTGTGAAGCCTGAATAAAACAGTTTTAAAATGGAAATAAATGGGAATAACTTGTGGTTCTTTGCTTTGGAAAGGGATGTGTTTGAATCAGCCTCCTAGCCCTGTATGAGGTTGTGGCTTAAATTTTCAGCACATGATGGATCTAAAGATAGATACCATGTTTGCAATCAAAACCATAATGGCAAAAATTCAGTAATTGTGGATGAGTCTCTTGCCTTCCTCTGTTAGGTACATGACCTCTATCAAGTGAGACAGGGATCCTTTTGGTCAAATGAGTTTTTCAAAGTCCTGCAGAGGTGCTTGTGTTTTCTCGTGACTCCAAATCACATAAAAAAATCTATACCTGAGAGTCAATAGGGCTCAAATTGGAGAAGCAGAGCAGTATTAATGGCAGGCCTATTTGATCACTTCTGGTTCACAGGAAGGGTGTCCAGGCCACCCTGACTTTAGGCAAATGAGGGGCAAGGGAGAATATTTTGGACACTGTCTTGGGATGCGTCCCGCATAGAAACCTCCAGCCAGAGTTTATGATGAGTGTCTATATTTAACAAGATGAGGGCCATGTGGGAGTGTTTTGGTTTTAATTGTGGTCATTCGTGTGGCGGTTGGAAGAGATGACTGGATCCAACTGGGCTTGAACTATGGTGTCATTCCCCTTAGAGACTGAGTTCTGGAACTTACCTCAGAGAAATATTGCCATGAATTGTGTTGGGATTTAGGAGGCCACGCATGAGAGTCACCCTTGGAAACTGAGATCTAGGCCCAGTGTCGCTTTCCACAGAGCACTGGGAATCTCAGGAGGATATCACACAATTTTATTCTGAAAAACTTGTCAGACATATTTGATAGTCAAAACACACATGGACCTCAATTGTAGACCTCAATGGGCATTGCTTCATGTGACCTTTTGGCCACTCTTTGGGAAGCCTTGCCTGTGAGAGTTCTCCAGAGCTTTCATTGAAATGAGCTTCCTCACCATTAAATAATTTCTGAATGAATTGAAACCCACAGTGTCTCCAACTTCATCCTTGAAAATTGGCTAGATAAATACCATGAAATTTTTGAAATTTCCTTGACCAGGTAGCACTGGAGAACATTTGGATGTCCAGTTGGTGATCGTGAGTGTACCAGACAGTGTGTTGATTGACTGGTTTTCATGAAAATGGTGTAGAAAAGAGATGCCAGTCATTTGAAGCCTGTTGAGTAATGGGCCCAGAGCGGTGGTGAGCAAGTGTGTGATAAAACATCTGTGGTGGGGTCATGTGGATCTGCCATTGGCTTCCAAATGGCTTGAGACTGACATGGTGCAGCCAGCAGATCCTGTATGTAAAGACATCTGGTTATATAGAGAGGTTTCAGGGCAATGTTCAAAATCAGGTTTCTATGGTCAAGGGAGCAACCTATGTGGTATACAAGCCCTGTTGGTGCATTCTCCTGCAGACCCTGACCCACCACACGTGAAAGAACTTCCTCCAGCCCTTTGTCCCAGTTGAACTCCTTGTATTTCATGAAGCAAATACCAAACTCCGAGTGCAGTATCAAGAAACGTTTTGAAAAGTGGAGGATGACCTAATGGCTTAGCAGTCTGCATGGGGAGACACTTAGACCCAGTGGCCATAGTTTACCTACAAAGAGAGAAATCAACACTGCTGCTTCATGTTCATTGGAGAATTATAAACCATGTCCTCCAGGTCACAGATGTGCAGACCAAGCTTTGATTGTCTCACTAGAAAGGAAGCTAAAGCTCCTGACAACAACATATATTTCAAGTGCCCAACCTAGAGGCAGTTTCTCCAGAAGTCTTTAGGCTGGTAAATCTCCATGTTTGTGGAGATTTTACACTGTCCCTTACTTTTGAAAACTCCTCTACCAACTCCAAGGTTGTGAACTCCTGAACATTTTTCATTTCAGATATGCATTCAAAGATTGTCTAACTCTTCTCCTCTAAATGTGTCTTACTTGGGGTGAAGGTAATGTCAAGGCATTGTTCTGAATGAGAGTGGGAAAATTTTTGTGTAGCACACATTTGCATACACATTGATTCATTTTACAATTTTCCATTTGAAATACTGAATTCTTGACACTAACTCATACCCTACTAGACTCTGACTACTAATCCTAATATGATGGAGAAAAATACCCAAACAGAATGAAAATACAAGCAGTTTACAGCAGGCATGGTGTATTGTTGGACTTCCTTTTTGCATGATAGAGGGTAGGTATTCTAAATCTACTCAATTTTTAATTGAAATAGTCCTCCATGTGTTTTTAATGTTAACACATATGTAAATTCCTGTCTTCCTTTCTATGTAGCCTACTCAGCACATGTATTTTTATATGCAAATATAGAATCCTACGTGGTCTCACACGTACATTTTTTTGAGTTGGCTGACTGGGCAGAAACAAGTTGTGAGAAGAGATCTCGTAAACGCTGGTGGAACTGAAAATTAAAACTATGGGTGAGCTTCCCAGTAGAACAATTTATACATAAATCCATGTTCAGTAAAATAAATATATTTTCATCTGTGGATGATATATATTACTGATAAATTACGTTTGGCATATATATTGATACTTTTTAATGTATTTTTGTGTTTTTCTGTATATTATATATATATATATATATATATATATATATATATATATATATATATATATATATATATATACACACACACACACACACACACTCTCCAGATTTTATAAAATATGAAATATATGTCTCTTATATACACTCCATCAATTCATTCATGTTCATGTATGTGGATTTATAATCAACTTTTCACAAGATTATTCTCAGAAATATTCATCTACCTGAAATACATATTTGTTTCCCAGTATGAGAACTAACTTCAATCAATGGTGCTTACAAATCCTAATATTTCTACAGTAACAGACCCAGTTTAACATCAATGCAAGTAGATTCCTATGGGACTTAATGTCTATTTTGACCTTTATTTTAATTCAACACTGGTACATTAGTATTTCTTTAGTTTTTGCACATCATAGGACATATATTTCATCCACAAGTTAGCAAATTAATAAGAACTTGTTTCACTTCCTGCTTCAGAACACATGGATTCTGCCATGTTACTTGACTGGTCTTTTCATGAGACGTCTTTCCAAACACATTATTTTCGATTTCCATAATCAATTTTGAAGCTAAACTCACACACTCTTCATGATAAACTATAACATTAATATTACCATTAGATGTAAAACTGGTTGGAATGAATGTATGCATATCAATATAAAATTTCCTGTATATTTTCACATTTCAATTCAATCCATTATTTAAAGTTGGAACCAGTTATGTTATTTATTCACTGTATGGTCTATTAATGCATTATCTCTATATTCATAAACACAGTGTACACCTATTTGTCCCCCCATTACTAATTTGTACCTCTTCAAAATATTGCTCCCAGAAATGGTGGAAGAAATACTGATGTCACCTTATCTATATATACATTTTATCACAGTAATATTCTGGACACAAAAAGCAAAGGTCAAACTCATGATTGTATCAAAGCCTAAATGGAAGGCTTTCATTACCATGGATTCATTAGCATGGATTACCAAAAACAACCATGTCCTGGTTACCTAATGCTCTCAAATGTCAATCCTATTGATGACTACATATTTGTTTCTTCCTAAGATTATATATTCAACCTCAAGCCTGTTGGAAATGTCTAATTCTATCACTCACTTTACACTTTGCCTGATTTCTTAATATCTCTATTGGTATCTGCTTTCCTACATATTTTCCCTAGTTCATCATTGTGACTCATACTTCATATATGCTGACATTTACATTCACTCTCTACCCGAAACTCTATTGCTAAAGAACTTTTGGTCCAAATCCTATATTCACTCTTCTTTATAAACCTACTGACTATCTTACTAATCCTACTGACTATCACTTTTTAACTCGATGTTCTCGTCAACAATCAATCATTCAAGGTAAAAGGTCCTATGCCATTTTATATCAATTCATCTGAGACACATGTGCAGGACATAATTCAAACCTAAGTATCCCACTCAAGGGCCCAATGCCCTTCTGGCTTCATATCTTACCTACATTTCTGTTTTCATACTTATATTTCACCTATATATTCTTGTAAATATCACAGGTTCCCAATACCATTATTCATCCGGCAGAGAGATTCCTAACCCAAATCGAACATGTTATTAACCCTAAATATACACTGTTACCTCAATCTAACTTTACAGAAGAGGAGGGACAGAGTTTCTCTTTAAATACCGGAATGTAGGGAATCTTCCACCTGCTGAGAACATCAAAGGTCCATGTAGAAATAATCCCTGGAGAAGAGGTAGGCAGCTGTGAAGTTCCTGAGAGAGCAAAAGTCATCTTCCATGGCAAACAACCTGGTGAGGATGAAGGGATGTGTCTGTATCAGCCTCTATCAACTTAATGTAGAGAAGATAGACCAAACCAGGCCTGTGTGAAGAGGTGTTCCCAGGTGCCTATGGTTGATATACCATTCTAACTTTTGAAAGTGTTACAGGAAGTAGGAACAGCCTCCATCTCATGGGCCCTTAGAAGTAACTATTTGGACAAAGTTGTTGCCAAAGCAGTGACCTCATTCAGTTTCTGAAGGAAGTGACCTCACCTCACTTCCTTTGTGATGGAACTCTCTGAACTTGGGATCCAGGAAGAATGGCACCCAGAGCCAGTCATAGTCCCAGGCCCAGTGGTCTCACTTGCTTCAATTTACCAAGGACAGAGTCAGTCTTTCTTAGTGCCTACAGATGTGAGGATGTTCAAATGCCAGAAAAGCTCTGAAGAGGGGCCTTTCCTGAGAAAGCAGGTAGTGGCTCACACATGGCTAATGACAACTTCACAGAATTGGCCAAGGAGACCAGATTTGAGACAGGACAGGCCATTTGGGGGGAATATAGTATGGCCCACCATTCAGAGGACACTCTGGGTAATCACAGAACTACTTGGAGCAAAGGTGGTGCCTTTGTGGGTGTGGGTGTATGTTCATGGTCTTGGCTCATGTTCTGAGAATAGGTAGGAAAGACTGTTTGTTTGGATTGGCGTGGACTGTTTCTAGTTAGTCGTTTTGCAATGCGAGTGCTTCTATGTCTGTGTATCCCACTGTGTCCGTGGTTGTAGACATTAGAAATAAGAATGCATCAAAGGATGTGTCCTGTCTAGTAGAAAGCTTCCCAGCATTCATCTTGCCCAATTTATAAATGGACTGTGGCTTTTGTTATCAAAGGGCAACACCTGATATCTTCATAAGTTTCTGTTTTCTTTCTGAATTCTGGACACTCTGCAGAATAGCTTCATGGTTTTGTGTCCAAGATATTTACCACCTAAAAGCTCTGTTATATGGCCATGTAGTGGGTAGCTAGTGTGACCAGGAAAGTCTCAGTGGAGAAACCCTGATTTGGGCTTTTTGCTTACCTATTGTTCTGTTGCCCTGAATATCAGGAAGGTATTTACCACAGGCCAATTCTTTGTGAAGCCTGAAGAAAAAAGTTTTCAAATGGAAATGAATGGACATCACCTGTAGCTCTTTGCTTAATTGCTTTGGAAATGGATTTGTCTGAAACAGCCTCTTGGCCCTGTGTGAGGCTGTGGTTAGATTCTCAGGACCTGATGGATCCCATGTGTTCATCCAAAACCAAAATGATCAAAAGAGCAGTCATTGCGGATGAAGTCTCTTGCCTTCCTCTGTAAGGTTCCTGACCTCCATCAAGTGAGAAGAGGGATTCTTTGGGTCAAATGCATTCTTCAAAGCCAAGGAGAGGCAAGCCCAAAGGTGCTTGCATTTTCTCATGCTTCCAATTCACATAAAGAATCTAAACCCCACAGTCAGTCGTCCTCAAATTGGAGAAGCAGAGCAGTATTAACGGCAAACTATTTGATCACTCCAGGTTCACAGGAAGGTGTTCAGGCCACCCCGACTTTAGGCAAATGAGGGGCAAGGGAGCTAACTTTGTACACTGTCTTGTTCTGCATCCCTCATGGAAACCTCCAGCCAGAGTTTATAATGAGTATCTATATGGAAGAAGATGAGGGCCTTGTGGGAGTGTTTGGGTTTTAATTTTGGAAGTTTGTGTGGCGGTTGAAAAAGATGACTGGCTCCACCTGGTCTTGAACTCTGGTGTGATTCCCCTTAGAGACTGAGTTCTGGAACTGACCTCAGAGAATTATTGCCATGAGTTGTGTTGGGATTTTAGGAGGCCATGAATGACAGTCGCCCTTTGAAACTGAGATCTGTGCCCAGAAAGGCTTTCCACAAGGCACGAGGAATCTCAGCCAGAATATCACATGATTTTATTCTGAAAGACTTGGCAGCCATAGTTGAGAGGCAAAACACACATGATCTCACATTGCAGACCTCAATGGGCCTGGCTTCATGTGACCTTTTGGCGACCCTTTGGGAAGCCTTGCCTGTGAGTGTTCTCCAGAGCTTTCATTGAAATGAGATTCCTCAACATTTAATGGTTCCTGAGTGAATTGAAAATCATAGTGCCTCCAACTTCATCCTTGAAAAATGGCTAGAGAAATACCATGGAATTTTTGAAATTTTCATGACCAGGTGGCACTGGAGAACTTTTTGATGTCCAGTTGCTGATCATGAGTATACCAGACAGTGCCTTGATTGACTGCGTTTCTTAAAAATGGTGTAGAACAGAGATGCCAGTAAGTTGGAGCCTGCTGAGTAGTGGGCCTAGAACAGTGGTGGGCAGGTGTGTGATAAAACATCTGTGTTGGGGCCATGTAGATCTGCCATGGGCTTCCAAATGGCTTGTAACTGACATGGTGCAGCAAGCAGACCCTTATATGTAAAGGCATCTTGTTATATGGAGAGGTTTCAGGGCAATGTTCAGAATCAGGATGCTATTTTCAAGGGGGCAAACTATGTGAAATAGAAGCCTGACTGGTGCATTCTCCTGCAGACCCTGAGGCACCACATGTGACAGAACTCCCTCCAGCACTCTGACCAAGTTGAACTCCTTGTATTTGTGAAGCAAATAACAAACTCCCAGTGCTCTACTAAGAAAAGTAGAGCATGATCAATTAGCTTCACAGTCCACACAGAGAGACCCTTAGACTCCAGTTGCCACAGTTTACCTACAAAGTGAGAATTCAGCACTGCTGCCTTATGTTCATTGGAAAATAAGATACCATGTCCCCCAGGTCACATAGATGCAGAGCAGTTTTGATGCTCTCACTATAGAGGAAGCTAAAGCTTCGGACCACAACATACATTTTAAGTGCCCAAACTCAGAGGCATTTTCTCAAGATGTCTTTAGGCCTGCAGAGCTCCATGTTTGTGGAGTTTTTACACTGTCCCTTACTTTTGGAAACTCCTATACCACCTCGAAGCTTGTGAACACCGAGAATATTCCATTCCAGATATGTATTCACAGATTTTCTAACTCTTCTCCTCTAATTGTGTCTTATTAGGGGAGAAGGTAATGTCAAGGCATTGTTCTGAATGAGAGTGGGAAGATTTTTGTATCACACATATTTGCAAACACAATGGGTTTATTTTCCTATTTTCTATTCGAAATACTGAATCTCTGACACTAATCCATAACCTACTAGACTCTGACTACTAATCCTAATATGATGGAGAATAGTAACCCTAACAGAATGGAAATACAAACAGTTCAGAGAAGGCATGGTGTATACTTGGACTTCCCTTTTGCATTATATGGGGTTGGAGTTATAAATATAGTCAATGTTTATTGAAATATTTCTCCATGTGTTTTTAACGTTAACAAATATGTGAATTCCTCTCCCCTTTCTCTGTCACCTATTCAGCACATGTATTTTTATATGCTCATATAGAATACTACCTGGTATCACACAGACTTTCTTCTGAGGTGGCTGACTTGGCAGATACAAATTGTGAGAAGAGATCACTCCTCCTAAACCCTTTTGGAACTGAAATTTCAACCTATGGGTGAGCCTCCTAGTTGAACAACATTATACATAAATCCATTTTCAGTAAAATGCATTTTTTTGGATATGTGAAGGATATATATTTCATTTTGAATTTCGATTGGCATATATATTGCTACTTTTTAATGTCTGTGAGTGTGTTTCTGTGTGTATATATATATATATATATATATATATATATATATATATATATATCACTCTCCAGATTTTTCAAAATATGAAATATATGTGTCTAATTATACACTCCCTAAAATCATTCATATTCACGTATGTGGATTTATAATCAACTTTTCACAAGATTATTCTCAGAAATTCAGATTATTCATTCACCTGAAATACATATTTGTTTCCTAATACTGAAAACTAACTTCAGTAAATGCTGCATACAAAGCATAATATTTCATCATTGCCTGATGGCCACGAATAGAGTGCATCACACCCAGTGTAACGCACCACTGCACAGGTGAATAACGAGATAGAACCACAAAAAACTATCTTGTTAAGAACTTACAGCAAAATGGGGGTGCACCAAAACCTATAAGAAAGATTTTTAGCACTGAGATCTGGTAATTGGGTCTGAAAAACGAGCCAAATGTTCAACCGGAGATCCGGTCTGACTGATCCTCAAAACAATAGAGTGTCTGGGTTCCAATAGACACCCTCCACACCCAACAAATGACAGGCCCAGAATACAGATTGAACTGCAGAGAAGCATCACTCAGGGGAAATCTAGTCTAGCAGGAGAAACCAGGACTAGCAGGAGAAACCAGCGGACTAGAGGCCAGGCTCTTGTGACTGGGAAGCTGGAGAACACAGAAGCGCAGGTGACAGTCCACCTGCTGTCCGCGTGACTGGGCGTCTGGAGAACACCGGCGCGCAGGAGACCGACTGCGCCACTGGGTGGCTAGTGATTGCCCACCCGCCAGTGACCTAGAGCTGAAACCAACTGGAGACAGTCCAGTTCCATCCCCATATTCGAACATTTCGGCAAGAAGCCTGGGCCCGCCAAAGCAGAGGGGTGATGTCACTGGAGCTCGGCCTTCGGAATTCCCTACAAGTGGAATCCACTTTAGCAGGCATAGTCTACCAACACAAAGGAGAGACAACAGAGATACACAACACCGAAACAAATCTATAGAATAAAACAGAAACACAGCAATCAAATAGAGCTGGAAAGTAACATGAGCATCATGAAAAAAACAAGGGAAAGAAAGGAGTACAAACAATGCAGGACAACTTAATTCTACAGGAGGACCTAGAAGCATCAGAAACAGGGATAGGGAAAGAACTTAAGGCATACCTAACTCAGATGGAAAGGAATATTAGAGAAGACATGAGGCAGCAAGTCCAAGCAATAAAAGTATATTTTGAAAATGAATTAAACAAACAAACTCAAATGGCAAACAACGAGTTTTACCAGGAGATAGAGATCTTAAAAGAAATCAAACAGTAATACTAGAAATGCAGGAAAGTATTAACCAAATTAAAAACTCAAACGAGAATATTACAAATAGACTAGATCAAGCAGAAGTCAGAATATCAGATAATGAAGACAAAGTTTATCAACTTGAAAAGAATATAATCAACACAGAAAAGAGGCTTAAATCCCACTAGCAATCTATTCAAGAGATATTGGATGTCATAAAAAATGAGAGTCATTGGGATAGAAGAAGGCATAGAGATTCAAACCAAAGGAATGGAGAACATATTAAATAAAATAATTCTAGAAAACATCCCAGAGATGAAAGATGGATCGGATTGTCAAATCCTGGAAGCCTACAGGACCCCAAACATTCAAAATCATAATAGACAAACTCCAAGACATATAATTATGAAGATAGCCAACATACAGAACAAGGAGAGAATATTAAACACTATAAGAGAAAGGAGGCAGATTACATTCAGGGGAAAACCAATTAGGTTAATGACTGATTTTTAATCACAGACATTGAAAGCGAGAAGATCCTTGAACAATGTATTTCAAATGCTGAAAAATAATGGATTCCAACCAAGAATACTGTATCCAGCAAAATTAAGGTTCAGATTTGAAAACGAAATTAAAGTCTTTCACAATAAACAAAAGCTAAAAGAATTCGCAGCCAGAAAACCAGCACTGCAAAGCATTTTGAGCAAAATACTACAAGAAGAGGAATTGATAAATAGTGCCGAAAACTAACAGCAGGAGGTATCTCAGTAAAGGGGGAGGAAAATAACCAAAAAAGTAAAAACTAGCCAAACTAAAACATAATAAATAAATAAACATGATTGGAAGAACAAATCATATTTCAATTGTAACCTTAAATGTTAATGGCCTAAATTCACCAATCAAGAGAATGGGCTAGTAACCTGGATCAAAAAAAATAAATCCAACAATATGCTTCCTTAAGGAGACTCATATGATAGGAAAAGACATACACAGGGTGAAGGTAAAAGGTTGGGAAAAATCATACCACTCACATGGCCCTCAGAAGCAAGAAGGAGTGGCCATACTCATGTGGAATAAAATCAACTTCAAACCTAAGTTAATCAAAAGGGATAAAGAAGGACACTACATTCTGTTAAAAGAAATCATCCACCAACAAGACATAACAATTATGAATTTGTATGCACCAAGCAATGGAGCTGCAATGTTCATAAAACAAACTCTCCTCAAGTTCAATAGCCAAATAGACTACAACACAATAATTATGGGTGACTTCAAGACACCACTCTCGGCATTAGACAGATTCTCTAGACAAGAACTGAATAAAGAAACTATCAAACTCAACAGCACAATTTGTAACCTAGACTTAAACGACATATATAGAATATATCAGCCATCATCAAGTGGATACACGTTCTTCTCAGTTTCACATGGATCCTACTCAAAGATAGACCATATATTATGCCATAGGGCAATTCTTAGTAAATATAAAAGCATGGAGATTATACCATGCACTATATCTGATAATAATGGAATGAAACTGGAAATCAATGATGAAAGAAGGAAGGAAAAATCCTACATCACATGGAAAATGAACAACATGCTACTGAATGATCAATGGGTTACAGAAGACATAATGGAGGAGATAAAAAAAAAATTCTTAGAGACAAATGACAATACAGACACAACATACCGGAATCGATGGGACACAATGAAAGCAGTTTAAGAGGGAAGTTCATTTCTTGGAGTTCTTTCCTCAAAAAAAGAAAAAAATCAACAAATAAATGAACTCACACTACACCTCAAAAACCTAGAAAAGGAAGAGCAAAACAACAGCAAATGTAGTAGAAGACAAGAAATAATTAAATTTAGAGCAGAAATCAACAAAATTGAAACAAAAAAAAATAAAAAATTTGATAAAACTAAAAGTTGGTTCTTTGAAAAAATAAATAAGATTGACAGGCCCACAGCCATGCTAATGAAGAGAAGAAGAGAGAGAACTCAAATTACTAACATACGGGATGAAACAGGCAATATCACAACAGACACTACAGAAATACAGAAGATAACTAGAAAGTATTTTGAAACACTATATTCCAATAAAATAGAAGATAGTGAAGATATCGATGAATTTTTTAAGTCATAAGATCTGCCCAGATTGAGTCAGGAAGACACACACAATTTAAACAGACCAATAACAAAGGAAGAAATGAAAGAAGCCATCAAAAACTACCAACCAAAAGAAGCCATGGACCGGATGGGTATACAGCGGAGTTCTACAAAACCTTTAAAGAAGAATTAATACCAATATTTTTCAAGCTATTTCAAGAAAAACAAAAAGAAGGAGCTTTTCCAAATTTATTCTATGAGGATAAATCACCCTGATCCCGAAACCAGACAAAGACACTTCAAAGAAAGAAAACTACAGACCAATATCTCTAATGAACTTCGATGCAAAACTTGTCAATAAAATCCTGGCGAATCGAATACAAAAGCATATCAAAAAAATTGTGCACCATGATCAAGTAAGATTCATCCCTGGGATGCAAGGCTTGTTCAATATACGGAAATCAATAAATGCCATTCACCACATCAATAGACATAAAGACAAGAACCATATGATCATCTCAATAGATGCAGAAAAAACATTTGACAAAGTTCAGCATCACTTTATGTTCAAAACACTAGAAAAACTAGGGATAACAGGAACTTTCCTCAACATTGTAAAAGCTATATATGCTAAACCTCAGGCTAGCATCATCCTAAATGTGGAAAAACTGAAGGCATTCCCTCTAAAATCTGGAACAAAACAGGGATGCCCTCTATCACCACTTCTATTCAATTTAGTTCTTGAAATACTAGCCAGAACAATTAGACAGACAAAAAAAAATTAAAGGCATAAAAATAGGAAAAGAAGTATTTAAATTATCGCTATTTGCAGATGTCATGAAAATATATTTAACAGACCCCAAAGGGTCTACAATGAAACGGCTAGAGTTAATAAATGAATTCAGCAAAGTGGCAGAATATAAAATTAACACGCATAAATGAAAGGCATTCCTGTATGTCAGCAACACAACTTCTGAAATGGAAATGAGGAAAACCACTCCATTCACAATATCCTCAAATAAAATAAGATACTTGGGAATCAACCTAACAAAAGACATGAAAGTTTTATATACTGAAAACTACAGAACCCTAAAGAGACAGAGAGAAGAAGATCTTAGAAGATGGAAAAACAAAAGACCCAGAATAGCAAAAGCAACTCTAAACAGAAAATATGAATCTGGAGGTATAGTGATACCAGAGTTCAAACTGTACTAAAAGCAACAGTAACAAAAACAGCGTGGTACTGGTAACAAAATAGGCAGGTGGAACAATGGTACAGAATAGAGGACACAGAAACCAATCCTCAAAATTACAACTTTCTTATATTTGAAAAAGGGGCTAAAAGCATGCAATGGAAGTAGGATAGCATCTTCAAACAATGGGGTAGGGAAAATTGGGGAAAGGTGGGGCAAGGGAGAGAAGTGAACAACAGCAGATGAGGTAGAGAAAGAAGATGGGAGGGGATGGGAGGGGGTATAGTAGGGGATAGTAGGGGATAGGAAATGTAGCAGAATACAACAGTCACTAATATGACATTATGTAAAAATGTGAATGTGTAACCGATGTGATTCTGCAACTCGTATTTGGGGAAAATTGGGAGTTCATAACCCAATTGAGTCAAATCTATGAAAGATGATATAGGATGAGCTTTGTAATGTTTTGAACAACCAATAAAAAATAAATAAATAAAGGTTTAAAGTTGAGTGGGAAGAAATCAGCTAAAAAGTGTTGAGATGCATTCATTTTGCTAAGCAGAAACTTTGTTTTGTGTACTTGTAACTATCACAAATTTATTTTACCAGAAAAATGGCTTTCAAAAATGCACATAATTGAGATTAAAGGATAATCCACTTACCTTCAAGAAAAACTCATAGCATTTCCTATATTTTTCATATTTTATTTTTTTGTGAATATTTTGACATGGACCAGGTCTAGACTTAGGCTATTCTTCCAGAATACTACCTCATCTGACAAGTTGGTACAATGTGTTGGATTGTTCTTTTCATCTTTTATTTAATAGTTTCTAGATGATAATGTGTATTTTTCCATATGTTTATTTGGACATACATACCCAACTATAACTTTGCATTTTCTGTTTTACTGGGGAAGAGACTCATCAAAAGCTCTTTATTATATGTATCAACAATCAAACATTTAGAGCATGCAATTATACATAATTTTGCATGAAAATATTTTTGTACCATTTTTATAAAGATTTAGAATTATTAATACTGTCCCTACTGTAATTAGTAACTCCTTACAAAAAGAATTAATCAATTGACTTTATATCAATTATGAATATGAAAATTACTAAAATAAGTATTTGGCAATTAATATGCAATTGATAGAAAGTGAAATCACAAGAAAGCCATTTAAAATGTCAGTGCATATGGTCCTTAAATAATAGGTTGTTCAAAAAAAAATTCTCTAATTCAAAAGAGTTAATATGCCATATTACAGCTAAATGTGAAATAAAAACCTTAAATTATCAGTATTGATAAATAAGAATGATACCTGTTTACTTAAATATGTTTATTTGATTTTCACTGTAAGATGTTAATTCTGGAAGACTTGAGAATTAAGAAAGACTTGGTCTATATTATTTCTAACAGGCTAATCAAAGTACTTTTAAATATATATGTGTGTGTGTGTATATATATATATATATATATATATATATATATATATATATATATATATGTAACACATATGCATGAATATAGATACATATGGATAATAAATGTATTGTAATATATTTATCAGGTGGTTATAATTTTTAAATTTTCTCAAGAAAAAAGAATGACTATAAAAAACAGTTTTAAATGTAAATTTCATAGCATAGTACTGTTTGTAATGCTATGAGAGAAAAATACTTATGGAGGGAAAATGAAAAAGGAAGAGAGAGAAGGGGGAAAATGAGGAAGAAAGTGAGTAAAGAAGAGGGAGAGGAGTGTTTGATGAAAAGATAAAAGTGGAGGGGCTGGGTTTGTGACTCAGTGTTAACATGCTTGTCTAGCATGTGTGAGGCAGTGGGTTATATTCTCAGCACCACATACGAATAAATAAAATGAAGGTCTATCAACAACTGAAAAAATAAAAAAAGGAGAAATATTACCAAAATTCCAAGGTTTTATGAATGTTAAATACAAAAAATTATGTTGCATAGCCTTATGTAAATTCTAGACTCCCCAAAATAATCATTAAATGCTAGATTATTAGTGTTATAACTAAAAATCCATTGCTCTTTCTTCTACATTCTGTGGCATGCTAGTGCTAAAATAAATTGTATTATAACACCAAAATAAAATTCTAATATTTATACAGTAACTGACCCAGTTTAACATCAATGCAAGAAGATTCCTATGTGATATAATGTGTATTTTGACGTTCATTTTTATTCAACACTGGTACATTACTATTTCTCCAGTTAATGCACATCATAGGATGTATATTTCATCCACAATTTAGCAAATATATACACATTTGTTTTGCTTTCAATCACTTTTGCTTCAGAACACATGTATTCCTCCATGTTTCTTGACTTCTCTTTTTGTGACACTTCTTTCCAAACACATTATTTTCGATTTCCATTATCACTTTAGAAGCAAAACTGCACCCGTCATGATAAAACATAACACTAATATTACCATTAGATGTAAAACTGGTTTAAATGAATGATTGTACATCAATATAAGATTTCTGGTATACTTTCAGATATCAATTCAATCCATTATTCAAAGTGAAACCAGTTATATCATTTATTCACAGTATGGTCTATTCATGCATTGTCTATATATTGATAGACACATGGTACACCTCTGTGTACTCCCAACAATAATTTCTATATCTTCAAAATATTGCTCCCAGAAATGGTGGAAAAAATATGCATGTCAACTGATCTACATATACATTTTATCACAGTAATATTCTGGACACAAAATGCAAAGGTCACACTTATGACTGTCCCAAAGCCTAAATGGAAAGTGAACATGGATTACTAAAAACATCCATGTCCAGGTTGCCTAATGCTCTCAAATGTCAATCCTATTGGTGATTACATATGTGTTTCTTCCTAAGACTACATTTTCAATCTCACCCTGTTGAAACTGTCTAAACCTCTCACTCATTTTATAATTTGCCTGATTTCCTACTCTCTATTCACATCTGCTTTCCTACTTTTTTCCCCAGTTCATCATTGTGACTGACTCTTCACATGTGCTGACATTTATATTCAATCTCTACCAGAAACCCTATTGCTAAAGAACTTTTGGTCCATATTCTATACTCAATCTTCTTCGTAATCCTACCGACTATATTCCTAATCCTAGCAAAAATCCCTTTTTTAACTGGATGCTCTCTTCTACATTCAATCATCGAAGGTACAAGGATCTATGCCATTGCATATCAATTTATCTGAGACATATGTGCAGAACATAATTCAAAGCTAAGTATCCCACTCAAAGGCCAAATTCCCTTCTAGGATTCAAATCTTACCTAGATTTATATTTCAATACTTATATTTCACCTATATTTTCATGTAAATATCGCAGGTTTCCAATAACATTGTTCATCAAGCAGAATGATTCCTAACCCATATTGAACATGTTATTAATCCTAACCATACACTGTTCCTCAATCTAACTTTACAGAAGAGCAGAGACAGAGTTGGTATTACAATACAGGAATGTATGGATCTTCCACCTGCTGAGAACCTCAAAGGTCCATGTAGAAATAATCCCTGGAGAATGTGTAGGATGCTATGAACGACCTGAGAGGGCAAAAGTCATCTTCCATGGCAAAAAAACATGGTCAGGATAAAGGGTTGTGTCTTAATCAGAATCTCTCTTCTTAATGTAGAGAAGATGGACCAAACCAAGCCTCTGTGGAGAGCTGTTCCCCAGTACCTATGGTTGATATACCATTCTAACTTATGAAAATGTCAGAGGAAGTAGGTGCAGCCTCCATCTCATGGGACCCTTGGAAGCATCTGTTAGGACAAAGTGGTTGCCAAGGCTGTGACCTCATTCAGTTCCTGAAGGAAGTGACCTACCTCACTTTCTTGGTGATGGAATCTCTGAACTTGGGATCCAGGAAACCAGGCACACAGAGCCAGTCCCAGTACCAGTCCCAGTGGTCTCACTTGTTTGGATTTACCAAGGACAGAGTCAGTCTTTCTTGGTACCTACTGATGTGAGGATGGCCAAATGCCAGAAAAGCTCTGAAGAGGGGCCCTTCCTGAGAAAGCAGAAAGTGGCTCACCAATGGATCCTCACAACTTCACAGAGTTGGCCAAAGAAAACAGATCTGAGACAAGACAGGCCATTTTGGGGTAACATAGTATGGCCCACCATTCAGAGGACACACTGTATAGTCACAGACCTACTTGGGGAAAGGAGGTGCCTTTGTGGGTGTGGGTGTGAGTTTTTGGTTCTGTCTCATTTTCTGAGAATAGGTGGAAAAGGCGGGTTTTTTTTGGTTTGGTGTGGACTCTTTATAGTAGGTCGTTTGACAAGGTGAGTGTTTCTTTATCTATGTATTCCACTGTGTCCATGGTTGAAGACATTAGAAAAGAGAATGCATCAAGGATGTGTCCTGTCTATTAGGAAGCTTCCCAGCATTCATCCTGCCCGATTTATTAATGGACTGTGGCTTGTCTTATAGATGTGCAACACCTACTAAATTCCTAAGTTCAGGTTTTCTTCCTAAATTCTGGCCACTCTCCAAAATAGTCTTATGGATTTGTGTCCAAGATATGTACCCCTCCAAGCTCTGTGACATGGCCATGTACTGGATAGCTGAAGGAAATGGGAGCATCTCAGAAAACACAGATATCAGTGTGACCAGTAATGTCTCAGTGGAAAAACCCTTCTTTTGGCCTTTTGCTTACCTATTGATCTGTTGACCTGAATGTCAGGAGGTCTTTGCCTCAGTCCACCCATTTGGGAAGACTGATGAAAACTGTTTTCAAATGGAAATGCATGCGCATCACCTGTCGCTCTTTGTTTAATTGCTTAGGATAAGGATGTGTCTGATTCAGCCTCTTGGCCCTGTGTGATGCTGTGGCTTAGATTCTCAGCACCTCATGGATCTAAAGAAAGATTCCATGTGTGTATCCAAAACAAAAATGGTAAAAAACCACGCTGACTTTAGGAAAATAAGTGGCAAGGGAGCTCTTTTGAACACTGTCTTGGGCTGCGCCCCTCATGGAAAACTCCAGCAAGAGGTTATGATTAGTGTCTATATGGAAGAGGATGAGGGCCTTGTGGGAGTGTTTTGGTTTTAATTGTGTTTATTTGTGTGGTGGTTGGAAGTGATGACTGGGTCCACCTGGGCTTGAACTCTGGTGTGATACCCTTAGAGACTGAGGTCTAGAACTGACGTCAGAGAAGTATTGCCATGAATTGTGTTGGGGTTTTAGGAGGCCATGCATGAGAGTCGCTCTTGGAAACTGAGATCTTGGACCAGGGTAGCTTTCCACAGAACACTGGGAATCTCAGCCAGGATATCACATGATTTCATTCTGAAAGACTTGGCAGCAATAGTTGAGAGTCAAAACTCACATGGACCTCATATTGTAGACCTCAATGGGCCTGGCTTCATGTGACTTTTTGGTCACTCTTTGGGAAGACTTTCCTCTGAGAGTTCTCCAGAACTTTCATTGAAATAAACTTCCTCAACATTTAATGGTTCCTGAATAAATTTAAACCCACAGTGCCTCCAACTTCATCCTTTAAAAATGGCTAGATAAGTACCATGACATTTTTTAAATTCCCATGACCAGATGGCACTGGAGTAACTTTGGATCTTATGCTGTTGATCATGAGTGTACAAGACAGTGCCTTGATTGACTTGGTTTCATGAGAATGGTGTAGAACAGAGATGCCAGTAATTTGGAGACTGCTGAGTTGGGGCCTAGAGCAGTGATGTGCAGGTGTGTGATAAAACATCTGTGTTGGGGCCATGTGGATCTGCCATTGGCTTCCAAATGGCTTGTGACTGACATGCTGCAGCCAGCAGACCCTTATATGTAAAGGCATCTTGTTATATGGAGATTTTTCAGGGCAATGTTCAGAATCAAGTTGCTATGGTCAAGGGGGCAAGCATGTGCGATAGAAGCCTGGTTGGTGCATTTATATGCAGACCCTGACACACCACATGTGACAGAAATCCCTCCAGCACTGTGCCCCAGTTGAAATCCTTGTATTTCAAGAAGCAAATACCAAACTCCAAGTGCAGCAGCAAGAAACACCACGAAAACTGGAGGATTACCAACTGGGTTCACAGTCCAAACAGGGAGACACTTAGCCCCAAGTTGCCACAGTTTACCTACAAAGAGAGAATTCAGAACTGCTGCCACATGTTCATTAGGAAAATAAGAAACAACATCCTCCAGGTCACATAGATGAAGACCCAGCTTTGATGGTCTCACTACAAAGAAAGCTAAAGCTTCTGACAACAACGTATATTTCAAGTGCCCAACCTCAGAGGCAGTTTCTCAAGAAGTCTTTAGGCAAGCAGAGCTCCATGTTTCTGGAGTGTTTACCCTTTCCCTTACTTTTGGAAACTCCTCTACCACCTTCAAGGTTGTGAACTCCTGAGCATTTTCCATTCCAGATATGTATTAACAGATTTTCTAATTCTTCTCCTCTAATTGTGTCTTACTTGGGGCGAAGGTAATGTCAAGGCATTTTTCTGGATGAGAGTGGAAAGATTTTTGTTTAGCATATGTTTGCATACACATTGGATTCATTTTCCTATTTTCCATTTGAAATACTGAATCCCTGACACTAACCCATACTGTACTAGAATCTGACTACTAATCCTAATATGATGGAGAAAAAGAATCCTAACAGAAAAGAAATAGAAGCTGTTCAGAGAAGGCATGGTATATATTTGGACTTGCCTTTTGCAAGTAGGTGTTATAATTCTAGTCAATTTTTAATTGAAATAGTCCTCCATGTGTTTTTAAAGTTAACAAATATGTGAATTCCTGTCTCCCTTTCACTGTAGACTATTCAGCACATCTATTTTATATGCACATAAAGAATCCTACCTTTTATCACGTGTATATTTTTGTGCGGTAGCTGATTTGGCAGATACAAATTTTGAGAAGAGATCACTCCTCCTAGATGCTGTTGGAACTGAAAATTGAACCTATGGGTGAGCTTCCTAGGAGAACAACATTATACATAAATCCCTGTTAAGTAAATTGAATATTTTTAGATCTGTGAATGATGTATATTTCATGGTGAATTTGGATTGGCATATATGTTGCTACATTTTAAAATTTGTGTGTGTGTGTGTGTGTGTATACACACATACACACTCTCCAGATTTTTCAAAATATGAAATATATGTGTCTTATTTACACTCCCTAAATTCATTCATGTTCAAGTATGTGGATTTATAATCAACTTTTCACAAGATTATTTTCAGAAATATTCATCCACCTGAAATTCATATTTGTTTTCTATTACTGAAAACTAACTTCAGTGAATGGTGCATACGTATCCTGTTGATAGTCACAGCCGAAGGGGCCACAGCAAACTTCCAGGTGCCAGCAAACTTTCAGCTGCAGGCTGATGATTGGCTCACAGCGGCCTTAGCAACTTCTAGCTCATTGTCTCCTCTGTGGTGATGCTCATTGGAGATGCTCATTGAGATGTTTCCCCGCCTTTCAGACTTCCAGCTTATGATTGGCTCACAGCAGCCCCAGCAACATCTAGCTGATTGGCTCCTCTGCGGTGATGCTTATTGGGCTGTTTCCCTGCCCATTCAGACCATGGAGCTGCTCATTGGGGGACTTTTTTGGCTCTGCCCACGTGACCCAGCCAATCTGCCTCAAGAGCAGGAGGATTGTGAGAAGTGGATAGAGGCTTTTGTGGGAGGGAGAGGCTTTTGGGAAGCTGGTGTTGGGAGTTGGGGTTCTGAGGATTTTTCCTGAGAGGCTGTTTTGCTTGGCGTGTGTGGTTCTAAAAATAAAGTTAGTTTCTTTTGACAAGTGGATTCTGATTGTGCCCAGCCAGACAGCGGCATTTGGTGGCTCATATGGGGAGCGACTGAGGGTAACTGATAAGGTAAACTGCTCGCTCTTGAGGGCAGGGCGAGAGGATGGGTAGCCATTTTATGATTCCTATTTTGTTTTAAGTTGCCTGTCCCTGGAGATGAGTGAGATGGAAGAAAAACTGCTCACATCTGAGGAAAAACTATTTGTGTCTGAGGAACAGATAGGGAGAAAGGCTATAATAATTTTTTGTTGTTCCATTTTTATTTCGTTCTATCTCTTTTTTTGTTTGGTGTTATCTTGTTGGTTTGTATTATAGTAGAAATATGGGATCAAAAATTAGTAAAAAACAAACCAAAAAAGTGTTAAGTAAATTGTTAGAGGAAGGAGGCATCCCAGTAAAATCAAGAGCAGTCATGGCAATTGTTGATACAATACAAAAATGTAGACCATGGCTTTTTAAGGAGGAGTTGTTAAATATATCACAATGGAACCATCATGGTGCAGATTTAAAAAGAATAGAAAAGAAAAGCCCAGGGATTCTGCCAGTTGGCACATTGCCATTGTGGACATTCATATCTTGTTTGCTTAGTTCAAAGCCTTCAGTTCAGTCAATGGTAGAGGAAGAAGAAGACATATTGATTCAAGTAAAACAGAAGGTGTCTCAAGTTAGTCAGACAGAAGAAAAAATTCAAGTAAAAGAGAAGGTCTCTCGAGCTAGTCAGATAGAGGAAACTATTCAAGTAAAAGAGAACGTCTCTCGAACTAGTCAGACAGAGGAAAAAATTCAAGTAAAAGAGAAGGCCTCTAAAGCTAGTTAGACAGAGAAAGAAAGTGTAAAACAGTAAAAAACATCAGGGGAAATTTACAACAGGAGACTGCTACTAACACCTTTCTATCACCAGATGACATAAGTGTCCAACTAACAAGGCCACTTTCTTATGCTGGGAGGCCCCCAACTCCCGCAGTTGATAGTTAGGATCCTGAGACAAGATCTCAAATATTAACATGCCCTGTATTTGAGGGAGGAGGGCAGCGTGTTTACCATGCTTTAAATTTCAAAACAGTGAAGCAGCTAAAAGAGGCTGTAACAACCTATCGTCCTCAAGCACCCTTCAATGTAATCATGGTCGAATCCATTAACAACTTGAACATGAAGCCAGTGGATTGGGCTAATATGTGTAATTTTGTGCTAAATGGAGGACAATGCATGTTATGGAAGGTTGCCAATGAGGAATGTTGAAAGGAGAGAGCTAGGCGAAATGCAGGAGCTGGTTATCCTCAGAGAAATCTAGATATGTTGTTAGGAAAGGGACCTTATGAAGATCAGCCGCAGCAAATTGCATATGATCATGGTGTATGTGCAGAAATTGGTGTAGATGCAATTAAGGCATGGAAGACTTTACAAGAACATGGAGGTTTACAAGGTCAATTATCTAAGGTAATACAAGGAGCTAATGAACCTTATGCTGAATTTGTAGATAGGCTTATTCAAAGAGCTAACAGAGTTTTTGGGAATACAGAACAAGCAATGCCATTACTAAAACAACTGGCTTATGAGCAAGCGAATCGTTGTTGCAGAGATATCATTAGACCATGGAAAAATGAAGATTTAAACACATTGATTTAATTATGTAGAGACATTAATGAACAAGAGCAAGTCATGGCAGCTGCAGTAAAACAGGCTTTAGTTGCCAGATACATTAATGAACAAGGGCAAATTGTGGCAGCTACAGTAAAACAGGCTTTAGATGCCAGACCAAGAACATGCTACCAATGTGAAGAAACAGGACATTTTAAAAGGAATTGGCCCATAGAAGGAGGGTTTAACAATATTAGTTATCAAAGGAGTAGAATACCAGGTATTTGGCCACAATGCCATAGAGGGAGACATTGGGCTAATGAGTGCTGTTCTCAAACCACCATAGAGGGTACTCAATTATCAAAAAATGAACAAGGACCAGGTGTTTATCCACGATATCATGGAGAAAGGCATTGGGCTCAATTGCCAAATAAATGGACAGGGGGTTTCAATGCTCCGGGGCCCCAAACCACAAATATACAGAGCACTGGAGGAACCCAGCAACCCCAACAGGGTAGTGCCCAGGACACATTGTCCATCAGATCCCTCATCAGACAAACCAGAGGGAGCACAGTGTTGGACATCTGTGCCTCTGCCAGATCAGTACTAACTCCAGAGATGGGAGTTCAAATCATTTCCACAGGGGTAAAAGGACCTCTTCCCAAAGGAACCATGGGCTTATTATTGGGATGCAGCTCTTCTACTCTAAAAGAACTTATGATAAGTCCTGGGGTGATTGATCCCGATTATGAAGGTGAAATAAAAATTATAGCCAGTTCTCCAAAGGACATATCAGTAATTTCACAAAGAGATAGAATAGCACAGTTACTAATAATACCCAGCCTATATGATAAATTTTCCAGTCGTACTGTAGAAAGATGTTCCAAGGGATTAGGCTCCACTGGTGTAGATTTGGCTATGCTTTCTTTAAATTTAGATTCTCGCCCCATGCTAAAACTAAATATTCAAGGGCATGAATTGAATGGGCTACTGGATACAGGTGCAGACATTAGCATCATCTCTCGTCAAGAATTGACAAAAACATTGGCCATTACAACAAGCCACTCAAACGCTTCGAGGCCTATAAGTGGCGACTAATCCCCATAGAAGTAAAATGGTATTAGATAGGAATGATCCTAAAGGATGTGAAGGAACTATACAGCCATATGAATTGGATCATCTTCCCATAAATTTATGGGGACGAGATGTCCTAGATCAATTAGGTTTGACATTAACAAATAACATCAACCAAAATGCAGCCACTATTATGACTAGACAAGGTTTTAGGAAAGAAAAAAGATTAGAAAAACAAGAATAAGTCATAGCAGCACCAATACAAATAGATCAAGGAACAGAGAGACATGGGTTGGATTTTCAGAAAGGGCCACTGAGACAATAAAAATTACCTGAAAATCAGAAAGACAGCATGGGTTCCTCAGTGGCCCGTGACTGAAGAAAAGATACAAGCAGTCCATGACCTGGTAAAACAACAATTAGCAGAAGGACATATACAACCGACTGTATATCCCCAAAATACTCCCATTTATGTCATCAAAAAGAAATCTGGTAAATGGAGACTATTGCAAGATTTTAGAGCCATTAATAATGAGATGGTTATTATGGGACCTGCTCAATCAGGGATTCCTCAATTGTCTGCTTTGCCAATAACCTGGTATGTTTTAGTTATAGATATTAAATATTGTTTTTTTTTTTCAATTATAATTCATCCTAAGGATAGTCCAGGTTTTGCTTTTACTATCCCTGCACTGAATCATGAAGGTCCTGATCAGAGATATGAATGAAAAGTACTCCCTAAAGGGATGGCTAACAGCCCAACTATGTGTCATATTTATGTTAACAAAGTAATCCAGCCACTTAGAAATCAAAATTCTGAACACAAATATTTCACTATATGGATGATGTATTATTAGCACACAAAGCTAAAAACACATTGCTAGAAAGTTAAGCCACACTTACAAACTTATTAAAAATTATAATGTAGAGATAGCAATAGATAAAGTACAATTAAATTTTCCAATTAATTATTTAGGAGTTCTGTTATCCTCAACCATGGTCAGTCCACCAAAAATTCAAATACGAGTAGATCAACTCAAATCACATAACGACTTTCAAAAGTTATTAGGAGACATTAATTGGATAAGGCCTTATCTAGGTATACCAACAGGAGAGTTGGGACCTTTATTTGATATCCTAAAAGGTCTATCAGATAAAAATTCACCCTGCATGTTAACACCTGAAGCAAGAAAGGCAATAAAAATCAATGAAACATATATGGAAAATATGCATTTGGATAGAATTGATATAAGTTTGCCTTTATTATTTATTGTACTACCAACAAAAAATATTCCTACAGGAGTATTTTGGCAAGAAGGTCCATTATTATGGATACATTTATCTTATTCTCCTTACACTATTCTTACTAGGTATCCTGAGGCTTTAGGATAATTAATACTCAAAGGAATTAAAGCAGCAAAGGGAGTGTTTGGAATTTCTTCCAATAAAATTTTTACTCCATATACTCTGAATCAAATTGATGAGTTAGCTAATGAGTTAAATACTTGGGCAATAATCATGGTCCAATCTAATGTTTCATTTGATAACCACTTACCATCTAACCCTTTATTTTCTTTTTGGTCATCGCATCCTGTAATTTTTCCAAAATTGAGAAGAAAAACACTTATCATGAATGCTTCAAATATATTCACTGATGTATCAAATAATGGTACAGCAGCAATAGTTATACCTGATAAAACTTATAAATTTTTAGTACCCAAACAATCAGCTCAAAAGGTAGAGCTTAATGCAGTATTACAAGCTTTTGAGATATTTAAATATTCTGTATTTAATTTATTTTCCGATAGTCAGTATATAGTTAATGCTATAGTATCCCTTAAAGTTGCTGGTAAGATTTCTCCTTTCTCTACTGTTTTCTCTTTACTTTCCAATATAAAAAGTCTAATCTGGGACAGAAAAGATCTATTCTTTATAAGACATATCAGCGCACATCCAAAAAGAAGATGATTTGACTCAAGGCCTTATCAGCTGATATCCAAAATTCCAGTTTGACTATCCTTACATCTGAGATAGAACCAGGATGCTTTTTTCATTATCTATTTTATTATTGCCCTTTCCCACATTCTATTTTGTTTTTTGAGCTCATACAGACCTAGTTTAATGTTTTGCTGATCAGTTCTATTTTTTGACAAAAGAGTTTTTGAACATTGCAATGGAGATTTCACGTGTAAAAAGTTATAAGGCCTTTACTATTAGGTTATGTGTTGTATGTATTATATTATGTGTGCACACTTGTGTTTTGTGTTATATGTTTGAATGTTCGTATGTCCATATATGATATATGATGAGCGCTCATAAAAAAAATGGATCCAAATATTTTTTTATTCACATTATTTAAATGGTTTAATTTAAATTGGGTAAAGAGCTGTTGAGGTTTGTTTTAAAATTTGAAAAAAAGGAGGTTAACAGATCTGTTTCCTTTCTTTCACCTTTCCTTTTCATTATATTTAATAATTATCTTCAAGACAATGTAAATAGTTAAGAAAATTGTTTTCTTTCAGTGCCTTCTGGAATGTTACATAATTTTTCTTTAGCCATTATTGCCAGAATTCCTATCTTCATCCCAGTGCTGGTGAAATCAAAGATAAAACCAATCTACAGCTTCTGCAATAGCCATCACTGAAATGCTTGCAGAACTTGCCTAGACACATTGAGAACTCTTCTGTATGCATTGTAAACTACCTGTTTGTGCAGCGACTTGTGGTAGTGTTCGGGTATATTTGCTGATGATGTCATCGGTGGTACAATTTTTCCAAAAGGAGCTGTCAATTGGCTTGGTGTATCTTCCTCTCTTCTGTGTGTCATTATCGTCCAGCTAATGTTTGGGGGCCATTAGAGGTGAGGCAAAGAACCTCACCACCCCCCGGTGGTACAAAGACCTCTCCACAGGTGTTGCTGTAAACTGGACCGGTAGTCAGTGATGGGTAAGATTCAATTGCAATGGTACCAACTTAACGGGTAAGGACCATATGTACTATTGGACAACCTAAGGCAGGCACTGTCCCTAAGCCACATGTGTGTTGTTTAAACAGAGAGGGGGAGATGTTGAGAGCCACATCCGAAGGGGCCCCAGCAAAATTCCAGAAGCCAGCAAACTTCCAGCTGCTGGCTGATGATTGGCTCACAGCAACATCTAGCTGATTGGCTCCTCTGCGGTGATGCTCATTGGGCTGTTTCCCTGCCCTTTCAGACCACGGAGTTGCTCATTAGGGGACTTATTTGGCTTTACCCACATGACCTAGCCAATCGGCCTCAAGAGCAGGAGGATTGTGGGAGGTGGAGAGAGGCTTGTGTGGGAGGAAGAGGCTTTTGGGAAGCCAGTGGTGGCAGTTGGGGCTCTGAGGGTTTTTCCTGAGAGGCTGTTTTGTTTGGCGTGTGTGGTTTTAAAAATAAAGTTAGTTTCTTTTGACAAGTGGCTCCTGATTGTGCCCAGCAAGACTGCGGCATTATCCTAATATTTCTACAGTAACTGCCCCAGTTTAACAGCAATGCAAGTAGACTCTTATGGGACATGATTTGTATTTTGATGTTCATTTTTATTCAACACTGGTACATTACTATTTCTTCAGTTTATGCACATCAGAGGGTATATATTTCTTGCACAAGTTGGCAAATTTATAGGCATTTGTTTCACTTTCAATCACTTCCTGCTTCAGAACACATGCATTACTCCAGGATTCTTAACTGGTCTATTCGTGAGACTTCTTTCCAAACATATTATTTCCGATTTTCTTTATAATTGTTTAAGCAAAACTCACACACACTTCATGATAAACCATAACTATCATTTCACAATTAGATGTATAACTGTTTGGAATGAATGATTGTATATCAATATAAGATTTCTTATATATTTTCTGATATCAATTCAATCCATGATTTAAAGTGGAACCAGTTATATTATTTATTCACAGTATGGTCTATTCATGCATTATCTATATTCATAGACACAGGGTACACCTCTTTGTACCCCCAATACTAATTTATACGTTTTCAAAATATTGCTCCCAGTAATAGAGGAAGAAATACTCATGTCACCTGATCTAAATATGCATGTTATCACAGTAATATTCTGGACGCAAAATGCAAAATTCACACGTGTGATTGTACCAAAGCCTAAATGGACACTGAACATGGATTACTAAAAACATCCATGTCCAGCTTGCATAACGCTCTCAAATGTCAATCCTATCGGTGACTACATATTTGTTTCTTCCTAATATATTCAACCTCAAAACTGTTGAAAATGTCTAATACTATCACTCACCCTGTACTTTGCCTGTTTTCCTAATGTCTCTATTGATATCGGCTTTCCTATATATTTTCCCCAGTTCATCATTGTGACTGACCCTTCACATGTGCTGACATTGATATTCACTCTCTAACCAAAACCCAATTGCTAAAGAACTTTTGGTACAAATACTAAATTCACCCTTGTTCCAAAATCTACTGACTATCTTCCTGATCCTATTGATTATCCCTGTTTGAGTGGATGTTCTCCTCTACATTCAATCATCCAAGGTACAAGTCCTATGGCATTGTATATCGACTTATCTGAGACATGTGTGCAGAACGTAATTTAAAGCTATGTATCGCAATCAATTGCCCAATGCACTTCTGAGCTTCAAATCTCACCTAGATTTCTGTTTACATACTTATATTTCACCTCTGTATTCCTATAAATATTGCAGGGTCCCAATACCATTATTCATCCCACAGAATGATTCCTAAACCAAATCGATCCTGTTATTATCCCTAACCATACACTCTTGCCTCAATCTAACATTACAAAAGAGCAGGGACAGAGTTCATCTTACAATACAGGAATGTAGGGGATCTTACACCTGCTGAGAACCTCAAATTTCTATGCAGAAATGATCCCTGGAGAAGATGTAGGCAGCTATGAAGGACCTGAGAGAGCAAAAGCCATCTTCCATGGCAAACACCCTGTGATAACGAAGGGATGTGTATGAATCAGCCTCTCTTTTCTTAATGTAGAGAAGATGGACCAAACCAGACCTGCGTGGAGAGGTGTTCCCGGGTGGCCATTGTTGATATACCATTCAAACTTGTCAAAGTGTCACAGGAAGTAGGGGCAGCCTCCATCTCATGAGACCCATGAAAGCAACTGTTAGGACAAAGTGGTTGCCAAGGCAGTGATCTCATTCAGTTCCTGAAGGAGGTGACCTACCTAACTTCGTTGGTGATGTAACTCTCTGAAATTGGGATCCAAGAAGCCAGGCACCCATAGCCAGTCCCAGTCCCAGTCCCAGTGGTCGAACTTGTTTGGATTTACCAAGGACAGAGTCAGTCTTTCTTGGTACCTAATGATATGAGGATGGCCAAATGCCAGTAGAGCTCAGAAAAGGGGCCTTTCCCTAGATAGCAGGTATTGGCTCAATGCTGCCTGCTGACAACTTCGTAGAGTGGGCCAAGAAGAACAGATCTGAGACAGGCCAGGCCATTTTGGGGCAACATAGTATGGCCCACCAGTCAGAGGACACTCCAGATAGTCACAGACCTACTTGGGGGAAGGAGGTGCTTTTGTGGATGTGGATGTGAGTTTGTGGTTTTGTCTCATGTTCTGAAAATAGGTAGGAATGGTGGTTTGTATGGTTTGGAGTTGACTGTTTCTAGGAAGCCGTTTGGCAAGGCGAGTGTTTCTATGTCTGTGTATCCACTGTGTTCGTGGTTGTAGTCTTTAGAAAAGAGAATGCATCAATGGAGGTTTCCTGTCTAGTTGGAAGCTTCCCAGCATTCCTCCTGCCCACTTTATAAATGGACTGTGGCTTGCCTTATGGATGGGCAACACCTACTATCTTCCTAAGGTCCTCTACACATCTTGATTTCTGGCCTCTCTCCAGAATAGGCTCATGGTTTTGTGGCCAAGATATGTACCACCTCCAAAATCTGTTACATGGCCATGTAATGGATAGCTGAAGGGAATGGGAACATCTCAGAAAACTCAGATATCAGTGTAACCAGTAAAGTCTCAGTTTAAAAACCTTGCTTTGGCCCATTTGCTTACCTATGGTTATGTTGCCCTGAATGTCAGGAAGGTATTTGCCTCAGGCCACCCCTTTCTGAAGCCTGAAGAAAACATTTTTCAAATGGAAATGAATGGGCATCACCTGTGGATCTTTGCTTAATTGCTTTGGAAAGAGATGTGTCTGAATCAGCCTCTTGGCCCTGTGTGAGGTTGGGGCTTTGATTCTCAGAAGGTGATAGATCTTAAGAAAGATCCCATGTGTGCTTGGGTGTTCTATTGCCTCCAACTCACATAAAGGATTTATACCCGACAATCAGTAGGATTAAATTGGAGAATCAGAACAGTATTAACGGCAGGCCTATTTGATCACTCCTGGTTCACAGGAAGGGTGTCTAGGTCACCCTGACTTTAGGCAAATGAGGGGCAAGGGAGTTTATTTTGGAAACTGTCTTGGGCTTCGCCCCTCATGGAAAATTCCATTCAGAGGTTACGATGAGTGTCTATATGGAAGATGATGAGGGCCATGTGGCAGTGTTTTGGTTTTAATTGTGGTCATTTGTGTGCTGGTTGGAAGAGATGACTGGGTACACCCGGACCTGAACTCTGGTGTGATTCCCCTTAGAGACTGAGTTCTGGAACTGACTTCAGGGAAGTATTGCCATTAATTTTGGTGGGATTTTAGGAGGCCACACATGAGAGTCGCCCTTGGAAACTGAGATCTAGTCTCAGGGTGTCTTTCCACAGTGCACTGGGAATCTCCACCAGGATATAAGACGATTTTATTCTGAAAGACTTGGCAACCATAGTAAAGAGTCAAAACACATATTGAACTCACATTGAGTAGACATCAATGGGTCAGGCTTCATGTGACATTTTGGCAACTCGTTGGGAAGCGTTGCCTTTTAGAGTTCTCCAGAGCTTTCATCCTCACCATTTAATGGTTCCTGAATGAATTGAAAAACCAGTGCATCCAACTTGATACTTGAAAAATGGCTAGATAAATACCATGAAATTTTTGAAATTCCCATGACCAGGTGGCACTGGAGAACCTTTGGATGTCCTGTTGCTGATCATGAGTGTACCAGACAGTGCCTTGAATCACTGGGTTTCATGAAAATGGTGTAGAACAGAGATGCCAGTAAGTTGGAATTTGCTGAGTAGTGGGCCTAGAACAGTGGTGGGCAGGTGTGTGATTAAACATCTGTGTTGGTGTCATGTGGATTGGCCATTGGCTTCCAAATGGCTTTTGACTGACATGGTGCAGCCAGCAGACCCTTGCATGTAAAGGCATCTTGTTATATGGAGAGGTTTCAGGGCAATGTTCAGAATCAAGTTGCTAGGGACAAGGGGGAAGTCTATGTTGGATATAAGACTGGTTGGTGCATTCTCCTGGCAGACCCTGACCCACCACACATGACAGAACTCCCTCCAGCACTGTGTCCCAGTTGAACTACTTGTATTTCGTGAAGCAAACACCAAACTCCCATTGCAGCAGCTAGAAAGACCATGAAAAATGGAGGATGACCACATGGCTTCAGAGTCCACACAGGAAGACACTTAGCCCCCATTGGCCACAGTTTACATACAAAGAGAGAATTCTGCACTACTGCCTCATGTTCATTAAAGAATAAGAAAACATGTGCTCCAGGTTACATAGATGCAGACCCAGCTTTGATGGTCTCACTGCAAAGGAAGCTAAAGCTCCTGACTACAACATATATATCCAGTGCCCAAACTCAGAGGCAGTTTCTCATAAGTCTTCCGGTCAGCAGAGCACCATGTTTGTGAAGTGTTTACCCTGTCCCTTACTTTTGGAAACTCTTCTACCACCCCCAAAGTTGTGAACTCCTGAGCATATTCCATTCCAGATAAGTATTTATAGATTTTCTAACTCTTCTCCTCTAATTGTGTCTAACTTGGGGCGAAGGTAATGTCAAGGCATTGTTCTTGATGAGAGTGGGATGATTATTTTAGCACATATTTGCATAAACATTGGATTGATTTTCCTAATTTTCATTCGAAATACTGAATCACTCCCACTAACCCATACCCTACTAGACTCTATATTCTGACTCCTAATCCTAATATAATGGAGAAAAATAACCCAAAATGAATAGACATACAAGCATTTCAGAGGAGGCATGGTGTATAATTGGACTTGCCTTTTGCATTATGTAGAATTGGAGTTATAAATCTAGTCAATTTTTTGTTGAAATAGTTCTCCATGTGTTTTTTTAACTTTTGTTGTTTGTTGTTCAAAACATTATATAGTTCTTGATATATCATATTTCACACTTTGATTCAAGTGAGTTATGAACTCCCATTTTTATCCAGTATATAGTTTGCAAAATCATATCAGTTACGCATCCATTGATTTACATATTGCCATACTAGTGTCTGTTGTATTTTGCTGCCTTTCCTATCCTCTACTATCCCCCCTCCCCTCCCCTCCCCTCCCATCTTCTCTCTCTACCCCCTATACTGTAATTTATTTTCCCCCTTGTATTTTTCCCTTTCCCCTCACTTCCTCTTGTCCGTAATTTTGTATAACCCTGAGGGTTTTCTTCCATTTCCATGTAATTTCCCTTCTCTCTCCCTTTCCCTCCTACCTCTCATCCCAGTTTAATGTTAATCTTCTTCTCATGCTCTTTATCCCTACTCTGTTCTTAGTTACTCTCCTTATATCAAAGAAGACATTTGGCATTTGATTTTTAGGGATTGGCTTCCTTCACTTAGCATAATCTGCTCTAATGCCATTCATTTCCCTGCAAATTCTATGATTTTGTCATTTTTTAATGCTGAGTTAAACTCCATTGTGGCCTCTGGCGTGCGCCCAGGTTTCCGTTCCTGTCTTCCTGTTTGTTAATTTCTGGCCTATTTATTGTTGTGACCAGGACCTTAGTCAATGCCTTAGTCTGTCTTTTGCATCTCTCATCTTCCCTTTGCTCCCTTTCTTTCTCTTTGTTTCTCTCATATAGTATACTTTCTCGGCTTCTCTGACTAAATCTCCCAAAGTCATATCTTGTGATCCCTCTAAGAGTTGTAACTTTCTTTTAATATCCAGGGCAGCTTGCCCAATGAAGGCCATCATGACAGATGCCTTTTGATCCTCTGCCTGAGGATCAATAGGGGCTCGAGCCTTTGACTGAGGGGGAAACCTGTCCTCAGGGAAGACTTAAAAAAGCGGAGCTTGCGATTGCCTCAGCAGACACCACCGAAAGACAGATCCAGGAGGAGAGTGGGGATGACACATGGTGAGTGACCCACCATGGGACAAGCAGTTTCGTCACATGATTTGTTTTTGTCAGGCCTCAAGGAGGCCCTCAAGACATAGGGGGCACATGTTAAGAAAAAGGACTTAAAATTATTCTTTTCATACATAGGAGAATTATGTCCATGGTTTCCCCCTGAAGGGTCCATTGATGGTAGAAAATGGCTTAGAGTAGGAGACTGTTTAAACCATTTTTTTTTGTTGTTGTTGAAGAAAAAGTCCTAGAACAAAGGTATATTAGACCTTTTGTAGACATTAATATTTTATTAGATTTTTAAACACCTAGAAAAATTTGTAAGTTTAAATTTAAAGACATTTATATTTATCTGTTTATCCAATTTAAATCGAACCATTTAAATCACGTGAATTAAAGATCTTTGGATCCACTTTGAAATAGTAAGCTTGCCTTAATTTGATTTTAATTGGAGTCAGTGGTCTTTTCTTGCATCCTGGTGTAATATTTTGTAGTTTCCCATCGAGATGACCCTGCCCCAATAGATCACAAGACCAGACTACTGGAAATTCTGAAGCTGGCCTTCCCTCCAGGGCTCCGGCATGAAGAGGCAATTTCCAAGGCCTTGGTGTGAGATTTTGGTCCAGGGAGCACTGCAGTGAACCACCGCCCTAAAACTATTAGCAAGCACATGGTGGAGGAGGCCTCCATAGGTAACTGGCGCCTATATAACATCTGATATCCGGTTAAGGGAGATCTCTTCTGATGACAGAGTGGTGTCCTGGGGAGACACACATATACTCCTGTCTGGTACAGTAACGAGAATCATTCTGTCCTCTGTTATGTTCTGTAGGGAATTCCTCTGAAAGCATAGAGAGGTGCCAATGGGCACGCAGGAGCTCCTATCCCAGAGCTTTAGCAAGACGTTGCATAGTTCCTCTGTTTTTCTGTTTCTGCGCTGGTTTTCTGTTTTTTTTTTGTGTGTTTTGTTCTGTGTTTCATATGTTTTTTTTTGGGGGGGGTTTGTTTTAGTGTGTTTTGTTGTGTGATTTCTGTGGTAAAACTTAACTGAAAATGGGTAATAAAGCAAGTAAACTGACACCCATTTGGACTGTGTTTTAAAGAACTGTGATGAACTTTAATACCCTTTGTTAAGCAGGATGAGAGAAACCCCTAGCTGGCTGCCTGGAGCACACCCACTGCAGAGGGCAATGCCTGCTGGGGACCTAAGAACTGAGTATCTCCCAGGTTAACACGTGAAACTCCTTAAAACCCCTTGTCCCTTCAGATCGATAGAATCACAACCATTGGGCAGAGACCCCTGTTTTTCTCCTTTGTTAGCAAAGCAGTAAATCTCCCTTTTTCTTTTTCTCAAACCCTGTCCTCATTATTAAATTGGTATTAATTGGCTTCAAAATCAGGAACCAAACTTTAAGTTACAATTTTTGGTACCCCCCACACCCCGGAACTCTTTGAGAGCTGACTACTGAAATGTTAGGAGACGGAGCGTGCTTGGGGTGGAACCGAACAAGAGGAGCTAATCCTGTAAGTGAAAGGAGGGACTGAGGGACTTCCAGCAGCTGCCCAAGCCCTGTTGCTTCAGAGAATTACCTACTTCCTTCCCTGCACTGTAAGGATTTTGCCATCTCTGCTTTCTTAAAAAAGAGAAAAAGAAAAAGGGGACACTAAATACAGTAAAGTCACCATGGAGACCCTTGATTTTACATTTCAGGTTGTCCCTCTGTGAAAACATCTGGTTCCCTTGTGGGAAAATCTATGGTGCCACTGGTGTAGGAGATTTTTCTCTTATCTGCTCTGGTTTAAAGGCTTCTGTCTGTAAGCCATAGTCTGGAGCTCCTTTCAGTCTGTCTTGTGTCTTTGTTTCTGGCCCTTTAAGACATGTGCAATAATGTGTTGATATTATAAACCATTTCTTGGGAATGATCTTAGCTGAATGTGTATCTAAATGATGATGTTTTATTGTAACAATCTGGCATCTGAATGGGTTTTTGAAGCATTGCACAATCTTGCAGTTAAAAGTCGGGTTTAGGAAATTGTTTAGTTTATGATTTCAGATAATTCATGCCAGAGAACTTAAATACTTAGGATGGAAAACTAGAGAACTCTACTTCCAAGTTGGCAAGTAACTTCCCAATCATTCAGGCTTTTTTTTCACCAATTTTTAATTGGGTAGCCTGGGAAAATGTCACTGTGTCTACCAGTGCATTAATTTGGACAAGGATAGTAAATCATAGTATGGTATCTGTTGACAAAACAAGATATAAAGATGTAAAATTTTGTAAACTGTGTCTTAAACTTGTATCATAAAATTTTGTGAATTTTGTCTTAAAATTGTATTATAATTTTCAACATCTGAACCTGAAAATTATGGTTGAAATGCCTTAGGCCTGAGGTGTCTGCTCAGAATAGCAGCTTTTTCCTGCTCCTTCCAGACCTCAGCCAGGACTTATGTTGAATGGCAAATGAAAGAGGCCTGCAAGCTCAGTAGGAGAGTGATCTGAGGCCTAAAAAAATTAAATTGTATGGTATTTACTAATTAATGGCCAGTCAATTTTTCTAGGACTCTTATTTTTTCCTTAGATTCTTTATTTTTTTTGAGCTCATGATTTTGATCCTAAAAACCTAGGATGATGTTTTTCTGACCAGTTCTATCTTTGACTAACTGTGTAGTTTTTGAAACATTGCAATGGATATTTCACCTGGAAAAGCTACAAGGCCTTTACTATTATTATGTGTGCACAATTTTGGTATGTGTTGTATGTCTATATATTCATTTGTCCGTATATCATATATATGATACACAAATTAACATTTATAAAGAGCACTCATTAAAACAAAAACGCTCATAAAAACAAATTTTAAAAAGTGGATCCAAAGATCTTTAATTCAAGTGATTTAAATAGTTGAATTTAAATTGGATAAAGAGATAAAAATAAATGTCTTTAAATTTAAGCTTACAAGTTTTTCTAGGTGTTCAAAAATCTAATAAAATATTAATGTCTACAAATGTTCTAATATGCCTTGGTTCTAAGACTTTTCCTTCAACAAAAAAATGGTTTACACTGTTCAATATATTTGTCTAATATATTGATAAATAAGTAAAGTAAATTTGATATGGGATTACTCATTCATGAGTACTTTTGTTAGATATCTGATTGATTTACTAAGGTCTGTATAAGTTTGTACTAATGTCTGTATAAGATTGTAATAATCAGTCGTGTTAAAGAGACAAAAATTTCTTAAAACATAAGTTTACCCATAACATTGTGTTTATTAAGTTTTATTTTTTCTAGAGCAAGCAACCATAAAAATTAAACAACTGATTAAATAAGAACTGTTATTTTAGAGCACTGTACTGCCATTTATTTAAAAGCTAAACTTGGTTAATGTAGAAACTTCAATGTAATTGTGATGCTATTAATGTGCTCATATCTTTCAGGTATACGAATCTGTAAGGTAGAAACTTTAAAAGAGCATTATTTCAAGCTGGTGTTCTGAAGTTGTATGGTAAAAAAATATATTGGGCATTCATTTACTTCTTGTCAATAAGATATGTAAAGTTGTATGTTACTTTTTACATTGGGGAACAATTTAAATGTATTTTTATGTTAATGAGAGTCTAATCTATATAAAGGTTAAAAACTTTCAGCCTTTCTTAAATTCATGTTTTAAATGTGATATCATATGGTGTTAACTAATGTTCATGTGACCTCAAATAATATATGTAATCTTTGTAAAATGATATTTAAAAAAACAAAGATCATCTTTAGAAGTAAAACACTTAAGTTTTATAAAGAGCCCTGCCTTACCTGAGATAAGGCTCTGTGTCCCATCTTACTATATGTGAGAATGACTACGAAAGCAGTAGGTCAGATATTATTTCATTTAAAGTTATGTTCAAAAGTTGTTTTTTTTTCTGTCAAGATTTCTAGGATCTCAAACAGGGGATATAATGTATAACTCAGCTTAAAACTTCAGGGTAGCTATTACACGAACTAAGTATTTTTACTCTTGTTAAAAAATTTTATTTTGTAATTTCCTTATAAGTGATCTAAAGATTCCTTGTTAGTGTTTTACAGAAGTGTTGCTTTAAGAACACAACATGGGTTAATTTAAGATAATAAGTCATCACCTACAAGACAGACAGAATAATACAGATCCCAGTTAATAAAAAAGATAAATAATTATAAAGTTATAGACATTAAAGCCCAGTACTCTTAATATAAGGCTGTTAAAATTTATTTGATGGATGATTAAGATTAGGATTTATATTAAAGTTACATGAAAAGGGACAAGAAAACCAATATTTGGCTCTTGCCCTCTGAGTCAGTCTGAATCCAGGGAACAAGGGACTTCTCAAAAACCTTTGCAACTCTGGGCCTCATATCTTCCTAATTAGGGAGATTAATGAGACCCCTGGAGAACAGAAAGCCAATCAGTGCATTTGCTAAGAAGAGGAGAGTCATCAGAGAAGGGAGACATCCCTGATGCTTCCAAGGGTAGCCACATGGTCAAGCAAGACCTGGACCCACCTAGCGCAAATGGCACTAGCAGAACTGAGAAGCTGCTCTCAAGTTTCCCCAGGAATGACTCCCATAAAAGCTCAGCTGACTGTTAACAATAGATAGAAACAAAAGTCAGTTTGACTGTTTCATGATAAACACTTAGGAAAGACAGTTAAAACCAAAATACAGCCATTCCTGGGCATTTTAAATAATAATATTAATAATAATAATAATAATTTTTTATACACATTATGTTAGCCTCCCAAAATAAGTAAGACTGGAGGCTACAAAGAAGGATTCCCAGAAAGGAATGCCTGATAACTATAAAAAGAGACTATCAAGAGGAGCTGCCAGAGGCAGAAATTTTTAGTTTAAAGCCTACAGATATTCCTAACCTACAGGTAGGGTTGGTGTTTGCTAGTACGATTATCCAGCCCTGAGTAACAGAATTAAAGGTTTCTCTATTACACACAGAGGTCATACTAGTAAAATGATTTTGCAAGATCAGATGATATTAAATCATTAAACTGTATCTTATGGAGAGGGATAACTGTAACACTAAATGTTAAATATTAAGTTGACAGTCCTGATAACTGGGAATATTAAAGCCTGCTGAGGGAACTTCTATACAGTGACATGTTCCAGCTGCTGCAACATTTTTTCAGTACTCATGGTTCTTGTTTCTCACACAGAAGAACCCATCCCCAGATGAATTTACAACCTGTTCTTCCCCAACCAGACTTCAAAACGAACTGATTTCTAAAAGGCAACTCATGTTCCTCAACTGACTTCTAAAAAGCAACTCATGTCCCTTATACTGTGCCCACTCACGTCACTCTCTCTCATCTCAGAAGAAGCCAAAATGAGTGACGCCTCTCGTCTTACAACTATGGAGCCAAAAATAAATAGAATATCAATATAAGTAATTAATTAAGTCAGGTAAAACCAGGAATCCAATTTTGGGTGAGTTCTAAAAATTTGGAGACTGTTACCTGAGGGATTAAAATTCCCTCATTGCTCTTTCCCTACCCTATCAAAAATTTGGAAGGGACACATTAAAAAAGGGGGAATGATTTGCATTTCTCTGACTGCTAGAGATGGTGAGCATTTGTTCATATACTTGTTGATTGATTGTATGTCCTCCTCTGAGAAATTTCTGTTCAGGTCCTTGGCCCATTTGTTGATTGGGTTATTCGTTATCTCATTGTCTAATTTTTTTAGTTCTTTGTATATTCTGAATATTAGCGCTCTGTCTGAAGTGTGAGGAGTAAAGATTTGTTCCCAGGACGTAGGCTCCCTATTTACCTCTCTTATTGTTTCTTTTGCTGAGAAAAAACTTTTTAGTTTGAGTAAGTCCCTTTTGTTGATTCTAGTTATTAACTGTTGTGCTATGGGTGTCCTATTGAGGAATTTGGAGCCCGACCCCACAGTATGTAGATCATAGTCAACTTTTTCTTCTATCAAATGCCATGTCTCTGATTTGATATCAAGTTCCTTGATCCACTTTGAGTTAACTTTTGTGCATGGCGAGAGTAAGGGATTCAGTTTCATTTTGTTGCAAATCTCACTCCAGTAAGATTGGCAGCCATTAGGAAGTCAAACAGCAACAAGTGCTGGGGAGGATGTGGGGAAAAGGGTACTCTTGTACATTGCTGGTGGGACTGAAAATTGGTGCGGCCAATTTGGAAAGCAGTATGGAGATTTCTTGGAAAGCTCGGAATGGAACCACCATTTGATCCAGCTATTCCCCTACTCGGTCTATTCCCTAAAGACCTAAAAAGAGCACACAATAGGGACACTGCTACATCCATGTTCATAGCAGCACAATTCACAATAGCAAGACTGTGGAACCAACCTAGATGCCCTTCAATAGACGAATGGATAAAAAAAATGTGGCATTTATACACAATGGAGTATTACTCTGCATTAAGAAATGACAAAATCATAGAATTTGGAGGGAAATGGATGGCATTAGAGCAGATTATGCTAAGTGAAGCTAGCCAATCCCTTAAAAACAAATGCCAAATGTCTTCTTTGATATAAGGAGAGTAACTAAGAACAGAGTAGGGACGAAGAGCATGAGAAGAAGATTAACATTAAACAGGGATGAGAGGTGAAAGGGAAAGGGAGAGAGAAGGGAAATTGCATGTAAATGGAAGGAGACCCTCAGGGGTATACAAAATTACATAAAAGAGGAAGTGAGGGGAAAGGAGAAAAATTTAAGGGGGAGAAATGAACTACAGTAGAGGGGGTAGAGAGAGAAGAGGGGAGGGGAGGGGGGAGGGGGGATAGTAGAGGATAGGAAAGGCAGCAGAATACAACAGACACCATAATGGCAATATGTAAATCAATGGTTCTGCAACTGATGTGATTTTGCAATCTGTATATGGGGTAAAAATGGGAGCTAATATCCCACTTGAATCAAAGTGTGAAATATGATATATCAAGAACTATGTAATGTTTTGAACAACCTACAATAAAAATTAATTTAAAAAATATTAAAAAGCAAAAAAAAAATGGGGGTTGGAATGATAAACCCAACCTGATCATTTATTAAAATTGGGAGCCATCTTGCCACAAAGTCATGAAAAGATAATTTTGCTTTCCTATAAATTACTGCAAATTCTGAATCTGCTTGGAATGCCTGTCCGTGCCTTGAACTCACCCATGCCTGGCTCTCTGACCAGATAGCAGCCCTCTCTGAAAATTTAGTGACACCTCATAAATATTGGCCTTCTCTGGCCAGACAACGACTCTCGTGAGTCTCTAATGGTCCTCATAAATTCTGATGATGGGGCCAGCAAAAAAAAAATTGTAAACTAGCAATAGCGTGATGCTTCTCCGAGTTCTGTTATCTGTAACCCCCCTTTAGTGTAACTTACTGGACTATAAAGCTGGGCTGTAGGAAAGGTGGGGTTGCTGTCTTGTTTCTGCCATTTTGAGAGGGATAGGCAGCTCAGCCAGTGGAAAAATAATAAGCTTGCTTTAATTTGATTTTAATTGGAGTCAGTGGTCTTTTCTCCTGTCCTGGTCAAACAGGTAAACACTCCACAAACATGGAGCTCTGCCGGCCTAAAACTTATTGAGAAACTCTCCCTGACCTTGGGCACTTGAAATATATGTTGTTGTCAGGAGCTTTAGCTTCTTTGTAGTGAGACCATCAGAGCTGGGTCTGCATCTATGTGACCTGGAGGACATGGTTTCTTATTTTCCAATGAACATGAGGCAGGAGTGCAGAATTCTCTCTTTGTAGGGAAACTGTTGTCACTGAAGGCTAAGTGTCTCCCCATGTGGTATGTGAAGCCATTTGCGCATCTTCCACATTTCATGGTGTTTCTTGCTGCTGCACTGGGGGTTTAGTATTTGCTTCATGAAATACAAGGAGATCAACAGGGACTCAGTGCTGGAGGGATTTCTCACACGTGTGGTGGGTCAGGGTCTCCAGGAGAATCCACCAATGAGGCTTATATCCCACATAGCTTGCCCCCTCAACCATTGCAACCTGATTCTGAACACGGCCCTGAAACCTCTAAATATAACAAGATGCCTTTATATGAAGAGATCAGACATATAGGGATTACTGGCTGCACCATGTCTGCCACAAGACATTTGGAAGTCAATGGCAGATCCAAATGGCCCCACCAGAGATATTTTATGACACAACTGCACACCACAGCTCTGGGTCACTACTCAGCAGGTGCCAACATACAGGATTCTTTCTTCTACACCATTTTCATGAAACCCAGTCAATCAAGGCACTCTCTGGTACACTCATGATCAGCAACTGGACATCCAAATGTTCTTCAGTGCCACTTGGTCATAAGAATTTCAAAAATTTCATGGTATTCATCTAGCCATTTTTCAAGGATGAAGTTGGATGCACTGTGAGTTTCAATTCTTTCAGGAACCATTAAATGGTGAGGAATTTCATTTCAATGAAAGCTCTGGAGGACTCTCACAGGCAAGGCTTCCCATGGAGTGGCCAAAAGGTCACATGAAGCCAGGCCCATTGAGGTCTACAATGCTAGGTCCATGTGTGTTTTGAATCTCAACTATGGTTGCCAAGTCTTTCAGAATAAAATCATGTGATATCGTAGCTGAGATTCCCAGTGTTCTGTGGAGAGCCACCTGGGCCTATATCTCAGTTTCCAATGGGGACTCTCATGCGTGGCCTCCTGAAATCCCAACACAATTCATGGCAATTCTTCTCTGAGGTCAGGTCCAGAACGCAGTCTCTAAGGGGAATCACACCAAAGTTCAAGCCATGGTGGACACAGTTATGTCTTCCAACTGCCACACAAATGACCACAATTAAAACCAAAACACTTTCACATAGCCCTCGTCTTCTTCCATGTAGACACTCATCAAATCCTCTGGCTGGATGTTTCCAAAAGGGGTGAAGTCCAAGACCCTGTCCAAAATATGTTCCCTCACCCCTATGTTGCCTAAGGTCAGTGTGGCCTAAACACCTTTCCTGTGAACCAGGAGTGATCAAATAGGCCTGACCTTATTACTGCTCCACTTCTCCAATTTGAGGCCTACTGACTGCCAGGTATAAATTTTTTATATGAATGGGAGTCATGAAAAAACCCAAGCATCTATGGTCTAGCCTTTGCAGGCCAGGATGGAGGTCAGGAACCTTACAGAAGATGGCGAGAGACTTCATACACAATGACTGCTATTTTGACCATTTTGTATTTGTAGCACACATGGAATCTTACCTTAGATCCATCAGGTGTTAAGAATCTAAGCAGCAGCCTCACACAGGTTCACGAGGCTGATTCAGACACATCCCTTTTGGAAGCAATTAAGCAAAGAGCCACAGGTGATGCCCATTCATTTCCATTTGAAAACTGTTTTCTTAAGGCTTCACAAAGGGGTGGCCTGAGGCAAAGACCTTCCTGACATTCAGGGCAATGAAGCAATAGGTAAGCAAATGGCCCAAAGCAAGGATTCTCCACTGAGACTTTACTGGTCACATTGATATCTGAGTTTTCTGAGATCCTCCCATTCCCTTCAGTTATCATGTACATGGCCATGTCACAGTGCTTGGAGGTGGTACATATCTTGGACACAAAACCATGAGCCAATTCTTGAGAGTGGCCAGAATTCAGGAAGAAAACAGAAAAGTAGTAAGATAGTAGGTGTTGCCCATCCATAAGGCAAGTCACAGTCCATGCGTTAATTGGGCAGGATGAATGCTGGGAAGCTTTCTACAAGACAGGAAACATCCATTGATGCATTTTCTTTTCTAATGTCTACAACCACGGACACAGTGGGAGAAACAGACATAGAAACACTCGCCTTGTCAAACAATTTACTAGAAAAAGTCCATTCCAATCCAAACAAACCACCTTTCCTACCTATTCTCAGAACATGAGACAAAACCACACACTCACACCCACACCCACAAAGGCACCTCCTTCCCCCAAGTAGGTTTGTAACTATCCAGAGTGTCCTTTGACTGGTGGGTCATACTATGTTCCCCTGATATGGCCTATCCATTCTCAGATCTGGTCTCCTTGGCCAACTCTGTGACGTTGTCAGGAGCATGTGGAGAGCCACTACCTACTTTCTCAGGAAAGGTCCCTGGCATGTGGCCATCCTCACATCAGTAGGTACCAAGAAAGACTGATTCTGTCCTTAGTAACACCAAACAAGTGAGCCCACTGGGACTGGGACTTGGATTGGCTCTCAGTGCCTGGCTTCCTGGATCCCAAGTTTAAAGTGTTCCATCACCAAGGAAGTGAGGTAGGTTACTTCCTTCAGGAATTTAATGAGGTCACTGCCTTGGCAAACACATTGTCCTAACAGTTGCTTCCAATGGTTCCATGAGATGGAGGCTGCCCCTACTTTCTGTGACATTTTCACAAGTTAGAATGATGTATAAATCAAAGGCACCAAGAAACAGCGCTCCACAAAGGCCTGGTTTGTTCCGTCTCCTGTACATTAAGAGAGAGGCTGATTCAGCCACATCCCTTCATCCTGACCAGGTTTTTTGGCAATGGAAGATGACTTTTGCTCTCTCAGGTCCTTCATAGCTGCCTACATCTTCTTCAGGGATCATTTCTGCATGGACCTTTGAGGTTCTCAGCAAGTGGAAGATCCCCTACATCCCTATATTTTAAGGCCAACTCTGTCCCTGCTCTTCTCTAAAGTTAGATTGAGAGATCACTGTGTGGTTACGGTTAATAACAGTTTCGATTTGGGTTAGGAATCATTCTGCAGGATGAATAATGGTATTGGGAATCTGTGATATTTATAAGAATATAGACGTGAGTTAAAATTATGGAAACAGAAATCTAGGTAAGATTTGCATCCCAGAAGGGCATTGAGACCTTCATTGGGATACTTAGCAATGTTATACTTTCTGCACAAATGTCTCAGATAAATCCATACACAATGGCATAGGACGTTGTACCTTGGATGATTAAATGTCGAAGAGAACCTCCAGTCAAAAAGGGATAGTCGGTGGAATTAGGAAGATAGTCAGTAGGTTTAGAAAGAAGGGTGAGAATAAGATTTGGAAAAAAGTTCTTTACCAATAGGGTTTCGGTTAGAGAGTGAATATTAATGTCAGCCCATGTTAAGTGTCAGTTACAATAATGAATTTGGGAAAATATGTAGGAAAGGAGGTATCAATAGAGACCTTAGGAAATCAGGCAAATTATTAAGTGAGTCATAGGATTAGGCATTTTCAACAGGGTTGAGGTTGAATATATAACCTTAGGAAGAAAGAAATATGTAGTCACCAATAGAATTGACATTTGAGAGCATTAGGCAACCTGGACATGAATGTTTTTAGTAATTCATGCTCACTTTCCATTTAGGCTTTGTTGAAAATAAATAAAATAGGTACTTGTCTCTTCCTGTTTTTCTGTATGCTTAAGAAAACACTCTTGAAATCTTGAAAACTTTTTGCTAATCTTGTTCCCAGAATGTGCTGTCCCCAACTGCCAAACTGCAGAATGTACACCCTCACCCGTTTACATGCAAACCGCCCACTTGCCCTGACCCATCAATAAACTTCCCTCCCTGCCCTCTTCAAGAAAAGTATATAAGCTCTGCTTAAGCTGTTCTCAGTGCTCTCTGCTCTATTCAAGTGAGGTCTGAGCCCCAGAATTTTGGGTGCTTTGCTGTTGCATGAGACAGTGTCTTGGTGGTCTCTTCCTCCAATGGTCGCCTGACCATTACATCTGAGGGCCCCAGCGAGTTCCAGCAGCGTTGGACGAAAGACCCCCAATAGGCTCATCTCAGGTTAAGTAAGGCGCCACTTTCTTGTTTCAGGTTTCAGGTTAGGGATGGGCAAAATGGCTATTGGTGATGAGCATGAGCTCTCTCTGACGGTGGCTGACAGAAGTGTCACAGAGCCACAGGCCACGTCTCTGGGGGATGCCCCAGAGAACTCGGGAAACCGAGTAACAATAGTCTCCTAAACTCAGTGATATTTTGTTTTGGATTCGGTATTGTCAGCCCATCAGGTTTTCCTGGCTACTCAGTCCTGTTCTCAGTATTGGACGTCCATTGCCTGTCTTTATTGTCTTGTCTTGTCTGTGTCGTGTGTCATTGCTTTCACTATTTGTGTATCTTTCATATGGGACAGAACACTTCAATGCCTCTGTCCCTGAACCTTGATCACTGGACCAAAGTCTGCTTAAAGGCTCAGAATCTTCTTTTTTTCAGTAAAACGTCAGATCTGGAAGACTCTATGTGTCTCAGAATGACCCACCTTTGGAGTCGGATGGCCCCCAGAAGGATCTTTCTACTTCACACTAATTCAAAAACTCAGAGATATTGTCTTTCAGCCGGGTCCACATAGCCATCCAGATCAACAGCAATATATCTTTAGTTTGCAGGACCTCTGCAAATCTCCTCTTCCATGGTTGAAGCCTTTCCTTGTCCCTGTCCCCGCTCCTACTGGTTCTCCCACTTTTCTATCTCTCAAACCCTCTGCTCCCCCTCCTCCACCCTCTGTTGTCCCTGAGTCTCAAGACTCTACTGGACTCTCTTCCCCCTCCTTATGCCCTGCCCTTGTCCTCCAACCCCAAACACCCTCTAAGTGATTCCCCTGCTGCTGACTCAGACTCTCCACCATTGGAGGAATATAGGCCAGCCCAGCGCCCTCCAGGTGACTACCCCACGGCACACACAGCCCCTCCTTCCTTGGAGGTAGCTGGCCCGGCCAAAAGAACACAAAGTACTCGCTGGGGGGGTTAAACTTTGAAGTGGATACAGGGTAAGTATACTCAGCCCTTAAGGCCCCATTGGGCCATCTATCAAACAAAAAGGACTCTAGTTCAAGGGGCTAATGGGAGTAAATATGGGGCTTAGACAACTAAGAGGACCATGGACCTGGGGAAAGAAAAAATCCATCACTCGTTCCTAGTAATCCCAGAATGCCCGACCCCATTGATGGGCACACATCTGCTCAAAAAGCTCCAGGCCAGAATAACTTTTAACCCTGAAGGCCCCCAAGTGAAATTTCTAAATTTTTCAGTAAAAACTCCTATAGTCACGGCTTTTACTATGTCAGTAGAAGATGAACATCAACTTGTCAAACCCCCCAAGACTGATCAAACAGGCAAGCTACCCCGGAAATGGATAACAGATTACGCAGATGCCTAGGAAAAAAACTGCTGGGTTACACGTAGCCGTGAAACATCCTCCAATAACAGTGGAGTTAAAAACTTCAGCCCCCCCATCAATGTCAAAAAATATCCTCTGAGCAAAAAAGCTAAAGATGGGATAAGGCCCCATATTCAGAAATATCTGGCCTTAAGGGTCCTAAGGCCCTGTCATTTGAACTGGAACACTGCCCTGTTACCAGTATAAAAATCCAGGAACCGGGGACTATCGCACCGTTCAAGACCAAAGAGAGATCTACAACAGAGTGCAGGACATTCACCCCACAGTACATAATCTGTACAATCTGCTTAGCACTCTGAACCATGAGCGGAAATGGTATACTGTTCTGGACTTAAAAGATGCTTTCTTTTGCTTGCCTCTGCATAAAGATAGTCAGTTGCTATTTGATTTTGAGTGGGTAGACCCAGAAACCGGGACGTCTGGTCAACTAACATGGACTAGACTCCCACAGGGGTTCAAAAACTCCCCCACTCTCTTTGATGAAGCCCTCCACAGAGACCCCAACAACTTCAGAACTATGCACCCTGACGTCACCCTGCTTCAATATGTCGATGACCTGCAACTGGCAGCCAACACCAAGAAAAACTGTGAGTCTGGAACCCAATTATTATTATACGAGCTTGCTCAACTCTGGTATAGTGCTTCTGCCAAAAAAGCCCAAATTTGCCAGCAAGAAGTAATCTTCCTGGACTATTCCCTTAGGGGCAGTAAGCGATGGCTCACTGAGACCAGAAAACAATCCATTGAGCAGATACCACACCCATCTAACAGCAGACAACTCAGAGAGTTTCTTGGGACTGCTGGCTTATGCAGCTTATGGATACCTGGGTTTGCGTCCTTATCTGCTCCTTTATACCCGCTGTTAAAGAGAGATGCCCAATTCTAATGGACCCCTGAGCACCAGCAAGCTTTTGATAACATCTAAGGACACTGACACTGAAACCCTCAACTTCACTGAGCCCAGCTTGCATTTTCAGAAAGCCCTAAACTAAGTTAAAAATGTACATCAACTCACTCACCTTGGTTCAAAGAAACTGCAGGCATTCCTGAAGGATCAAGAACAGAGTTTTCCACTAACCGACTCAGAGCGAAAGAAATAACTGAACGGGTAACAAAAGCCTGCCGGGTCTGTCAATTGGTTAATGCTTACCCTTCCAACTTTCCTGCAGGAAAGCACCTACAAGAAACCAGACCAGGACGATTCTTGGAAGTGGACATTACTGAAATTAAGCCAGGATGTTATGGACTTAAATATCTCCTAGTCTTTGTAGATACATTTTCAGGATGAATTAATTGAAGCCTTCCCCCCCCCACACACACACAAAAAAAAACAACAACAACAAAATAAATGGCACAAATGGTGGTCAAGAAGATCCTGAAAGATATTTTTCTAAGATACGGACTGGCTAAGGCAATAGGGTCTGATAATGGACTGGCGTTAATTGCCCTGATAAGTCAGGGATTAGCCAGGACCCTGGGGATTAATTGGAAATTACATTGTGCTTATAGACCCCAGAGCTCAGTACAGGTAAAAAAAAAAATAATAGAACCATTAAAGAGAATTAACAAAATCAAGCTTAGAGATCGGCATAAAAGATCGATCTATTCTCCTGCTTTATGCACTGTTTCATGCAAGAAATACTCATACTCCTCTGTTTCCTTGTGTAACCTCACCCCCTATGAAATTCTCTATGGTCCCTCCTCCAGTAAGGGACCTAACCCAAACTCTAAGACCTAACGATCCCTTCCACACCCCCTTGCTTGACAGACTTAAAGCTCTTGAAAGAAATCAGCAATATCTGTGGAAACATCTGGCCACTGCCGACCAACCTGGGGACGAGGGGACTCCATATCGATACCAAGTAGGAGACTTCGTCTACATTAGACGACATCAGGTGTCATCCCTGGAACCCCACTGGAAAGGACCATATAAGGTGCTACATATAACACCTACAGTGGTAAATGTAGACGGAATCACTTCATGGATCCATGTCTCTCATCTCTGGCCTGCGCCCTGTCCAAAATCTGACTGGAAACTGGAAAAGACTGGTAACACTTTCAAAGTGCGTATTCGCCATGTGGATAAGGCTACAGACTCTCCCCTTGGCCAAGAGTAGTCCTAACCCTCATCAGCCTGTTCAGCAGTAATGGCTGATCACAAATCCTACTGTACAAGAAGTATGGTCTATCTTGCATACAGCCCCTTTAGGGACATGGTGGCCATCTCTCCACCCAGACATTTGTCAGCTGGCTATAGGTCTTTCCTATTGGGATATCCCTGATGAAGGGGATCCAACTAAAATTCCAATAAATCCTTTCCGTATCATAGGTAATAGAAACAAACATTATGGATGTAGGGACACGAGAGCCAGATGCAGGTTGGCTAGCCTAGATTACTATGTTTGCCCAGCGGACTATCAAAGCCACAAAAAGACATGGCTGTGTGGGGGAAATGCCGACTTCTTCTGTAAGTCATGGGAATGTGAGCATACAGGGGTGCCTGGTGGAACCCAAACTCCTCATCAAATTCAATACACAGCATTGGCCATATTACCAATTACACAACCAATACCGATGGCCCCCAGAGGGGTCTCTAGATCCTAAAATTCTCCGTGACCTTTTTAACTTCGGCAAGTGCTCAAAGGTGGAAGGAAATTCCCCTAAGTGGAGGCATTTTCCCTCCTTCGCTCACATCCTGAACTATGCTTATCCAATAGATCCTCACCCTCAGCTTTCTGCTCCAGACTCTCTGCTGCCACTCCCACCTCAGCAACCTGATTTCTTCCCTCCAATTACTAGATCAAAAACCCAAACCGCCTGTTCTCAGATTATTGCCCCCTTGCTGAGGTAGCAGGTACTGAGGTACCCATCCACCCACTCACTACTCTCTTCTCCTGTCAGTGCCCGCACCAGGTCCCACCAGGTCCTCTTACCAGCTAACCCAAAGCTCAAACCAGCTAAGGAGAGCCCTCAGACCCCTATCCAAGATGTAATGAAAATGGCCTTTAAAGTTGCTCTGTCATCACTGAAAACAGGTTACTAAGAATTTAAAGTCCCTCACATCCTTTTTGGGATACAAACTCCCATCTTCCCCTCTGCTCTATCTGTTCTACTGCTCAAGTTTTGTTGCCTGGAAAATTCCAAACCCCTTTCCCATTATTCTTTTACATGTCTCCTTCCTCATGCTCAGACCCAAGGTGCTGCTCTCAGACCCGCCTTCCCTGTCTTCCCCGTCTATACCAGGCCCACAGAAAAGTCTTAAATGACCTTCTCCAGCAGTCTTCACCATGGCTGACTTTAGGACTTTCAGCCAAAGAGTCCCTATAAAAGAGTTCAATGTAGATAAACTTCCCCTTTTCGTGTTTCCCTGTTCTATTTGGCCACTGGCTGGAAAAATCAGCACTCCTAAGCTAGACTCCCCCTTACTAGTTTTTCACAAAACATGTGAACAAGGCCTCTGGCCTTGAGCTGGGGCTTCACAGACATGGTTACATTTCTAAGATAAATAAGTTACCAAATGAGCTCCATTGTTACAGCTGGCAGTGAGAAAAAAAAAAAAAGAGAAGAAAAAAGCTCTCCCACTCCAGGTGTCCTTAAAATGTTAACTTGCCCAGAACAGATGAAAAAAACAATAGAAACGAAAACTTCTTTTTGTGAACTTATGCAGACTGTGAACTTCTGAGCCCCTTCCCTTACATGTTGGGTACAAAATTCGGAAACTACCTAAATTTGGAGATCAGGTGACTAATTGATTACAACAGAAGCAATGCCCTCTAAATCCGTTGCAACCAAATAGGTATGTTTCGCTGTCTTCGGTGCTATCTTAGGTGCCTTGAATTGTCCGTCCTTACAACAGTATAATTCTATATACTTAAACATTGTTTATGTTTTCATAAAATGGTCAACAGATGTGATTAATTATGTAATGTTCAGATGTTTCCCAGAGTGCTCTATCATGAGGCAGGTTAATTTAAATATCAAATACGGGGGCATACAACCCGGTTCCTCTGGGAACCTGTATCCCTCACTTTAGCCATCCTATTAGGAAAAGGAGCTGCTGCAGGTGTGGGCACAGGAATCACTGTCCTAGTCCATGTGACACAACAAATGACCCGATGAGAAGCAGCAATAGACCAAAATTTAAAGATATTAAAAACCTCCATCACAGTTTTATAGGAATCTTTAACCTCTCTCTCTGAAATTGTTTTACAGAACATGCGAGGGTTGGACCTCCTCTTCGTGAGAGAAGGGGGCTTTTGTGCTGCATTGAGGGAAAAAGTTGATTTTATGCCGACCATACTGGAGTTGTAAAAAAATCTATGAGTAAATTAAGAAGACGCCTAGAAGAGCACCAACAAGAGAGAGATGCACAAAAAGGGTGGTTTGAGTCTTTGTTCACACAGTCCCCCTGGTTAACTACGCTTTTATCAGCCCTGGCCAGTCCATTAATAATCCTCATTTCATTGCTAATTGTAGGACCCTGTTTGCTCAACCATCTAGTTTCCTTTCTACAAGCTTAAATTGGATAAGTTAAACTTATGGTAATCAGACAACAATATACCTCACTAGAAGACATAAAATGTGAGACCCCGCAATGCTCATTTTTATGATTAAAATTAACCAGAATAAGAAGTGGGGAATGAAAGGTTAATAAAATATGTACTTTTAACTTCTTGTTTTTCTGTATGCTTAACAAAATACTGATGAAATCTTGAAAACTGTTTGCTAATCTTGTTCCCAGAATGTGCTGTCCCCAATTGCCAAACTGTTGAATGTACTCCCTCTCCCATTGGCATGCAAACCACTCACTCGACCTGACCCATCAATAAATTTCCCTCCCTGCTCTCACCACGTAAATTGCATAAGCTCTGCTTAAGCTGTTCTTAGGGCTCTCTTCTCTATTCAAGTGAGCTCTGAGCCCCAGCATGCTGGACCCCCAATAAACCCTTTGCTGTTGCATGAGACAGTCTCTTCGTGGTCTCTTTTCCGACGCTCGCCCGACTTTACATTGGTACAATCATAAGTGTGAACATTCCTATGTGTGTCCAGAATATTACTATAATAAATAATATATGTAGATCAGGTAATAGGAGTTTTTCTTCCACATTTTTAGGGGAGCAATATTTTGGAGATATATGAATTAGTATTTTGGGTAGAAATAGGTGTACCATTTGTCTATGAATATAGAGATAATGCATGAATAGACAATACTGTGAATTAATAATATTACTGGTTCCAACTTTAAATAATGGATTGAATTGATATCTGAAAATATACAGGAAACCTTATATTGATATACTACATTTAATCCTACCCATTATACATCTGAATGAAATATTAGGGTTATGGATTTTCATGAAGAGTGTTTGAGTTTTGCTTCAAAAGTGATTATGGAAATTGAAAATAATGTGTTTGGAAAGAAGTCTCATGAAAAGACCAGTCCAGAAACCTGGAGGTATGCATGTGTTCTGAAGCAGAAAGTGATTTAAAGTGAAACAAACGCCTATATATTTGCTAACTTGTGGATGATAAATATATACGATGATGTGCAGAAATTGAAGAAATAGTAATGTACCAGTGTTGAATAAAAATGAACGTTAAAATACACATCATGTCCCATAGGAATCTACTTGAATTGATGTTAAACTGCGTCCGTTAATGTAGAAATATTAGAATTTGTATGCACCATTCACTGAAGTTAGTTTTCAGTACTAGGAAACAAATATGTATTTCAGGTAGATGAGTATTTCTGAGAACAATCTTGTGAAATGTTGATTATAAATCCACATACATGAACATGAATGAATTCAGGGAGTGTATAATAAGACTCATACATTTCATATTTTGAAAAATCTGGAGAGTATATATATATATATATATATATATATATATATATATATATATATACACACACACACACTCACACAAACTGAGACTATAAAAATAGCAATATATATGCCAATTGAAATTCACCATGAAATATACATCATCCACAGATTCAAAAATATTCATGTTACTGAAGATAGATTTATGTATAATGTTGTTTAACTAGGAAGTTTACCCATACATTGAATTTTCAGTTCCAACAGCATTTAGGAGGAGTAATCTCTTCTCACATTTTGTATCTGCCAAGTCAGCCACCTCACAAGAATGTACGTGTGATACCAGGTAGGATTCTATATGTGCATATAAAAATACATGTGCTGAGTAGGCTACAGAGAGAGGGAGACAGGAATTCACATATTTGTTAACTTTAAAAACACATGGATAACTATTTCAACAGAAAATTGACTAGATTTATAACACATACCCTTTTTTATGCAAAAGGCAAGTCCAACTATACACCATGCCTCCTCTGAACTGCTTGGATTTCTATTCTGTTTGGGTTATTTTTCTCCATCATATTAGGAGTAGTAGTCAGAGTCCAGTAGGTTATGAGTTAGTGTCAGGGATCAGTATTTCAAATGGAAAATAGAATAATGAATCAAATGTGTATGCAAATATATGCTACACAAAAATCTTCCCACTCTCATCCAGAACAAATCCTTGACATTACCTTCGCCTGAAGTAAGTCACAATTAGAATAGAAGAGTTAGAAAATCTGTGAATACATATCTTGAGTGGAAAATGCTCAGAGTTCAGAACCTTGGAGGTGGTAGAGGAGTTTCCAAAAGTAAGGGACATGGTAAACACTCCTCTAACATGGAGGTCTGCTGGCGGAAAGACATCTTGAGAAACTGCCTCTGAGGTTGGGCACTTGAAACATACGTTATTTTCAGGAGCTTTAGCTTCCTTTGTAGTGAGACAATAAAATCTGGGTCTGCATCTATGTGACCTGGAGGATATGGTTTCTTATTTTCCAGTGAACATGAGGCAGCAGTGCTGAATTCACTCTTTGTAGGTAAACAGTGGCCACTGGAGTCTAATTGTCTCCCCATGTGGACTGTGGAGCCATTTGGTCATCCTCCACTTTTCGTGGTGTTTCCTGCTGTTGCACTGGGAGTTTGGTATTTGCTTCACAAAATACAAGAAGTTCAACAGGGACACAGTGCTGTAGGGAGTTCTGTTACGTGTTGTGGGTCAGGGTCTGCAGGAGAATGCAACAACAGGCTTCTTTCCCACATACTTTGCCCCCTTGTCCATAGCAACATGATTCTGAACATGGCCCTAAATCCTCTCCATATAAAAACATGCTTTTACATATTCGGGTCTCCTGGCTGCACCATGTTAGTCACAAAAAATTTGGAAGCCAATGAGAAATCCACATGGCCATAACACAGATGTATTATCACACAACTGCAGACCACTTCTCTAGGCCCAATACTCTGCAGGCTCTAACTTGCTTGCCCCCATGTCTATAGCAACTTGATTCTGAACATGGCCCTGAAATCTTTCAATATAAAAACATGCTTTTACATATACAGGTCTCCTGGCTGCACCATGGCAGTCACAATGAATTTGGAAGCCAATGGCAGAACCACATGGTCACAACACAGATGTATTATCACAAAACTGCACACCATTTCTCTAGGCCAACAACTCTGCAGGCTATAACTCAATGGCATCTCTGTTCTACACCATTTTCATGAAACCCAGTGAATTAAGGCAGGGTCTGGTACACTCAAGATCAGCAACAGGACATCCAAAGGTTCTCCAGTGCCACCTGGTCATGGGAATGTTAAAAATTTCATGGTATTTATCTGGCCATTTTTCAAGGATGAAGTTGGAGGCACTGTGGGTTTCAATTCATTCAGGAACCATTAAATGTTGAGGAAGTTGATTTCAAAGAAAGCTCTGGAGAACTCTCACAGGCAAGGCTTCCAAAAGAGTGGCCAAAAGGTCACATGAAGCCAGGCGCAGTGAGGTCTCCAATGTGAGGTCCATGTGTGTTTTGACTCAAAACTATCCCTGCCAAGTCTTTCAGAATAAAATCATGTGATATACTGGCTGAGATTCCCAGTACTCTTTGGAAAACCACCCTGGGCCTAGATCTCAGTTTCCAAGGGTGACTTTCATGCGTGGCCTCCTAATATCCCAACACTTTTCATGGCAATACTTCTCTGAGGTCAATTCCAGAACGCAGTCTCTAAGGGGAATCAAACCAGAGTTCAAGCCCAGGTTGACCCAGTCATCTCTTCACACCGCCAATCAAATGAACACAATTAAAAACAAAACACTATCACATGGCCCCATCTTCTTCCTTATAGACACTCATCATAAAAACTGGTTGGAGCTTTCCATGAGGGGCACATTCCAAAAGAGTGTCCAAAATAAGCTCCCTTGCCCCTCATTTGGCTCAAGTCAGGGTGGGAAGGACACCCTTCCTGTGTACCAGGAGTGATCAAATAGGCCTGTCATTAATACTGCTCCGCTTTTCCAATTTGAGGCCTTCTGACTGTGGGGTTTAGATTCTTTATGTGAACTGGAGTCATGAGAAAAGACAAGCACCTCTGCAGAGATTTGAAGAACTCATTTGACCAAAAGGATCGCTATTCTCACTTGATTGATTTCAGGAACCTACAGAGAAAGGCAATAGAATTCATTCACAATGACTGAAATTTTTTGCGAATTTGGTTTTGGTTTCACACATGGGATCTTTCTTTAGATCCATCAGGTGCTGAGAATCTAAGCCACAGCCTCACACAGGGTAGAGAGCCTGATTCAGACACATCCCTTTCCGAAGCAATTTAGCAAGAGCCACAGGTGATGCCCATTCATTTCCATTTGAAAACTGTTTTCTTCAGGCTTCACAAAGGGGTAGCCTGAGCCCAACATCTTCCTGACATTCAGGGCAACAGAACAATAGGTAAGCAAAAGGCCCAAAGCATGGTATCTCCACTGAGATTTTTCTGGTCACACTCATATCTGAGTTTTCTGAGATACTGGCCATTCCCTTCAGGTATCCAGTACATGGACATGTCAAAGACCTTGGAGTTGGTACATATCTTGGACACAAAACAATGAGACTATTCTGGAGAGTTGCCAGAATTCAGGAAGAAAACAGGGACTTAGGAAGGTAGTAGGTTTTGCCAATCCATAAGGCAAGCTGCAGTCCATTCATAAATTGGGCAGGATGAATGCTGGGAATCTTTTTACTACACAGGACACATCCATTGTTGCATTGTCTTTTCTCATGTCTACAACCACGGACACAGTGGGATACACAGACACAGAAACACTCACCTTGTCAAATGACTTACTAGAAATAGTTCACTGAAAACCAAACAAACCGCCTTTCCTACCTATTCTCAGAACAAGAGACAAAACCACACACCCACACTCACAATGGCACCTCCTTCCCCTAAGTAGGTCTGTGACTATCCGGAGTGTTCTCTGACTGGTGGGCAATACTCTGTTCCCCCGAAATGGCCTGTATTCTCTCAGATCTGGTTTACTTGGCCAACTATGTGAAGTTGTCAGGAAAAAGTGGTGAGCCACTACCTGCTTTCTCAGGAAAGGTCCCTCTTCAGAGCTCTCCTGGCATTTGGCCATCCTCACATCAGTAGGTACCAAGAAAGACTGACTCTGTCCTTGGTAAATCCAAACAAGTGAGCCCACTGGGACTGGGACTGGAACTGCATCTGGGTGCCTGGCTTCTTGGATACCAAGTTCAGAGAGTTCCATCACCAAGGAAATGAGGTATGACACTTTCTTTGGAACTGAATGAGGTCACTGCCTTTGCAACCACTTGGTCCTAACAGTTGCTTCCAAGGGCCCCATGAGATGGAGGCTGCCCCTTCTTCCTCTGACACTTTCACAATTTAGAATGGTATATCAACCATAGGCACACACACAGGCCTGGTTTGGTCCATCTTCTCCACAATAAGAAGAGAGAGGCTGATTCAGACACATCCCTTCATCCTGACCAGGTGGTTTGTCATCGAAGATGACTTTTGCTCTTTCAGGTCCTTCATACCTGTCTACAACTTCTCCAGGTATCATTTCTGCATGGACCTTTGAGGATCTCAGCAGGTGGAAGGTCCCCTACTTTTCTGTATTGTAAGAACAACTTTGTCCCTGCTCTTCTGTAAAATGAGATTGAGGGAACAGTGTATGTTTTGGGTTAATAACAGGTTTGATTTCGATTTGTGTTAGGAATCATTCTTCTGGATGAATAATGGTATTGGGAACCTGGTATATTTACAAGAATGTAGAGGTGAAACATAAGTATGAAAACAGAAATCCAGGTATGATTTTAAACCCATAAGGGCATTGGGCCCTTGATTGGGATACTTAGCTTTGAATTATGTTCTGCACAGATGTCTCAGATAATTTGATATACAATGGCATAGGACCTTGTACCTTGGAAGATTGAATGTAGAAGAGAACATCCCTTCAAAAAGGGATAGTCGGTAGGATTAGGAAGATAGTCGGTCGTTTTAGGAAGAAGAGTGAGTATATGATTTGGAACAAAAGTTCTTTAGCAATAGGATTTCAGTTAGAGAGTGAATGTATATGTCAGCACATATGAAGAGCCAGTCACGATGATGAAGTGGGGAAAACATGTAGAAAAGAAGATATCAATAAATATATTACAAAATCAGGGAAAGTATAAAGTGAGTGAGAGGATTAGACATTTTCAACAGGCTTGAGGTTGAATCTTAGAAAGAAACAAATATGAAGTCACCAATAATATTGACATTTGAGAGCATTAGGCACCCTGGACATGGATGTTTTTAGTAATCTATGTTCACATTTCATTTAGGCTTTGCTTGGTTCAATCATAAGTGTAACATTTACATTTTTGTCCAGAATATTATTGTGATAATATGTATATGTAGATCAGGTGACATAAGTATTTCTTCCACCATTTTTGGTAGCAATATACTGAAGACATAAAATTAGTATTGGGCGTACAAAGAGGTGTACCCTATGTCTATGAATATAGAGATAAAGCATGAATAGACCATACTGTGAATAAGTAATATAACTTGTTCCCACTTAATATAATGGGATGAACTGATATCTGAAAAATTACTGGAAATCTTATATGCATATACAATCATTCATTCCAACCAGTTATTCATCTAATGTCAATATTAGTGTTTTGGTTTATCATGAAGAGTGTGTGAGTTTTACTTCAAAAGTGATTATGGAAATCGAAAATAATGTGTTTGGAAAGAAGTCTCATGAAAAGACCAGTCAAGAAACCCTGACAATACATGTGTTGTGAAGTAGGAAGTGATTAAAGTGTAAAGAAATGCCTACAAATTTGTGAACTTGTGGATGACATACATATCTTATGATGAGCAAAAAGTGAAGAAATAATAATGTACCAGTGTTGAATATAAATGAACATCATATTATATATCATGTCCCATTGGGATCTACTTGCATTGGTGATAGACTGGATCAGTTCCTGTAGAATTATTAACATTTGTATGCACCATTCACTGAAGTTAGTTTTCAGTACTAGGAAACAAATATGTATTTAAGGTGGATGAATATTTCTGAGACTAATATTTTGGAAAGTTTATTATAAATCCACATGCATGAACATGAATGAATTTAGAGAGTGTATATAAGACACATATATTTCATATTTTGAAAAATCTGGAGAGTGTATATATATATATATATATATATATATATATATATATATATATATATATATATATATATACACACATACCCACACACACAAAAAAAAACCACACACAGACATTTAAAAGTAGCAATATATATGCCAATCAAAATTCATCTTTAAATATATATCATCCACAGATGCAAAAATATTTATTTTACTGAACATGAGTTTATGTATAATGATGTTCTACTAGGAAGTTCCCCTATAGGTGGAATTTTCAGTTCCAACAGCAATTTGGAGGAGTGATCTCTTCTCACAATTTGTATCTGCCAAGTCAGCCATCTCACAAAAATGTACATGTGATACCAGGTAGGATTCTATAAGTGCATATGAAAATACATGTGATGAATAGGCTACAGAGAAAGGGAGACAGGAATTCATATATTTGTTTAATTTAAAAACACATGGTGAACTATTTCAATTAAAAATTGACTAGATTTATAACACCTACCATTTATCATGCAAAAGGTAAGTCCAAGTATGCAGCATGCCTCCTCTGAACTGCTTGTATTTCTATTCTGTTTGGGTATTTTTCTCCATCATATTAGGATTAGTAGTCAGAGGATAGTAGGGTATGGGATAGTGTCAGGGATTCAGTATTTCGAATAGAAAATTGAAAATGAATGCAATGTGTATGCAAATATGTGCTACACAAATATCTTCCCACTCTCATCCAGAGCAATGCCTTGACATTACCTTCGCCCCATGTATGACACAATTAGAGCAGAAGAGTTAGAAAATCTGTGAATACATATCTGCAATGGAAACTGCTCAATTTTCACAAATTTGGAGAAGGTAGAGGAGTTTCCAAAATTAAGGGACAATGTAAACTCTCCACAAACATGGAGCTCTGCTGGCCTAAAGAGTTCTTAAGAAACTGCCTCTGAGGTTGGGCACATGAAATATATGTTGTTGTCAGGAGATTTAGCTTCCATTGTAGTGAGACCATCCAAGCTGGTCTGCATTTTTGTGACCTTTGTGAGCACATGGTTTCTTGTTTTCCAATGAACATGAAGCAGCCTTGCTAAATTCTCTCTTTGTAGGTAAACTGTGACCAATGGGGGCTAAGTGTCTCCCCGTGTGCACTGTGAACCCATTTGGTCATCCTCCACTTTTCGTGCTGTTTCTTGCTGCTGCACTCGCAATTTGGCATTTGCTTCATGAAACAAGGAGTTCAACTGGGACACAGTGCTGGAGCGAGTTCTGTCACGTGTGGTGGGTCAGGGTCTGCAGGAAAATGCACCAACCATGCTTCTATCCCACCAGCTTGCCTCCTTGAGCATAGCAACCTGATTCTGAACATTGCCCTGAAACTCCTACATATAACAAGATGCCTTTTGAGAGAAGGGTCTGCTGGCTGCACCATATCAGTCATAATCCATTTGGAAGCCAAAGGCAGATCCACATGGCCAAACCACAGATTTTTTATCACACACCTGCCCACAACTTCTCTAGGTCCAGTACTCAGCAGGCTCGAACTTACTTGCATCTCTTTTCTATACCATTTTCATGAAAACCAGTCAATCAAGGCACCTTCTGGTATATTCATAATCAGAAACAGGACATCCAAAGGTTTTCCAGTGCCACCTGCTCATGGGAATTTTAAACATTTCATGGTATTTATCTAACCATTTTTAAAGGATGAAGTTGGAGGCACTGTGGGTTTCAATTCATTCAGGAACCATTAAATGTTGAGGAAACTCATTTTAATGAAAGCTCTCGAGAACTCTCACAGGCAAGGCTTCCAAAAGAGTGGCCAAAAGTTCACATGAAGCCAGGCCCATTGAGGTCTACAATATGAGGTCCATGTTTGTTTTGACTCTCAACTATTGCTGCCAAGTCTTTCAGAATAAAATCATGTGATATCCTGGCTAAGATTCCCAGTGCTCTGTGGAAAGCAACCCTGGGTCAAGACTAATTTTCCAAGGACTCCATGCGTGGTCTCCTAAAATCCCAACACAACTCATTGCAATACTTCTCTAAGATCAGTTCCAGAATGCAGTCTCTAAGGGTAATTACGCCAGAGTTCCAGCCCACGTGGACCAATTCATCTCTTCCAACCGCCACACAAGTGACCACAATTAAAACCAAAACACTCCCACATGGACCTCATCTTCTTCCATATAGACACTCATCATTACCTCTGGCTGGAGGATTCTATGAGGGGCATAGCCCAAGACAATGTCCAAAAGAAGCTTCCTTACCCCTCATATGCCTAAAGGCCCGGACTCCCTTCCTGTGAACCAGGAGTGATCAAATAGGCCTGCCGTTAATACTGCTCCACTTCTGCAATTTGTGGCCTATTGACTGTGGGGTTTAGATTCTTTTTGTAAATGGGAGTCATGAGAAAACCCAAGCACCTATGGGCTAGACTCTGCAGGGCTTTGAAGAACTCATTTGACCCAAAGGATCCCTATTCTCACTTGATGGTGGCAGGAACATTACAGAGGAAGACGAGAGACTCCATCCACAATGACCGCTCTTTTGGCCATTTTGGTTTTGGATGCACACATGGGATCCTTCTTTAGACCCATCAGGTGCTGAGAATCAAAGCCACAGCCTCACACAGGGCCAAGAGGCTGATTCAGACACATCCCATTCTAAAGCAATTAAGCAAAGAGCCCAAGGTGATGCCCATTCATTTTCATTTGAAAACTGTTTTCTTCAGGCTTCAAAAAGGGGTGGCCTGAGTCAAAGAACTTCCTGACATTCAGGGCAACAGACAAATAGGTAAGCAAAAGACCCAAAGCAGGGTTTCTCCATTGAGACTCTCCTGGTCCCAATGATATCTGTGTTTTCTGACATGCTCTCATTCCCTTCAGCTATCCAGTACATAGCCATGTCACAGATCTTGGAGGTGGTTCATATGGTGGACATAAAATCATAAGCCTATTCTGAAGAGTGGCCATAATTCTACGAAGAAAACAGGAACTTTGGAAGATAGTAGGTGTTGCACATCCATAAGGCAATCCACAGTCCATTCATAAATTAGGCAGGATGAATGCTGAGAAGCTTTCTACTAGACATGACAAATCCATTGATGCATTCTCTTTTCTAATGTCTACAACCACAGACACGGTGGGATACACAGACATAGAAACACTTGCCTTGTCAAAGCACTCAGTACACACAGTCCATTCCAAACCAAACAAACTGCCTTTCCTACCTATTCTCAGAACATGAGACAAAACCACAAACTCACACCCACAACCACAAAGGCACCTCCTTCCTCCAAGTAGGTATGTGACTATCTGGAGAGCCCTCTGACTGGTGGACCATTTTATGTTCCCCCGAAACGGCCTGTCCTGTCTCAGATCAGGTCTCTTTGGCTAACTCTGTGAAATTGGCCGGGACCAGCAGTGAGACACTACCTGCTTTCTCAGGAAAGGCCCCTCTTCAGAGCTCACCTGGCATTTGGCCATACTCACATCAGTATTTACCAAGAAAGACGGACTCTGTCCTCTGTAAATCTAAACAAGTGAGCCCACTGGGACTGGAACTGGGACTGCCTCTGGGTGCCTGGATTCCAAGTTTAGAGTGTTCCTTCAACAAGAAAATTAGATGAGGTCACTTCTTTCTGGAACTGATTGAATTTGCTGCCTTTGCAACCACTTTGTCCTAACAGTTGTTTCCAAGGGTCTCATGAGATGGAGGCTGCCCCTATTTCCTGTTACAATTTCACAAGATAGAAAGTTATATCAACCATAGGCACCTGGGAACAGCTCTCTACATAGGCCTGGTTTGGTCCATCTTCTCTACATTAAGAAGATAGAGGCTGATTCAGACACATCCCTTCGTCATGACCAGGTTGTTTGCAATTGAAGATGACTTTTTCTCTCTCAGGTACTTCATAGTTCCCTATATCTTCTCCAGGGATTATATCTGCATAGACCTTTGAGCTTCTCAGCAGGTGAAAGTCTCCCTACATTTTTGTATTGTAAGACCAACTCAGTCCTGCTCTTTTGTAAAGATAGATTGAGGGAACAGTATATGGTTAGGGTTAATAACAGGTTCGATTTGTGTTAGGAATCATTCTGCTGGATGAATAAGAATATTGGGATCCTGTGGTATTTATAAGAATATAGAGGTGAAATATAAGTATGACAATGGAATTCTAGATAAGATTTGAAGCCCAGAAGTGCACTGGGCACTGGAGTGGGAAACTTAGCTTTGAACAATGTTCTGCACAGATATCTCAGATAAATCAATATATAATGGCAAAGGACCATGTACCTTGGTTGATTGAATGTGTAAGAAAACATCCAGTCAAAAAGGGATAGTCGGTAGGATTAGGAAGATAGTGTAGGTTTAGATAGAAGAGTGAGAATAGGATTTGGACCAAAAGTACTTTAGCAATAGAGTTTTGGTTAGAGAGTGAATGTAAATGTCAGCACATGTGAAGAGTTGGTCACAGTGATGAACTGGAAAAAATATGTAGGAAAGCATTTATCAATAGAAACATTAGGAAATCAGGCAAAGTATAAAGTGAGTGATAGGATTAGACATTTTCAACAGGTTGAGATTTAATATATAATCTTAGGAAGAAACAAATATGTAGTCACCGACAGGATAGACATTTGAGAGCATTAGGCCACCTGGACATGGATGGTTTTAGTAATCCATGCTCACTTCCTATTTAGGATTTGGTACAATCATAAGTGTGACATTTGCGTTTTGTGTCCAGAATATTACACTGAAAAAATGTATATTTATATCAGGTGACATGAGTATTTCTTCCACCATTTCTGGAAGCAATATGTTGAAGACATATAAATTAGTATTGGGGGTACAAATACGTGCACCCTGTGTCTCTGAATATAGAGAAAATGTATGAATAGACAATAGTGTGAATAAAGAATATAATTGGTTTCAACTTTAAAAAAAGGATTGAAGTGGTATCTGAAAATATAAAGAAAATTTTATATTGATAAACATACATTCATTCAAACCAATTATACATCTATTTGTAATATTAGGGTTATGGTTTATCATAAAGTGTGTGAGTTTTGCTTCAAAATTGATTATGAAAATCGAAAATAATGTGTTTGGGTAGAAGTCACATGAAAAGACCAGTCAAGACACCTGGAGGAATACATGTGTTCTGAAGCAGGAATTGATTGAAAGTGAAACAAATGCCCATAAATTTGTGAATTTGTGGATGAAATATATATCCTATGATGTCCATAATACGAATAAATATTAATGTACCAGGGTTTAATAAAAATGAACGTCAAAATGCACAGCTTGTCATATCGGAATCAAGGTGCATTGATGTTAAACTTGGTCAGTTACTGTAGAAATATTAGTTAAATCTGTTTTTCAGGTGGATGAATATTTCTGAGAATAATCTTGTGAAAAGTTGATTATAAATCCAAGTCCATGAACATGAATAAATTTAGCGAGTGTAAATAAGACACATATATTTCATATTTTCAAAAATCTGGAGAGTGTATATATATATATATATATATATATATATATATATATATATATATATATATTTACACAAAACACACACAGTCATTAAAAAGTAGCAATATATATGCCACTCAAAATTCATCTATAAATATATATCATCCAAAGATGCAAAAATATTTATTTTACTGAACATGAGTTTATGTATAATGTTTTTCTACTAGGAAGCTCCCCTATAGGTGGAATTTTCAGTTCCAACAACGATTTGGAGGAGTGATCTCTTCTCACAATTTGTATCTACCAAGTCAGCCAACTCACAAAAATGTACATGTGATACCAGGTAGGATACTATAAATGCATATAAAAATACATGTGATGAATAGGCTACAGAGAAAGGGACAGGAATTCATATATTTGTTAATTTTAAAAACACATGGAGAACTATTTCAATTGAAAATTGACCAGATTAATAACACCTACCATTTATCATGCAAAAGGCAAGTCCAAATATACAACATGCCTCCTCTGAAATGCTTGTATTTCTATTCTGTTTGCGTTACTTTTCTCCATCATATTAGGATTAGTAGTCAGAGTCTAGTAGGGTATGTGAATATTTTTGAGAATAATCTTGTGAAAAGATGATTATAAATCCACATTCATGAATATGAAAAATTTAGGATGTGTAAAATAATACACATATATTTCATATTTTGAAAAATCTGGAGAGTGTGTATATATATATATACACACACACACAAACATTCACAGACATTAAAAAGTAGCACTATATGCCAATTTAAAAACACCATGAAATATATATCATCCACAGATCCAAATAAATTCATTTTACTGAACATCGATTTATGTATAATGTTGTTCATCTAGGAAGCTCACCCACAGGTTGAATTTTCAGTTCCAACAGTGTTTAGGAGGAGTGATCCCTTTTCACAATTTGTATCTGCCAATTCAGCCTCCACACAAGAACGTACGTGTGGTAACAGTTAGGATTCTAAATGTGCATATAAAAATACAGGTGCTGAATAGGCTTCAGAGAAAGGGAGACAGGAATTCACATATTTCTTAACTTTTAAAATACATGGAGAACTATTTCAAAAAAAATTGACAAGATTTAAAACTCCTACCCTATATAATTCAAAAGGCAAGCCCAACTATCCACCATGCCTCCTCTGAACTGCTTGTAGTTCTATTCTTTTGGGGGTATTTTTCTCCAACATATTAGGATTAGTAGTCAGAGTCTAGTAGGGTATGTGTTAATGTCAGTGATTCAGTATTTTGAATGGAAAATAGGAAAATGAATCCAATGTGTATGCAAATATGTGCTTCAGAAAAATCTTCCCACTCTCATCCAGAACAATCCCTTGACATTAACTTCGCCCCAAGTAAGAGACAATTAGAGGAAAAGAGATAGAAAATATGTGAATACATATCTGAAATGGAATTTGATCAGGAGTTCACAACCATGGAGGTGGTAGAGGAGTTTTCAAAAGTAAGGGACAGGGTAAGCACTCCACAATCACAGAGCTCTGCTGGCCTAAAGACTTCTTGAGAAACTGCCTCTGAGTTTGGGCACTTGAAATATATGTTGTTTTCAGGAGCTTTTGCTTCCTTCTAGTGAGACGATCAAAGCTGGGTCAGCATCTATGTGACCTGGAGGACATAAATTGTAATATTCCAATGAACATGAGGGAGCAGTGCTGAATTCTCTCTTTGTAGGTATACTATGGCCACTTGGGGCTAAGTGTGTCCCCGCGTGGATTGTATATTCATTTGTTCCTCTTCCACTCTTCATTGTGTTTCTTGCTGCTGCACTGCGACTTTGGTATTTGCTTCACGAAATACATGGAGTTCAACTGTGACACAGTGGTCTAAGTGTCTGCCCGTGTGGACTGTGAAGCCATTTAGTAATCCTCCACTTTTCCTGGTGTTTCTTGCTGCTGCACTGCGAGTTTTGTATTTGCTTCATGAAATACAAGGAGTTCAACTGGGACACAGTGCTGGAGGGAGTTCTATCACATGTGGTGGCTCACACATGAGCATTCATGAAACCGGCCTCTATACCACATAGCTTGCTCCCTTGACCATAGCAACCTGATTCTGTAAATTACCCTAAAACCTCTCCATATAACAAGATGTGTTTACTTATAATGGTCTCCTGGCTGCACCATGTCCGTCTCATGACATTTGGAATCCAAAGGCAGATCCACATGGCCCCATCACAGATGTTTTATCACACACCTGCCTACCGCTGCTCTAGGCCCTCTACTCATCAGGCTCCAAATTACTGGGATCTCGGTTCTACACCATTTTCATTAAACCCAATCAATCAAGGCACTGTCTGGTACACTCATGATCAGAAATAGGACATCCAAAGGTTCTGTATGCCACCTGTTCATGGGAATTTCAAAAATTTAAACTATTTATCTAGCCATTTATCAAGGATGAATTTGGAGGCACAGTGGATTTCAATTCATGCAGGAACCATTAAATGGTGAGTATGATCATTTCAATGAAAACTCTGGAGAACTCTCACAGGCAAGGCTTCCCAAAGAGTGTCCAAAAGGTCACCTGAAGCCAGGCTCATTGAGGTCTACAATTGAGATCCATGAGTGTTTTGATCTCAACTATGGCTGCCAAGTCTTTCAGAATAAAATCTTGTGGTATCCTGACTGAGATTCCCAGTGCTCTGTGGAAAGCTACCCTGGGCCTACATCTCAGGTTCCAAGGGCGACTCTCATGCATGGCCTCCTCAAATCCCAACACAACTCATGGCAATACTTCACTAAGCTCAGTTCCAGGACACAGTGTCTAAAAGGAGTCACACCAGAGTTCAGGCCCAGGAGGACCCAGTAATCTCTTCCAGCTACCACACATATGACCACAATTTAAATCAAAACACTCCCACATGGGCCTCATCTTCTTCTACACAGACACGCATCATAACCTCTGGCTGGAAGTTTCCATGAGGGGTGCAGCCCAAGACAGTGTCCAAAATAAGCTCCATTGCCCCTCATTTGCCAAAAGTGAGGGTAGCCTAAACACCCTTCCTTTGAACCAGGAGTGATCAAATAAGCCTGCCTTTAATACTGCTCTGCTTCTCCAATTTGAGGCCTAATGACTGTCAGGTGTAGATTTTCTATGTGATTTGGAGTCATGAGAAAACCCAAGCACCTATGGGCTATCCACTGTAGGGCTTTGAAGAACTCATTTGACCCAAATGATCCCTATTCTCACTTGACGGAAGTCAGGAACTGAAAAGGTCGGGCGAACTTCGGAGGAAAAGACCACCAAGAGACTGTCTCATGCCACAGCAAAGGGTTTATTGGGGGTCCAGCATGCTGAGGCTCAGAGCTCACTTCAGAGGAGCAAAGAACAAAGAGCCCTGAGAACAACTTGAGCAGAGTTTATATACATTCTTTAGAGAGGGCAGGGACTTTACATACATCATAGCCTCCTTTAGAAAATCATCATATACCGCGGGAAAATCAAATAATAACTCTAAAACATGATTAGCACATTCATTGGTGGGAACAGGTTGGGCAGCGGGTGATTGGTCAGCCGTGAGAAGGAGTATACATTTAAACTGATTGGTTGAAGCACTGAGATGTATACGTGCAAATCTGCATGGTTTCTGGGAAAGGGGTGGTTAAGTAACGAGGTGGTCAGGGAAGATTTCAACACACATCTAATGGGAAGATCCCGGAATTGTCTTAAGTGCCACAGGAATTTCAGGTTCTGAGTGCAGCTTGGAAAATGTACAAAACCTGGTTCTTTACGTTTCAATTTCAATTTCTTTTATTCTTTCATTTCCCACCCCTTTTTCTGACTACTTTTAATCTTAAAAGTAATGAATCAAAATTATTGTGGGGTTTCACATTCTATTCCTACCAGTGCAGCATATTTCTGTCTGATTATCATGAGTTTCACCTGCCTAATCTGAGCCTGGAGAAAGGAAACTATGTGGTTAGGCAAACAAGGTCCCACAGTTAGCAACACCATAAGGATGATCAGGGGTCCAGCTAAGTCTGATATTAGTGTAGTTACCAGGGGTACTCGGTTAAACATGACTCAAAGCACCCTTGTTGAATCTCCCATTCTCTCTGGCGCTCTTCAAGGTATTTTCTTAAATTACTCATGAATTATTTTGCAACTCCAATATGGTAAGCATAAAAACAACATTCTTCTCTCAGTGCAACACAGAGGCCCTCTCCCTCATCAAGAGGAGGTCTAATCCTCACCTGTTCTGTAAAACAACTTCAGAGAGAGAGGTTAAGGATTCCTGCAAAGCTGTGATGGAGGTCTCTAACGTCTTCAAGTCTTGATTTATTGCTGTTTCTAATTGGGCCATTTGTTGTTAACCACGCATCATAGAAGCTGTTCCCATACCCACTCCTGCAGCAGCTCCTATCCCCAATAGGATGGCTAGAGTAAGGGACAATGGTTCCCCTTGATATCGGGTTGTTTGTCCCCCTAGTAGACCTTCAAATGATTAGGCATTATGATAGAGTACCCTGGAGAGTATCTGCACCATTACACAATAATTTACAGGGCTGTCAAAGACCTGGGCTGAAATACAAGGAGTTCTGACTGTGTGGAGTTCAGTACCATAAAGGTTCCTTTAATTAGTTCCCAGGGGGAGGAGTCAGATGTACTCTGGACTGGGGAAGTAGGCAAAGACGGAATCCAGGAAGTATTAGATGGTAGAGGGGTTCTGGTAGATCTAGGCATGGAAGGTTTAGGAGGCTTAATCCCTGGCTTGAGGGGATTGGGTCCTATTGCTGTGGGATTTTCTTTCTTTTTAAGCCAGACGGTGAACCAGAGACCAAATTCATCACCTGGGCCATAAATATAGAATCGCATTCCCCACGTATTTCCCATAGGCCAGGTTTTTCTGAGGTAGCCCCTTCCTTTGGAAGTGAAAGTTATATTGAGGGGGTAACATAGAGTATTCTTTCCACAGCGAGTTTTTGACACCACTGGGCAAGCAGCACATTTCTTGGGATCAATCCAGGTGTCATTTCATCCTACCGGAATCATACCTTTCTGGGGAGTTTGGGTTCCACCATGCAGCTTTCGTTTGTTTACAACCCCAAGATCTACAATAAAAGTCACTGGGTCCTCCACAGGTTTGGGCCTGTTTTATGACTTTGGAAATCAGGTGGGCACACATAATAGTCAAGACTGGCTAGTTTACACCTGAGCTGGGGGAGATGACATCCACAATTCATGGGTTAAGGTGGTCTATGTTGCCCTAGTTAGGGTTTGAGTGGGATCTGTGTGGGGTCCTCTATGTCAGGGAGATCCCAGTCAGGGAAGCCTATGGCAAGCTGACAAATTTCCGGGTGGAGAGATGGCCACCAAGTCCATAAGGTGGCTGTTTGTGAAATAGATCACACTACTTGCCCATTAGGATTCATTACTTGCCCTTGTTGCTGAGCACGCTGATGGGGATTAGGGCTGCTGGTGGTCATGGGAAGAATCCATAGCCCTACCCACATGACGGACACGCAACTTGAGATGGATACCAGTCTGTAGAAGTTTCCAGCCAGAGTCTGTACAGGGCTCAGGCATGAGATGGGAGGCATTGATCCAGGAAGTGATCCCATCCACTTTCACCACTGTGGGTGTTATAAGCAGCACCTGGTATGGTCCTTTCCAGTGGAGTTCCAGGGATGACACCTGACGCCATCTCACGTAGACGAAGCCTCCCACTTGATATCAATGTGGGGTTCCCTCGTCTCCAGTCTGATAAGCAGAGGCCAAATGTTTCCACAGGTATCGCTGGGTGCTGGGTTTGTTAAAGGGCTTTAAATCTGTCAAGCAAGGGGGTGTGAAAGGAATCATTAAGTCTCATAGTTGGGATTAGGTCCCCTACTGGAGGAAGGGCACCATTGAGAATTTCATAAGAGGTGAGGTTACACAAAGAGGCGGAGGGGGTATTTCTTTCACAAAACAGTGCATAAGGTTGGAGCATAGTCCAATTTTTTATGCCAGTATCCAAGCTTAATTTTGCTAAGTACTCTTTGATGGTTCTATTCATCCTTTCTACCTGTCCTGAGCTATAGGGTCTATAAGCACAATGTAACTTCCAATTAATCCCCAGGGTCCTGGCAAATCCCTTACTTTCCTGGGGCATGAATGCCGGTCTGTTAGCGGACCCTATTACCTTAGACAGGCCGAACCTTGGAAAAATGTCTTCTACGATCTTTTTGACTACCATCTGAGCTGTTTCTTTCTTCATGGGGAAGGCTTCGACCCATCCTGAAAAAGTATCTACAAAGACTAGGAGATATTTAAGTTCATACCTTGCTGGCTTAATTTCAGTAAAGTTCAATTCCCAGAATTGTCCTTGTCTGGTTCCTTGTAAGCGCTTCCCTGCAGGAAGCTTGGATGGGTAAGCATTAACTACTTGGCAGACTTGACAAGCTCTAGTCACCTGCTCAGCTATTTCTTTCCTCTGTGAGTCAGTCAATAATAAGTCCTTTCTCCGGTCCTTTAAGAGTGCCTATATCTTCTCTGAGTCTAAGTGGGTGAGCTGGTGTACGTCTTTGACATAAAGGTGGGCTTTTTGAAATTGTAAACTTGGCTCTGTAGGATCCCAGAGTTCTGTATCTGTCTCCTCAGATGATAAGTTGCCTGAATGTTCCGGTGCGGCCAAGTCTCCTGATTGTTGTTCCCCCTGGTGTGGAAAAAGTTAACACGGTCACTCCATTTAGGGCTGCCAATTAAGCTTCCTCATCTGCCCTTCTTTTTCCAATCGCCAAGGGTTCGTTTCCCTTCTGGTGCCCTGGGCAGTGCACTATAGCTAGTTCCTTAGGGCCCTGCACTGCTGAGAGAAGTTGGAGGATCTCATCTTTGTTCTTTATTTCTTTCCAGGTGGAGGTTAATAACCCCCTTTGATGGGAAATAGCCCCGTGCACATTTGCAGTGGCAAATGCATAGCGGCTATCAGTGTATATGGTGGCCCTTTTGCCTGTTGCTAGTTCCAATACTTTCGTAAGGGCAATCAGTTCTGCTTTTTGGGCTGATGTCAGTTCTGGGAGACCAGAGGAACAGATGACATTAATTTTGCTAACTACTGCTTCTCCAGCCCACCGCTTACCATCTTGGAGGAAGCTGCTGCCATCCATAAACCATACAACTTCAGGGCAAGGCAGTGGCTGATCCTTCAAGTCTCGTCGTATACTGGTTTCCTCTGCCAGTATGTGTTGACACTCATGAGCAACGGGTCTTGATGATTCTTCTGGCAGCAGTGTAGCCGGGTTGAGTGGAGCAGCGGGTCCCAGCGTGATTCTGTCTTTGTCAAGCAAGAGGTTCTGGTAGTGGGTTATTCTAGAGTTTGATAGCCACATCTCTGGAGGCTGACAGATGATGCACTCCAGGGCATGGGGGACTATAATCGTTAGCTTCTGTCCCAACGTTAATTTATCAGCATCTTTTATTAGAAGGGCTGCCGCTGCTATAGCTCTTAAGCAATGGGGCGACCCACTAGCCACTGGGTCCAGTTTATTTGATAAGTATTCTACCGGCCTTTTCCAAGGTCCCAAAGTCTCAGTGAGCACAACCCGTGCTATTCCTTTCTTTTCCTCGATGTAGAGACTGAAGGGTTTTTCTATATCTGGGAGTGCTAAGGCCGGAGCAGATAGCAGCACCTTTTTTCTGACATTATCAAAAGCTTGTTGGTGCTCAGGGGTCCATTGGAAGTGGGCATCCCCCTTTATCAGCGGGTATAAAGGGGCAGCCAGAGACGCGAACCCAGGAATCCATAACCTGCAAAAGCCGGCAGTCCCAAGAAACTCCCTGAGTTGTCTCTTATTAGATGGGGGCAGTATCTGCACAAAGGTTCGTTTTGTGGGCTCAGTGAGCCATCCTTTGCCACCCCTAAGAGAATAACCCAGGAAGATTACTTCTTGCTGACAAATTTGGGCCTTTTTGGCAGAAGCCCTATATCCAAGCCGAGCAAGCTTGGAAAATAATGCTTGGGTCCCAGACTCATAGTTCTCTTTGGTGTCGGCTGCCAGTAGCAGACCATCCACATATTGGAGTATGGTGACATCGGGGTGTGCAGTTTTGAAGTCATTGAAGTCCTTGTGGAGGGGTTCATCAAAGAGAGTGGGAGAGTTTTTGAACCCCTGTGGGAGTCTAGTCCAGGTTAGTTGGACAGATGTCCCTTTTTCGGGGTCTATCCACTCAAAAGCAAACAGCAACTGAGTGTCCTTATGTACGGGCAAGCAAAAGTGAGCATCTTTTAAGTCTAGCACAGTGTACCATTCCTGCTCCAGATTCAGAGCGCTAAGCAAATTATATGGATTCGGTACAGTGGGGTGAATGTCCTGCACTCTGTTGTTGATCTCTCTTAGGTATTGAAGCGTCCGGTAGTCCCCAGTTCCTGGCTTTCTTACTGGTAGCAGGGGGATATTCTTGGACAAATGACAGGGCCTTAAGACCCCAAGAGCCAGGTATTTCTGAATATGGGCCCTTATCCCATCCTTAGCTTCTTTGATTAGAGGATATTGTTTAACACTGATTGGAGAGATAGAGGCTTTTAATTCTACTACTATTGGAGGTTGTTATATGGCTAGACCTAACCCAGCAGTTTCTGCCCAGACATTAGGATAATCTTTTATCCATTTCTGGGGTAGTTTGCCTGTTTGATCAGTCCTAGGAGGCGCGAAGTGTTGATGTTCATCTTCTACGGATGTTGTCAAAGCCATGACTATGGGAGTTTTTACTGAAGGCTTTAGAAACTCCACTTGGGGACCATCAGGGTTAAAGGTTATTCTAGCCCAGAGTTTGGTAAGCAGATCCCAGCCCATCAATGGGGCTGGGCATTCTTGGATTACTTGGAAAGCGTGGTGGACTTTTCCATTTCCTAGGTCCATAGTCCTCTTAGTTGTCCCAGCCCAATATCTACTGCCATTAGTACCTTTAACAGGGGACCATTTATTTGATAGGGGGCCCAGTGGGGTCTTAAAGGTTGATTATACTGCTCCTGTATCCACTTCAAAGTTCACTGGGGTCCCCTCCACTTTAAATGTTACCCTGAGCTCGGAGAGGGGATCCGAGCCCCGACTTTCCTAGTCCTCTTCTAGAGTCAGCACGGCGGACTGGCATCTCTGCTTCTTTCGGGGGCACTCTTTGGCCTAGTGTCCTGTTTTCTTTACAGTAGGCACACTGATCTGAGGCCAGGGGCAGCCATTGGCGGGGGCCCAGGTATCCCTTTCTGACTCCCTGCTTTTTAACTTCTGGCATATTTGGTGCTCTGACCAGAACCTTAGTCAATGCTTTAGTCTGCCTTTTGCTCCTTTCATCCTCCTTTTGTTCCCTTTCCGTCTCTCTCCTCTGTTCCCTTTCCTCCTCAGTTTCTCTCTTATAATATACTTTCTCAGCATCTCTTACTAAATCTCTCAAGGTCTTATCTTGTAATACATCTAGACGTTGTAACTTTCTCTTAATATCTAGGGCAGCCTGCTCGATAAAGGCCATTGCAACAGATGCTTGTTCATCCTCTGCCTGAGGATCAAAAGGAGTATATTTCCTATATGCTTCCATAATTCTCTCCAGAAACATAGAGGGAGACTCATTAGGCCCTTGGATAATCTCTCTTACCTTGGCCAAATTAGTCGGCCCTCTGGCGGCCACTCGGAGACCCGCTATTAGAGTCTGGCGATAAGTGGACAGATGCTACCTACATTTAAAGGTGTTTGGGTGCCAGTTGGATCGGTTCATTGGCCCGTAGGGACGGAGAGGAAGCATCATAGGGGCTTCCGAGTTTTCTATTATCCGTCACCGTCGGGTTCCTTTAGGTGGCCCAGCTTCCTCCAGGGGAGGAGGGGTTGCTGCTGCTGCAGAGAAGTCCCCTGGAGTGCTTGGGTCTGGCCCAATTGCCTCTAGCGGCGGAGAGGCTGAGTCAGCGGCGAGAATATCATCTGGAACGTGTTGGGGGTTGGAGAGCGAGGGTAGAGGATAAGGAGTGGGAGGAGTGTCCAGTCTTGTGACTCAGGGAGAATGGAAGGAAGAGGGGGAGGAGTGGAAGGTTTGAATGATAGGATGCTGGGCGAAGGGGTATATGGCTGTTGATCTGGGTGGCCACGTGGCCCCAGCTGAAAGACAATATCTCTGACTTTTCGGATTAGAGGGAAGTAGAAGGATCCTTCTGGGGGGCCACCTGACTCTGAGAATAGGCCATTCTGAAGCACAGAGAATCTGCCAGGTACGGCATTTTACTGAAAAAGAAAGATTCTGGGCCCTTGAGCGGACATCAGTCCAATGATCAAGTGTCAGGGACAGAGAAGTGGAAGTGCTTTGTCCCATAATGAGAGTTACTCAAACAGGGACAGTGAAGACACAAACGCAACACAGACAAAGACAAACAGCAAACGTTTAACATGAGTCCAAGACAAAGATTAGAACTGAGTAACTGCCAAAACCTGATGGGTTAGACAATAAAGACAGCCGGAAAACTCAACATGAGTTCAGAACAATGACCAAAACTGAGTAGCCGGCAAAACCTGATGGGCTGGCGAACCGAATCCTGAAGCAAAATATAAACGAGTTGAAGAAATTAGTATTCCTTGATTTCTCTAGTCCTCTGGAGTGTGCCCCAGGAACGTGGCCTGTAGCTCTGTGAAACATCTGTCAGCCACCATCAGAGAGAGTTAATGCTCTTCACTGACAGCCACTTTGCCAATCCATAACCTGAAACCCAAAACCAGAAAGAGGTGCCTTACTTACCCCGAGAGGAGTCCATTGGGGTCTTTTGTCCGCCACTGCCGGATATCTCACCTGGGGCCTCCAGATGAATAGGTGGGGCGAACGTCAGAGAAAAAGACCACCAAGAGGCTTTCTCATGCAACAGCAAAGGTTTTATTGGGGGTCCAGCATGCTGGGGTTCAGAGCTCACTTTAGAGGAGCAAAGAACAAAGAGCCCTGAGAACAACTTGAGCAGAGTTTATATCCATTCCTTAGAGAGGGCAGGGACTTTACATACATGATAGCCTCCTTTAGCAATTCATCATATACCATGGGAAAATCAAATAACAACTCTAAAGCATGATTAGCACTTTCATTTGCGGGAACAATTCGGGCAGGGGGTGATTGGTCAGCCCTAAGAAGGGGTATACATTTAAACTGATTGGTTGAATACCTGAGATGTATACTTGCTGAGCTGCAGGGATTCTGGGAAAGGGTTGTTAAGTAACTAGGTAGTCAGGGAAGATTTCAACACACATCTAATGGGCAGATCCGGGAATTGTCTAAACTGCCACAGGAAAGTGCAGCTTGGAAAGTTTACAAACCTGGTTCTTTACATTTCAATTTCAATTTCAATTTCTTTTATTCTTTCAGAACCTTACAGAGAAAGGCAAGAGGCTTAATCCACAATGACTGCTCTTTTGGCCATTTTGGTTTTGGATGCACACATGGGATCTTTCTTTCGATCTATCTGGTGCTGATAATCTAAGTCACAGCCTCACACAGGGCCAAGAGGCTAATTAAGACACAACCAATTTCAAAGCAATTACTACTCTGAGGTCAGTTACAGAACTCAGTCTCTGAGGAGAATCACACCAGTGTTCAAGGCTAGGTGCACCCAGTCATCTTTTCCAACCACCACATAAATGACCACAATTAAAACCAAAACAATTCCACATGGCCCTCATCTTCTTCCATAGAGTCACTCATCATAACCTCTGGCTGGAGGATTCCTTGAATGGCGCAGCTCAAGAGAGTGTCCAAAATAAGCTTCCTTGCCCCTCATTTGCCTAAACTCAGGGTGGCCTGGACACCCTTCCTGTGAACTAGGATTGATCACATACGTCTGCCGCTAATACTGCTCTACTTCTCCAATTAGAGGCCTACTGACTGTCAGGTATAAATTCCTTATGTGATTTGGATTCATGATTAAACCCAAGCACCTCTGAAGAGCTTGGAAGAACTTATTTGACCCAAAAAATCCCTATACTCCCTTGAAGAAGGTCAGGAACCTAACAGAGGAAGGCAAGAGACATCATCCACAATGACTTATGTTTTTGCCATTTTGGTTTTGGATGCACACATTGGATGTTTCTTTAGATCCATCAGGCGCTGAAAATCTAAGCCATAGCCTCTCACAGGGCCAAGAGGCTGATTCAGACACATGGCTTTCCAAAGCAATTAAGCAAAGAGCCACAGGTGATGCCCATTCATTTCCATTTGAAAACTGTTTCCTTCAGGCTTCACTAAGGGGTGGCCTGAGGCAAAGACCTTCCTGACATTCAGGGCAAAAGATCAATAGGTTAGCAAAAGGCCCAAAACAGGGTTTCTCCACTGAGGCTTTTCTGGTCACACTGATATCTGAGTTTTCTGAGATGCTCCAATTCCCTCCAGGTATCCAGAACATAGCCATGTCGCAGAGTTTGGAGGTGGTACATATTTTGGACACAAAACCATGAACCTATTCTGGAGAGTGGCCAAAATTCAGGAAGAAAACAGAAACTTAGTAAGATAGTAGGTGTTGCCCATCGATAAGGCAACCTGCAGTCCATTACTAAAATGGACAGGATGAATGCTGGGAAGCTTTCTACTAGACAGGACACATCCATTGATGCATTCTCTTTTCTAATGTCTACAACCATGGACACAGTGGGAGACACAGACACAGAAACACTTGCCTTGTCAAAGTTCTTTCTAGAAATAGTCCACTCCAAACCAAACACACCGCCTTTCCTACCTATTCTCAGAACATGAGACAAAACCACAAACTCACACACACACTCAAAAAGGCACCTCCTTCCCCCAAGTAAGTCTGTGACTATCCAGAGTGTCCTTTGACTGGTGGGCCATTTTATGTTCCCCCGAAAAGGCCAGTCTTGTCTTAGATCTGGTCTCCTTGTCAAACACTGTGAAGTTGTCAGGAGCCTGTTCTGACCACTACATGCTTTCTCAGGGAAGGCCCGTCTTCAGAACTCTCCTCGCATTTGGCCATCCTCACATCAGTAGGTACCAAAAAAGACAGACTCTGTCCTTGGTAAATCCAAACATGTGAGCCCACTGGGACTGAGACTGGGACTGGCTCTGTGTGCCTGGCTTCCTGGATCCCAAATTCAGAGAGTTCCATCACCAAGGAAGTGAGGTAGGTCACTTATTTAATGAGTTCACTGCCTTGGCAACCACTTTGTTATAACAGTTGCTTCCAAGGGTCCCATGAGATGGAGGATACCCTACTTCCTCTGACACTTTCACTAGTTAGAATGGTATATCAACCATATGGAACCAGAAACAGCTCTCCACATTGTCCTGGTTTGGTCCATATTCTCTCCATTAAAAATAGAGAGGCTAATTCAGACACAACCCTTCATCCTGACAAGGTTGTTTGCCATGGAAGATGACTTTTGCTCTCTCAGGTCCTACATAGCTGCCTAATACTTCTCCAGGGATCATTTCTGCTTGGACCATTGAGTTTCTAAGCAGGTGGAAGATCCCCTACATTCCTGTATTGTAAGACAAACTCTGTCCCTGCTCTTCTGTAAAGGTAGATTGAGGGAAGAGTGTATGGTTAGGGTTAATAACAGGTTCGATTTTGGTGAGGAGTCATTCTGTTGGATGAATAATGGTATTGGGAACCTGCGATATTTACAAGAATATATAGGTAAAATATAAGTATGGAAACAGAAATCTAGGTATGATTTGAAGCCCAGAAAGACATTGGGACCTTCATTGGGATACTTAGCTTTGAATTATGTTCTGCACAGATGTCTCAGATAAATCAATATACAATGTTATAGGACCTTGTACCTTGGATGATTGAATGTCGAAGAGAGCATCCAGGATAAAAGGGATAGTTGGTAGTATTAGGAAGACAGTTTGTACGTTTAAAAAGAAGAGTGAGTATAAGTTTTGGACCAAAAATTCTTTAGCAATAGGGTTTCGGGTAGAGAGTGAATATGAATGTCAGAACGTGTGAAGAATCAGTCACAATGATGAACTGGGGAAAATATGTAGGAAAGCAGATATCCATAGAGACATTAGGAAATCATGCAAAGTGTAAAGTGAGTGATTGGATTAGACATTTTCAATATGATTGAGTTTCAATATATAATCTTAGGAAAAAACAAATATGTAGTCCCCAAAAAGATTGACAAGTGGGAGCATTAGGCAGCCTGGACATGGATGTTTTTAGTAATCCATGTTCATTTTCCATTTAGACTTTGGTACAATCATAAGTGTGATGTTTGCATTTTCTGACCAGAATATTACTGTGATAAAATGTATATGTGGATCAGGTAACATGAGTATTTCTTCCACCATTTCTTGGAGCCATATTTTGAAGATGTATAAATTAGTATTGTGGGTAAAAATAGATGTACCCTGTGTCTATGAATATAGAGATAATGCATGAATAGAGCGTAGTGTGAATAAATAATATTACTTGTTCCAACTTTAAATAATGGATAAAATTGATATCTAAAAATATTCAGGAAATCTTATATTGATATACATACATTCATTTCAACCAGTAATACATCTAATGGTAATATTAGGGTTGTGGTTTATCCTGAAGTGTGTGTGAGTTTTGCTTCAAACTGATTATGGAAATCAAATATAATATTTTTGGAAAGAAGTCTCATGAAAAGACCAGTCAAGAAACATGGAAGAATACTTGTGTTCTGAAGCAGGAAGTGATTGACATTGAAACAAATGTCTAAAAATTTGTGAACTTGTGGATAAAATATATATCCTACGATGTGCATAAACTGCAGAAATAGTAATGTACCATTGTTGAATAAAAATGAACGTCAAATTATATGTCATGTCCCATAGGAGTCTACTTGCGTTGATATTAAACTGGGTCAGTTACTCTAGAAATATTAGCATTTGTGTGCAGCTTTCACTGAAGTCAGTTTTCAGTACTAGGAAACAAATATATATTTCAAGTTGATGAATAATTCTGAGAATAATCTTGTGAAAAATCGATTATAAATCTAAATACATCAACATGAATAAATTTAGGGAGTATATATAAGACACATATATTTCATATTTTGAAAAATCTGGAGAGTATGTGTATATATATATATATATATATATATATATATATATATATATATATATATATATACACAAAACATACACACAGACTATAAAAAGTAGCAATACATATGCTAATCGAAATTCATCATTAAATATATATAATTCACATATGCAAAAATAATTATTTTACTGAACATGGATTTTTGTATAATGTTTTTCTATTAGGAAGCTCACCCATAGGTTGAATTTTCAGTTTCAACAGCGTTTAGGAGGAGGGATCTCTTCTCACAATTTGTATCTTCCAAGTCAGACAAAACAAAAAAATTAACCTGTGATACCAGGTAGGATTCTATATGTGCATATAAATATACATGTGCTGAATAGTCTATAGAGAAAGGGAGACAGGAATTCACATATTAGTTAATTTTAAAAACACATGGAGAATTATTTTAACCAAAAATTGACTAGATTTATAACACCTACCATTTATCATGTAAAAGGCAAGTCCAAATATACACCATGCCTCCACTGAACTGCATGTATTTCTATTTTGTTTTGGTTATTTTTCCTCCATCATATTAGGATTAGTAGTCAGAGTCTAGTAGGGTATGGGTTAGTGTCATGGTTTCAGTATTTTGATTGGAAAATAAGAAAATGAATCCAATGTGTATGCAAATATGTGCCACACAAAAATATTGCCACTCTCATCCAGAACAATGAATTGCCATTACCTTCACCCCAAATAAGACACAATTAGAGGAGAAGAGTTAGAAAATCTGTGAATACATATATGGAATGGAACATAATCAGGAGTTCACAACCTTGGAGGTGGTAGAGGAGTTTCCAAAAGTTAGGGTCAGGGTAAACACTCCACAAACATGGAGCTCTGCTGGCCTAAAAACTTCTTGAGAAACTGTCTCTGAGTTCGGGCACTTGAAATATATGTTGTTGTCAGGAGCTTTAGCTTCATTTGTAGTGAGACCATCAAAGATGGGTCTGCATCTATGTGACCTGGAGAACATGGTTTCTTTTTTTTTAATGAACATAAGGGAGCAGTGCTGAATTCTCTCTTTGTAGGTAAACTGTGGCCACTCGGGTCTAAGTGTCTCCCCATGTGGACTGTGAAGCCATTTGGTCATCCTACACTTTTTGTGGTGTTTCTTGTTGCTGCACTGGGAGTATGGTATTTACTTAACGAAATACAATGAGTTCAACTGGGACAAAATGCTAGAGTGAGTTCTGTCATGTGTGGTGGGTCAGGTTCTCCAGGAGAATGCACCAACAAGTCTTCTATCCAACATAGCTTGTCCCCTTGACCATAGCAACCTGTTTCTTAAAATTGACGTTAAACCTCTCCATATAACGAGATGCCTTTACATATAAGGGTCTGCTGGCTACACTATTTCAGTCACAAGCCATTTGGAAGCCAATGGAAGATCCACATGACCCCACCACAGATATTTTATCACACATCTGCACACCACTGCTCTAGGCCCACTACTCAGCAGGCTCCAACTTACTGGCATCTCTGTTCTACACCATTTTCATAAAACCAAGTCAATTAAGCCACTGTCTGGTACACTCATGATCAGAAACAGGACATCCAAAGATTCTCCAGTGCCACCTGGTCATAGGAATTTCAAATATATCATGGTATTTATCTGAGATTAGGAAGATAGACGGTAGGATTAAAAAGAAGGGTGAGTAAAGGATTTGGACATTAAGTTCTGCTTCTCCAATTTGACGCGTATTGTCATGCATGGGCGACTCTCATGCCTGGCCTCCGAAAATCCCAACACAATTCATAGCAATACATCTCTAAGGTCATTTCCAAAACTCCGTTTCTAAGGGGAATCACACCAGAGTTCAAGCCCAGGTGGACCCATTCATCTCTTCCAACCGCCACACAAGTGACCACAATTAAAAACAAAACACTCCCACATGGCCCTCATTTTCTTCCATGTAGACACTCATCATAATCCCTTGCTAGAGGTTTCCATGAGGGACACAGTCCAAGACAGTGTCCAAAATAAGCTCCCTTCCCCCTCATTTGCCTAAAGTCATGGTGGCCTGGGCACCCTTCCTGTGAACCAGGAGTGATCAAATAGGACTGCCATTAATGCTGCTCTGCTTCTCGAATTTGAGGCCTACTGACTGTGGGGTTTAGATACTTTATGTGAATTGGAGTCATGAGAAAACCCAAGAATCTCTGGGCTTCCCTCTGCAGGGCTTTGAAGAACCCATTTGAGTGAGTCTAGGAGTTGGACCAAAAGTTCTTTAGCAATAAGGTTTTGGTGAGAGAGTAAATGTAAATGTCAGCACATTTGAAGGGTCATTCCCAATGATGAACTGGAGAAAAGGTATTTGAAAGCAGATATCAATGGAGACATTAGGAAATCAGGCAAAGTACAAAGTGAGTGGTAGGATAAGACATTATTAACAGGGTTGAGTTTGAATATATAATCTTAGGAAGAAACAGATATGTAGTCACCAATAGGAATAATATTTGAGAGCATTAGGGAACCAGGACATGGATGTTGTTAGTAATACATGCTCACATTCAATTTAGGCTTTGGTACAGTCATAAGTGTGACCCTTGCATTTTGTGTCAGGAATATTACTGTGATGAAATGTATATGTATATCAGGTGACTAGAGTATTTTTTTCCACCATTTCTGAAAGCAATATTTTAAAGACTTATAAATTAGTATTGGGGATACAAATACATAGACCCTGGGTCTATGAATATAGAGATGATGCCTTAATAGACCATACTGTGAATAAATAATATAACAGGCTCCACTTTTAATATTGGATTGAATTGATATCTGAAAATACATAAGAAATTTTATGTTGATATACAATCATTCATTCCAAACAGTTATACATCTAATGGTAATAATAGAGTTATGGTTTATCATGATGGGTGTGTGAGTTTGCCCCAAAAGTGATTATGGAAATCGAAAACAATGTGTTCAGAAAGAAGTCTCATGAAAAAACCAGTCAAGAAAGCTGGAGGAATACATGTGTTCTGAAGCAGGAAGTGATTGAAAGTGAAACAAATGCCTATAAATTTGCTAAATTGTGGAAGAAATATATATCGTATGATGTGCATAAAATGAAGAAAACTAATATACCAGTGTTGAATAAAAATGAACGTCAAAATAGACATCATGGAACATAGGAATCTACTTGCACCGATGTTAAACTGGGTAAGTTACTGTAGAAATATTAGCATTTGTATAAACCATTCACTGAATTTAGTTTTCAGTACTAGGAAACAGATATGTAGTTCAGGTGGATGAATATTTCTGAGAATAATCTTGTGAAAAGTTGATTAGAAATCCAAATATATGAACATTAATGAATTTAGGAGTGTATAATAAGACACATATATTTTACATTTTGAAAAATCTGGAGAATATATATATATATATATATATATATATATATATATATATATATATATATATATATACACACACACACACAAAACCCACACAGAGCAATTAAAAAGTAGCAATATATATGCCAATCAAAATTCATCGTGAAATTTATATGATCCACATATCCAAAAATATTTATTTTACTGAACATGGATTTATATATAATGTTGTTCACCTAGGAAGCTCCCCCATAGGTTGAATTTTCTGTTCCACAATTTGTATCTGTCAAGTTGGCCACCTCACAAGTATGTACGTGTGATACCAGGTAGGATTCAATATGTGCATATACAAATACATGTGCTTAATAGGCTACAGAGAAAGGGAGACAGGAATTCACATATTTGTTAACTTTAAAAACACACGGAGAACTACTTCAATTAAAAATTGACTAGATTTATAACTCCAAACCTATGTATTGCAAAAGGCAAGCCCAACTATACACCACCCCTCCTCTGAACTGCTTGTATTTCTATTCTGTTTGAGTTATTTTTCTCCATCACATTAGGATTAGTAGTCAGAGTCTAGCAAGCTATGGGTTAGTGTCAGGGAATCAGTATTTCGAATGGAAAATTGGAAAATGAACACAATGTGTATGCAAATATGTGCTACACAAAAATCTTCTTATTCTCTTCCAGAAAAATTTATTGTAATTAACTCCGCCCCAAGTAATACAGAATTAGAGAAGAAGAGTTAGAAAATCTGTGAATACATATCTGGAATGGAATATGCTCAGGAGTTCACAACCTTGGAGGTGTTAGAGGAGTTTCCCAAAGTAAGGGACACAGTAAACATTTCTCAAATGTGGAGCTCTGGTGCCCTAAAGACTTCTTGGGAAACTGCCTATGTGGTTGGGCACTTGAAATATATATTGTTTTCAGGAGCTTTTGATTTCTTTCTAGTGAGACCATCAAAGCTGGGTCTGCATCTATGTGACCTGGAGGACATGGATTCTTATTTTCCAATGTACATGAGGTAGCAGTGCGGAATTCTCTCTTTGTAGGTAAACTGTGGCCATTGTGGGCTAAGTGTCTCCCTGGGGGACTGTGAAGCCATTTGGTCATCCTCCAATTTTCATGGTGTTTCTTGCTGCTGCACTGGGACTTTGGTATTTGCTTCACGATATACAAGGAGTTCAAATGGGACACAGTGGTGGAGGAAGTTCTGTCTTGTGCGGTGGGTCAGGGTTCTCAGGAGAATGCACCAAGCAGGCTTCTATCCCTCATAGCTTGCCCCCTTGTCCATAGAAACCTGGTTCTGAACATTGCCCTGAAACCTCTCCATATAACAATATGCCATTTCATTGAACATTCTGCTGGCTGCACCATGTCAGTCACAAGCAATTTGGAAGCTAATGGCAGATTGACATGGCCTCACAAAGATGTTTTATCATACACCTTCCCACCTCTGCTCTAGGCCCACCACTCAGTAGGCTCCAACTTACTGGTATCTCTGTTCTACACCATTTTTATGAATCCCAGTCAATCAAGCCACTGCCTGATAGATTCATGAATGATGTAGCACATCCAAATGTTCCCAGTGCGACCAGGTCATGGGAAATTCAAAAATTTCATGGTATTTATCTAGGCATTTTTCAAGGATGAAGTTGGAGGCACTGTGGGTTTTAATTCATTCGGGAACCATTAAATGGTGAGGATGCTCATTTCAATGAACGCTATCGAGAACTCTCACAGGCAAGACTTTCCAAAGAGTGGCCAAAAGGTCACATGAATCCAGGCTCATTGAGGTCTACAATGTGAGGTCCATGTTTGTTTTGATTCTCAACTATGGCTGACATGCCTTTAAAAATAAAATCATGTGATATCCTGGCTGAGATTCCCAGTGCTCTGTGGAAAGGTACCCTGGGCCTATATCTCAGTTTCCATGGGCGACTCTCATGCGTGTCCTCCTAAAATCCCAACACAAGTCATGGCAATACTTCTCTGAGGTCAGTTTCAGAACTCACTCTCTAAGGGGAATCACGCCACTGTTCAAGCCCAGGTGGACCCAGTCACCTCTTCCAACCGCCACACAAATGAAAACAATTGAAACCAAAAAAAATCCCACATGGCCCTCATTTTATTTCATATAGACACTGAACATAACCTCTTGCTAGAGGTTTCCATGAGGAGCACAGTACAAGACAGTATCCAAAATAAGCTCCCTTGCCCCTCGTTTGCCTAAAGTTTGAGTGGCCTGGACACCCTTCCTGTGAAACAGGAGTGATCCAATAGGCCTGCATTTAATACTGCTCCACTTCTCCAATTTGAGGCCTACTGACTGTGGGATTTAGATTATTTATGTGTATTGGAGTCATGATAAAACCCAAGCACCAATGGGCTAGCCTCTGCAGGGCTTTAAAGAACTCATTAGACCCAAAGGATCCTTATTCTCACTTGATGGAGGTCAGGAAACTTACAGAGAAAGACAAGAGAATTCACCCACAATGACTGCTCTTTTGGCCATTTTGGTGTTGGATGCATACATGGGATCTTTCTTTACATCCATCAGGTGCTGACAATCTAAGCCACAGCCTCACACTGGGCCAAGAGCCTGATTCAGACACATCCCTTTCCAAAGCAATTAAGCAAAGAGACACAGGTGATGCCCATTCATTTCCATTTGAAAACGGTTTTCTTCAGGCTTCACAAACGGGTTGGCCTGAGGCAAAGTCCTTCCTGACTCAGGGGAAAAGAACAATTGTTAAGCAAAAGGCCCAACCACGGTTTCTCCACTGAGATGTTAGTAGTCACACTGATATCTGAGTTTTCTGAGATGCTCGCCATTCCCTTCAGCTATCCAGTATATGGCCATGTGACAGAGCTTGGTGGTGGTACATATCTTGGACACAAAACCATGAGCCTATTCTGGAGAGTGGCCAGAATTCAGGAAGAAAACTGGAACTTAGGAAGATAGCAGGTGTTACCCATTGATTATGCAAGCCCTGGTCCATTCATTAATTGGGCAGGATGAATGCTCGGAAGCTTTCTAATAGACAGGACACATCCATTGATGCATTCTTTTTTTCTAATGTCTACAACCACGGACACAGTGAGATACACAGACATAGAAACACACGCCCTGTGAAACGACTTAGTAGAAACATTTCACTCCAAACCTCAAAACCGTCTTTCCTACCTATTCTCAGAACATGAGACAAAACCACAAACCCACACCAACACCCAAAAAGGCACCTGCTTCCCTCAAGTAGGTCTGTGACTATCCAGAGTGTCCTCTGACTTCTGGACCATACTATGTTCTCCCAAAATGGCCTGTCCTTTATCAGATCTGTTCTCCTTGGTCAACTCTGTGAAGTTGTCAGGAGCTAGTGGTGAGCCACTACCTGCTTTCTCAGGAATGGCCCCTCTTCAGAGCTTTTCTGGTATTTGGCCATTCTCACATCAGTAGGTACCAAGAAAGATTAACTCTGTCCTTGGTAAATCCAAACAAGTGAGCCCACAGGGACTGTGACTGAGACTGGCTTGGATGCCTGGCTTCCTGGATCCCATGTTCAGAGAGTTCCATCACCACGGAAGTGAGGTGAGGTCACTTCCTTCAGGAACTGAATGAGTTCACTGGCTTGGCAACCACTTTGTCCTAACAGTTGCTTCCAAGGGTCACATGAGATGGTGGCTGCCCCAACTTCCTGTGACACTTTCACAAGTTAGATTGGTATATCAACCATAGGAACCTGGGAACAGCTCTCCACAGAGGCCTGGTTTGTTCCATCTTCTCTACATTAGGACGAGAGAGGCTGATTTGGACACAACCCTTCATCCTGGCCAGGTTGTTTGTCATGTAAGATGACTTTTACTCTCCCAGGTCCTTCATAGCTGCCTACATCTTCTCCAGAGGACATTTCTGCATGGACCTTTGAGGTTCTCAGCAGGTGGAAGATCCACTACATTCCTGTATTGTAAGACTAACTCTGTCCCTCCTCTCTGTAATGTTAGATTGAGGGGAAAGTGTACGGTTAGTGTTAATAACATTTTCGATTTGGTTAGGAATCATTCTGCTGGATGAATAATGGTATTGGGAACCTGTGATATGTATGAGAATATATAGGTGAAATACATGTATGAAAACAGAAATCTAGGTAAGTTTTGAAGCCCAGAAGAGAATTGGGCCCTTGATTGGGATACTTAGCTTTGAATTAGGTTCTGCACATATGTGTCAGATTAATCAATATTCAATGGCCTAGGACCTTGTACCTTGGATGATTGAATGTAGAAGAGAACATCCAGTCAAAAAGGGATAGTCGATAGTTAAAGGTTAATAAAATAGGACTTGTCACTTCCTGTTTCTCTGTATGCTTAACAAAACACTTTTGAAATCTTGAGAACTCTTTGCTAATCTTGTTCCCAGAATGTGCTCTCCCCAACTGCCAAACTGCAGAATGTACTCCCTCACCCGTGTGCACGCACACTGCCCACTCACCCGGACCCATCAATAAACTTTCCTCCCTGCCCTCTCCAAGAAAATTATATAAACTCTGCTTAAGGTGTTCTCAGGGCTCTCATCTCTTTTCAATTGAGCTCTGAGCCCCAGCATGCTGGACCCCCAATAAACCCTTTGCTGTTGCATGTGACAATCTCTTTGTGGTCTCTTCCTCCAAGGCTTGCCCGACCTTTTCATATGGAGGTTCCACTGAAATCCAGCAGCGGCGAATGTGAGACCCCATGTGTCGTGGCTTTCACTATTTGTGTATCTTTCATTATGGGACAGAGCACTTCAATGCCTCTGTCCCTGACCATTGATCACTGGCCCAAAGTCCACATAAGGGCTCAGAATCTTTTTTATTTAGTAAAACACTGGACCTGGAAGACGCTCTGTGCCTCAGAATGACCCACCTTTCGAGTCGGATAGCCTCTAGAAGGATCTTTCTACTTCTCACTAATTTAAAAAGTTAGAGATATTGTCTTTTAGCCAGGGCCACATAGCCATCTGGATCATTCCGCCATATATCTTAACTTTGCAGGACCTCTGCAAATCTCCTCCTCCATGGGTGAAGCCTTTCCTTACCGCTGCCCCTGCTCCTACTCCTTCCCCCATGATCTCTCAAACCCTCTGCTCTTCTTCCTTCTCCACCCTCTTTTCTCCCTGAGTCACAAGATTTGACTCTACTGGATTCTCCTCCCCCTCCTTATCCCCTGCCCTCTTCCCCCAATCCCCAACACCCTCTAAGTGATTCCCCTGCTGCTGACTCAGCCTCTCTGCAATTGGAGGAGCACAGCACCCTCCAGATAGCTCCCCAGTGGCACACACAGCCCTTCCTTCCCTTGAGGAAGCTGGCCCGGCTATAGGAACTCGCCAGCAGTGAATAGTTGAAAACACTGGAATTCCCATGATGCTCCCCCTCCATCCCTATGGGCCAAAGATTGACGACGGCCATGGGGGAAAAAATGCAAGCCTACCAGTTTTGGCCATTCTCCTCTTCAGACGTACATAATTGGAAATATAACAATCCCCCTTTTTCTGAGCACCCCACCTGGCACACAGGTCTGGTTGAGTCATTGATGTTTTCACACTAGCCTACTTGAGATGACTGCTAACAACTCATAGGGACTGTCTTCATGACAGGGGATCAAAATAGAATACTAATGGAAGCTGGAAAGAAATATCCTCTGACCAGATGCGTGACTGACACAACTTCCCAAGATAATCAAAGCCAGCTTTCCTTTGAACCAACCCAACTGTGGCCCCCAAATCTTTGAGGGTAGGGAGCATCTGTTCACTTATCACCGGGCTCTAATAGTGGGTTTCCGTGTGGCCGCTAGGCGACCAACTAATTAGGCCAAGGTAAGAGAGATTATTCAAGGGCCTGAAGAACCTCTCTCTATGTTTCTAGAGAGAATTATGGAGGCATATAGAAGATACACTCCTTTCAATCCTCAGGCAGAGGATCAAAAGTCATCTGTCACAATGGCCTTTATTGGGCAAGCTGCCCCGGATATTAAAAGAAAGTTAAAATGCTTAGATGGATTACAAGATATGACTTTGAGAGATTTAGTCAGAGAAGCTGAGAAGGTATACTTTAAGAGAGAAACTGAGGAAGAGAAGGGAACAAAGGGAGGATAAAAGAAACAAAAGACAGACTAAGGCGCTGACTAAGGTCCTGGTCACAACAACAAATAGGCCAGAAATTAAGAAACAGGGAGACAGGAAGGGATACCTGGGCCCACGCCAGAGGCCACTCCTTGCCTCAGATCACTGTGCCTACTGTAAAAAAAAGGACACTGGGCCAAGGAGTTCCCTAGAAAGAGACAGCCACTCCTGCCAGCCATTCTGACTCTTGAGGATGACTCCAAAAGTCGGGGCTAACTTCCCCTCCCGGAGCTCAGGGTAACTTTTGAAGTGTAGGGGACCCCAGTAAACTTTGAAGTGGATACAGGGGCAATATACTCAGCCCTCAAGGCCCCATTGGGCCATCTATCAAATAAAAGGTCTCTAGTTCAAGGGGCAAATGGCAGTAAGTATCGGGCTTGGACAACTAAGAGGACCATAGACCTGGGAAAAGGAAAATCCATCAATCCTTCCTAGTAATCACAGAATGCCTGGCCCCATTGATGGGCAGAGATCTGCTCACCAAGCTCTGGGCCAAAATAACTTTTAACCCTGAAGGCAACCAAGTGGGATTTCTAAATCCTTCAGTAAAAACTCCTATAGTCATGGCTCTAACTATGTCAGTAGAAAATGTACATCAACTCACTCAACTTTGTTCAAAGAAACTGCAGGCATTCCTGAAGGATCAAGAACAGAGTTTTCCACTGACCAAATCACAGCAAAAGGACTGAATGGGTAACAAAAGCCTGTCGGGTCCATCAATTGGTTTATGCTTACCCTTCCAAGCTTCCTGGAGGAAAGCACCTAGGAGGAAAAAGACCAGGACAATTCTGGGAAGTGAACTTTACTGAAATTAAGCATGCAAGGTATGGACTTAAATATCTCCTAGTCTTTGTAGATACATTTTCAGGATGGATTAAAGCCTTCCCCACCAAAAAAAAAGAAAGAAAGAAAGAAAGAAAGAAAGAAAGAAAGAAAGAAAGAAAGAAAGAAAGAAAGAAAAAGAAAGAAAGAAAGAAACAGCACAAATGGTGGTCAAGAAGATCCTGGAAGATTTTTTTCCAAGATACGACCTGCCTAAGGTAACAGAGTCTGATAATGGACCTGCATTCATGACCCAGGTACGTTAGGGGTTAGCCAGTACCCTGGGGATTACATTGTGCTTATAGACCACAGAGTGCAGGACAGGTAGAATGAATGAATAGAACCATTAAAGAGACCTTAATGAAATTAAGCTTAGAGACCGACATAAAAGATTGGACAATGCTTCTGCCTTATGCAATGTTTCATGCAAGAAATTCTCTCTCTGTTTCTTTGTGTAACCTCACCCACTATGAAATTCCCTATGGGGCCCCTATTCCAGTAAGGGACCTAACCCCAACTCTAAGACCTAACGATCCCTTCCACACCACCATGCTTGACAGACTTACAGCTGTTGAAAGAACTCAGCGATACCTGTGAAAACAGCTGGCCACTGCCTACCAACCTGGAGATGAGGGGACTCCACATCAATATCAAGTAGGAGACTTTGTCTATGTAAGACAAGATCAGGTGTCATCCCTGGAACCCCACTGGAAAGGACCATACCAGGTTCTACTTATAACACCTACAGTGGTAAAGGTAGACAGAATCACTTCCTGGATCCTGGCCTCTCATCTCAAGCCTGCACCCTGTCCAGACTCTGCCTGGAAACTGGAAGAGACTGGTAACCCTTTCAAATTGTGTATTCGCCAGGTGGATGAAGCTATAGAGTCTCTCCTTGACCACCAGTAGTTCTAACCCTCATCAGCCCTTTCAGCAGCAATGGCTGATCACAAATCATACTGGAGAAGAAGTATAATCTATCTCATATATAGCCCACTTTGGGACCTGGTGGCCATTTCTCCACCCAGACATTTGTTAGCTGGCTATAGGTCTTTCCTATTAGGATATCCCTGATGAAGAGGATACCACTAAAATTCCATTAAATACCTTTTGTACCATAAATAATGGAAACAAACATTATGGATGTCGGGACAGGTAAGCCAGGTGCAGGTTGGCTAGCCTAGATTACTATGTTTGCCCGGCAGACAATCAAAGCCACAAACAGCAACAGCTGTGTGGAGGAAAAGCCAATTTCTTCTGTAAGTCATGGGGATGTGAGCATACAGGGGCTTCCTGATGGAACCCGAACTCCTCATCAAATTCTGTACACAGCATTGGCCATATGACCAATTAGATAACCAAAACCCATGGCCCCCAGAGGGGTCTCTAGATCCTCAAATACTGTGTGACCTTTTTAACTTCTGCAAGTGCTCAAAAGGGTAAAAGGAGATTCCCCTATGTGGAGGCCTTTTCCCTCCTTCGCTCACATCCTGAACTATGCTTCTCCAATAGATCCTCACCCTCAGCCTTCATCTCCAGACTATATGCTGTCACTCCAAACTCAGCAACCTGATTTCTTCCCTTCAATTACTAGATCAAAAACCCAAACCAACACCGGTTCTCAGACCATTGCCCCCTGGCTGAGAAGCAGGTACTGAGGTACCCCTCCACCGACTCACTCCTCTCTTCTCTTGTCACTGCCCGCACTGGGTCCCACCAGGTCCTCTTTCCAGCTAACCCATAGCTCAAACCAGCTGAGGAGAGCCCTCAGACCCTTATCCAAATGTAATGAAAATGGCCTTTAAAGTTGCTCTTTCATCACTGAAAACAGGTTACTAAAAATTTAAAGTCCCTCACAGGCTTTGTGGATACTCACTCCCTTCTTCCCCTCTGCTCTACCTGTTTTACTGCTCAAGTTTTGTTGCTAGGAATATCCCAAACCCCTTTCCCATTATTCTTTTACATCTCTCCTTTCTCATTCTCAGATCCATGAAGCTGCTCTAAGCCCCGACTTCTCTGTCTCCCCCCTCTGTACCAGGCCCACAGAAAAGTTTTCACTGACCTTCTCCAGGAATCTTCACCATGGCTGACTTTAGGACTTTCAGCAAAAAAGTCCCTATAAACGATTTCAGTGTAGATAACCTTCCTCATTTAATGTTGCCCTGTTCCACTTGGCCACTGGCTAAAAATAATCAGCACTCCTAAGCTAGACACCCCCTTACTAGTTTTTCACAAAATATGTGAACAATTCCTCTGGCCTTGAACTGGGGCTTCACAGAGATGGCAACATTTCTAAGATAAAGAAGTTACCATCTGGGCTCCATGGTAACAGCTGGCAGGGGGAAAAAAAGAAAGGGAAGTAAAAGCTCTCCCCCACCCAGTTGTCCTTGAAAAGTTAACTTGCCCAGAACAGAGGAAAAAAAAAACAGAAACAAAAACAGCTTTTTGTGAACTTCTGCAGAGTGTGATCTTCTTAGCCACTTCTCTTACATGTTGGGTACAAAATTCTGAAACTACCTAAACTTGGAATTCAGAAGATTAATTGATTACAACCGAAGCAATGCCCTCTGAATCTGGGTGCAACCAAATAGGACTGTTTCACTGTCTTTGGTGCTATCTTAGGTGCCTTGCCTTGTCCGTCCCTACAACAGTATAATTCTATATACTAAAACATTGTTGATGTTTTCATGAGATGAAAAACGGATGTGATTAATTGTGTAATGGTGCATATGTTACCCAGAATGCTCTATCATGACGCAGGTTCATTTGAAGATCGAATAGGTGGGACATACAACCCGGTTTCACTGGGAACATATGTCCCTCACTTTAGCCATCCTATAAAGAATAGGAGTTGCCACAAGGGTGGGCACAGGAACCACTGCCCTGGTCCATGGGACACAACAAATGACCCAGTTAGAAGCAGAAATAGACCAAAACTTAAATATATTAGAAACCTCCATAACAGCTTTGCAGGAATCTTTAACCTCTCTCTCTGAAGTTCTTTTACAGAACAGTTGAGGGTTGGACCTCCTCTTCATGAGTGAAAGGGACCTTTGTGCTGCATTGAGGGAGGAATGTTGTGTGAAGTTGTCAGAAGCCAGTGGTGAGCTACTACCTGCTTTATCAGGAAAGGCCCCTCTTCTTAGCTTTCCTGTCTTTTGGCCATCCTCACATCAGTAGGTACCAAGAAAGACAGACTCTGTCCTTGGTAAATCCAAAAAAAGTGAGACCACTGGGACTGGGACTGGGACTGGTTGTGCTTGCCTGGCTTTCTGAATCCCACGTTTAGAGAGTTCCATCACCCAGGACGTTATGTGAGGTAACCTCAATCAGGAAGTGAATGAAGTCACTGCCTTGGCAACCACTTTGTCCTAAGAGTTGCTTCCAAGGGTCCCATGAGATGGAGGGTGCCCCTACTTCCTGTGACATTTTCACACGTTGGAATGGTATATCAACCATAGGCACCCGAGAACAGCTCTCCACACAGGCCTGGTTTGGTCAATCTTCTCTACATTAAGATGAAAGAGGGTGATAAAGACACATCCCTTCATTCTGACCAGGTTGTTTACCATGGAAGTTGAGTTTTCCTCCCTCAGGTCCTTCATAGCTGCCTACAACTTCTCCAGGGTATCATTTCTGCATGGTCCTTTGAGGATCTCAGCAGGTTGAAGATCCCCTACATTCCTGTAGTGTAAGACCAACTTTTTCCCTGCTATTCTGTAAAGTTACATTGAGGGAACAGTGTATGGTTAGGGTAATAACAGGTTTTATTTGGGATAGGAATCATTCTGCTGGATGAATAATGGTATTGGGAACCTGTGATATTTACAAGAATATATAGGTGAAATATAAGTATAAAAACAGAAATCTAGGTAAGATTTGAAGCCCAGAAGAGCATTGGGCCCTTGATTGGGATACTTAGCTTTTAAATATCTTCTAAACAGATGTCTCAGATAAATCGATATACAATGGCATAGGACCTTGAAAATTGGATGATTGAATGTAGAAGAAAACATCCACTCATATAGGCATAGTTGGTAGGATTAGGAAGACAGTCAGTAGGTTTAGGAAGAAAAGTGAGTATAGGATTTGGACAAAAAGTTCTTTAGCAATAGGGTTTGCGGTAGAGAGTGAATGTAAATGTCACCACATGTGAAGAGTCAGACACAATGATGAACTGGGGAAAATATATGGGGAAGCAGATATCAATGGAGATATTAAGAAATCAGGCAAAGTATAAATTGAGTGATAGGATTAGACATTTTCAACAGGGTAGAGGTTGAGTATAAAATCTTAGAAAGAATCAAATATTTAGTCACCAATAGGATTGACATTTGAGAGAATTAGGCAATCTGGACATGGATATTGTTAGTAATCCATGCACACTTTCCATTTAGGCTTTGGCACAGTCATAAGTGTGAACTTTGCATTTTGTTTCCAGAATATTACTGTGATAAAGTGCATATGTAGATCAGGTGACATCAGTATTTCTTCCACCATTTCTGTGGGCAATATTTTGAAGGTGTATAAATTAGTATACGGTGTACAAATAGGTGTTCCCTGTGTCTAGGAATATAGATAAAATGAATGAATAGACCATACTGTGAATAAATAATATTACTGGTTCCAACTTTAAATATTGGATTGAATTGATATTTACAAATTTACAGGAAATCTTATATTGAGATACATACATTCATTACAACCATTTATACATCTAATGGTAATATTAGGTTTATGGTTTATCATGAAGAGTGTGTGAGTTTTGCTTTAAAAGTGATTATTGAAATCTAAAATAAAATGAAGTATCATGAAAAGACCAGTCAAAAAACATAGAGGAATACTTGTGTACTGAAGCAAGAAGTGATTAAAAGTGAAACAAAAGCCTATCAATTTGCAAAATTGTGAATGAAATATATATCCTATGATGTGCATAAACTGAAGAAATAGTCATGTAACAGTGTTGAATAAAAATGAAGGTCAAAATACACATCATGTCCCATAGGAATCTACTTGCATTGATGTTAAAGTGGGTCAGTTACTGTAGAAAAATTAGGACTTCTATGCACCATTCACTGAATTTTGATTTCAGTACTAGGATACAATATGTATTTAAGGTGGATGAATATTTCTGAAAATAACTTTGTGAACATTTGGTTATAAATCCACATTCATGAACATGAATGCATTTAGGGATTGTATAATAAGACACATATATTTTACATTCTGAAAAATCTGGAGAGTGTGTGTGTGTATATATATATATATATATATATATATATATATATATATATATATATATATATAAGAGAGAGAGAGAGAGAGAGAGAGAGAGAGAGAGAGAGGCATTAAAAGGTAGCAATATATATGCCAATCGAAATTCATCATGAAATATATAACATCCACAGATCCAAAACTATTCATTTTACTGAACATGGATTTATGTATTATATTGTTCAACTAGGAAGCTCACCCATAGTTTTAATTTTCAATTCCAACAACGTTTAGGAGGAGTGACCTCTTCTAAAAATTTGTATCTGCCAAGTCAGCCATCTAACAAAAATGTACATGTGATACCAGGTAGGATTCTATATGTACATTCAAAAATACATGTGCTGAATAGCCTACAGATAAAGGGAGATAGGAATTCACATATTTGTTAACTATAAAACACATGGAGAACTATTTCAATTTAAAATTGACTAGATTTATAACACCTACCCTTTATCATGCAAAAGGTAAATCCAACTATACACCATGCCTCTCTAAACTGCTTGTATTTCTATTCTGTTTGGGTTCTTTTTCTCCATCACTTTAGGATTGCTGCAATCTGGCTGGGCACAATTCAGGAGCCACTTGTCAAAAGAAACTAAAATTACTTTTAGAACCACACATGACTAAAGATTAGCTCCTCGGGAAAAACCCTCAGAGCCCAACTGCCACTACTGGCTTCCCACAAGCTCTCAACCTCCACACTCCTTCTCTTGAGGTCGATTGGCTGGGTCGTGTGGGCAGAGCCCAAAAAGTCCCACAATGAGCAGCTCCGTTGTCTGAAAGGGTGGGGAAACAGCCCAATGGCATTACCACAGAGGAGCCAATCAGCTAGATATTGCTGGGGCTGCTGTGAGCCAATCATCAGCTTGCAGTCTGAAAGGGTGGGGAAACTGCTCAATGAGCATCTCCAATGAGCATCACCGCAGAGGAGCCAATTAGCTTGATGTTGCTGGGGCCGCTGTTAGCCAATCATCAGCCGGCAGTCTGAAAGTTTGTTTGGCCCCTTGGGCTGTGCCTCTCAACACCTCCCCCTCTCTGTTTAAACAACAAGCATGTGGCTTAGGGACCATGCCTGCCTTAGGTTGTCCAATAGTACATATGGTGCTTACCCATTATCGAATGAGCTGACCTCAAGGTATCAGCCTCCAGTCTTAGATTGGTACCATTGCAATTGGATCTTACCCGTCACTAGCTACAGGTCCAGTATACAGTCACACCTGTGGAGAGGTCTTTGTACCAGCGGGGGGTGAGGTTCTTTGTCTCACCTCTGTTGGCCCCCAAATTTTAGCTGAACGACCATGACAGCAGAAGGGAGGAAGATACACCAAGCCAATTGACGGCTCCTTTTGGAAAAATTGTACCACCGATGACATCATCAGCAAAAATACCCCAACACTACCACAAGTCAATTCACCAACATATTGTTCACAATGCATGCAGGTGAGTTCACAATGCATACAGGTGATACATAGTCGAGGCAAGTTCTGCAAGCAGTTCAGTGATGGCTATTGCAGAAGCTGTAGATTGGTTTTATCTTTGTCTTTACAGGCACTGGGATGAAGATAGGAATTTTGGCAATAATGGCCAAAGAAAAATTATGTAACATTCCAGAAGGTACTAAAAGAAAACAATTTTCTTAACAATTTACATTGTCTTGAAGAGAATTATTAAATATAATGAAAAGAAAAGGTGAAAGTAAACAAACAGATCTGTTAACCTCCTTTTTTGTACACATTTTAAAACAATCCTCAACAGGTGTTTACCCAATTTAAATTAAAACATTTACATCAAGTGTATAAAAATATATTTGGATCCATTTTTTCATGAGCGCTCATCATATATGATATATGGACATACGTACATTCAAACATATAACAAAAAACACAAGTGTGCACACGTAATATAATACATACAACACATAACATAAGAGTAAAGGCCTTATAACATTTTACAGGTGAAATCTCCATTGCAATGTCTAAAAACTCTATAGTCCAAAAATAGAACTGATCAGCAAAACATTAACCTAGGTTTGTATGAGCTCAAAAAACAAAATAGAACTTCATGACATGGGAAAGGGTAATAATAAAATAGATATTGAAAAAAGCATCCTGGATTTGTCACAGATGTAAGAATAGCCAAACTGGAGTTCTGGATATCAGCTGTTATGGATTTGAGCCAAATCATATTCTTTTAATCTGTAGAAATCGCTTTAGTTAGTCTCTCTGGAATCCAAATCGGCTGCTGTTCTCCCTTTGGAAACACACAAACAGACCTCCAACTCCAGACAATTACTGGGTCAGGACATTTCCATTGTCCTGTTAGAATATCCTTCCAAAGTACCTTGGGCTTATGTACATTTTTTGGACACATATGCCTTTCCACAGGAATAAGCCCTGATGAATCCAAATTTCCAAAGTTTAGAGTAAAAAGGGTTATTTTAAGTTTATCTTTGGGGAATATATACCCCTTCCCAATTCCTTTTTTTTTTTGTTTAATTAGTACGTTTTAATAGTTTGATGAGCTCATTTAACTATGCCTTGTCCCTGCGGATTGTATGGGATTCCTGTTATATGAGTAATGCAAAATGATGAGCAAAATTCTTTAAAAGAGGTAAAAGTATAACCAGGGGCAACATCTGTTTTTAACTGTTTTGGAATGCCCACAGTGGCAAAATTTTGTAAGCAATGAGCTATAACATCTTTAGTTTTTTTTCTCCGGCATGAAGGGAGTCCATCAAAAATTCAGAAGAAGTATCAACTGTAACATGCAAATATTTTAATTTTCCAAATTCTGGCAAGTTTGTGACGTCCATCTGCCAAATATGGTTAGGTATCAATCCTCTAGGATTGACTCCAAGATTAACTTGTGGTAAAATGGTCACACAATTTTGACATTGTTTTATTATTTGTCTAGCTTGTTCCTTAGTTATTTTAAAGCGCTTATGTATAGTATTAGCATTGACATGGAATTTTTTATGAAAATTTGTAGCTTCTTCTACTGTAGAGAAAATATGTATGTCATGCGTAGTTTTATCTGCTAAATCATTACCCAAACTAAGGGCTCCAGGCAATCCTGTATATGTCCTGATATGCCCTATAAAGGACGGATCTTTTCTGTCCCAGATTAGACTTTGTATAGTGGAAAGAAAAGAGAAAACAGGAGAGGAAGGGGAAATTTGTTTCTTCCTAAGATTATATATTGAAACTCAACCCTGTTGAAAATGCATAATCATATCACTCACTTTATACTTTGCCTGATTTCATAATGTCTCTAAAGATATGTGGTTTCCTGCATATTTTCACCAGTTCACCATTGTGACTGACCCTTCACATGAACTTATGTTCACTTTCACTCTCTAACCACAACCCTAATGCTCCAGAACTTTTGTTCCAAATCCTATACTCACTCTTCTTCCTAAACCAACTCTGTACCTAATTCTACCTACTATCCGTTTTTGACTGGATGTTCTCTTCAACATTCAATCATCCAAGCTACAAGGTCCGATGCCATTGTATATCTATTTATCTGAGACATCTGTACACAATGTAAATCAAAGTTAAGTATCCCAATCAAGGGCCCAATGCCCTTCTGAGCTTCAAAATTACCTAGATTTCGGTTTTAATTCATATATTTAACCTCTATATTTTTATAAATATCTCAGGTTCCCAATACCATTATTCATCCCGCAGGATTATTCCTAACTCAAATCAAACATTTTATTAGCCCTAAGAATACACTGTTCTATCAACCTAAATTTAAAGAAAAGCAGGGACAGAGTTGGTCTTACAATACAGGAATGTAGGGGATCTTCCACCTGCTGAGAACCTCCAAAGTCCATGCAGAAATGAATCCTGGAGAAGATATAGTCAGCTATGAAGGATCTGCGAGAGCAAAAGTCATCTTCCATGGCAATCACCCTGGTCAGGATGAAGGGATGTGTCTGAATCAGCCTCTCTCTTCTTAATGTAGAGGAGATTGACCAAACCAGGCCTGTGTGGATAGCTATTCCCGGGTTCCTAAGGTTGACATACCATTCTAACTTGTGAAAGTTTCAAAGGAAGTAGGGGAAGCCTCCATCTAATGGGACACTTGGAAGCAACTATTAGGACAAAATGGTTTACAAGGCAGTGAATTTATTCAGTTCCTGAAGGGAGTGACCTCACCTCACTTTCTTGGTGATGGATCTCTCTGAACTTGGGATACTGGAAACCAGGCACATAGAGCCAGTCCCAGTCCCAGTCCCAATGGGCTCACTTGTTTGGATTTACCAAGGACAGAGTCAGTCTTTCTTTGTACCTACTGATGTTAGGATGGCAAAAGCAAGGAGAGCTCTGAAGAAGGGCCTTTCCTGAGAAAGCAGGTAGTGGCTAAACACTAGCTTCTGACAACTTAACAGAGTTGGTCAAGGAGAACAGAACTGAGACAGGACAGGACTTTTCAGGGGAAAATTGTATGGCCCACCAGTCAGAGGACACTCCCTAGAGTCACAGACCTACTTGGGGGAAGGAGGTGCCAATATGGGTGTGGTTTTGGGTTTATGATTTTGTCTCATGTTCTGAGAATAGGTAGGAAAGGTGGTTTGTTTTTTGGGGTTGAACTGTTTCTAGTAAGACGTTTGACAAGGCGAGTGTTTCTATGTCTGTGTATCCCACTATGTCCGTGGTTGTAGACATTAGAAAAGAGAATGCATCAATGGATTTGTCCTGTCTTGTAGAAAGCTTCCCAGCATTCATCCTGCCCAATTAATGAATGGATTGCAGCTTTCCTTAAGGATGGGCAACACCAACGATCTTAGTAATTTTCAATTTTCTTTCTGAATTCTCGCCAATCTCCAGAATAGGCTCATGGTTTTGTGTCCAAGATATGTACCACCTCCAAGCTCTGTGACATGGCCATGTACTGGATAGATGAAGGGAATGGCGAGCATCTCAGAAAACGCAGATATCAGTGTGACCAGTAAACTCTCAGTGGAGAAACCCTTCTTTGAGCCTTTTGCTTACATAATGTTCTGTTGCCTTGAATGTCAAGAAGTTCTTTGTTTCGGACCACCCCTTTGTGAAGCCTGAAGAAAACAGTTTTCAGATCTAAATGAATGGGCATAACCTGTGGCTCTTTGCTTACTTGCTTTGGAAATGGATGTGTCTGAATCCAACTCTATGCCCTGTGTGAGGCTGTGTCTTAGATTCTCTGCAACTGATAGATCTAAAGAAAGATCCCATGTGTGCATCCAAAACCAAAATGGCCAAAAGAGCAGTCATTGTGGGTGAAGTTTCTCTCCGTCCTCTGTTAGGTTCTTGACGTCCATCAAGTGAGAATTGGGATCCTTTGGGTCAAATGAGTTTTTCAAAGCACTGCAGATGTGGTTGGGTTTTCTTATGACTGAAATTCACATAAAGAATCTACACCTGACAGTCAGTAGGCCTCAAATTGCAGAAGAAGATCAGTATTAATGGCAGGTGTATTTGATCAATCCTGGTTCACTGGAAGGGTTTCCAGGCCACCCTGACTTTAGGCAAATTAGCGGCAAGGGAGCATGTTTTGGACACTGTCTTGGGCTATGCCCCTCATGGAAACGTCCAGCCAGAGGTTATGATGAGTGTCTATATGGAAGAAGATGAGGGCCATTGGGGAGTGTTTTGGTTTTAATTGTGGTCATTTGTGTGGCATTTGGAAGAGATGACTGGGTCCACCTGGGCTTGAACTCTGGTGTGATTCCCTTTAGAGACTGAGTTCTGGAACTGAGCTCAGAGAAGTATTGCCATTAATTGTGTTGGGATTTTATGAGACCACGCATAAGAGTCGCCCTTTAAACTGAGATCTAGCATTGAAGTGCTCTGTCCCATAATGAAAGATCCACAAACAGTGAAAGCAACGACACATGAAACAGACAAGACAAGACAATAAAGACAGGCAATGGACGTCCAACACTGAGATCAGGACTGAGTAGCCGGCAATAAGCAATGGGCTGGCAATACCGAATCCACAACAAAATATCACTGAGTCGAGGAATCTATTATAACTAAATTTCCCAAGTCCTCTGGGGCGTCCTCCAGGAACGTGGCCTGTGGCTCTGTGACACGTCTGTCAGCCACTGTCGGAGAGAGCTCACACTCTTCATCAATAGCCATTTTTCCAAGTCCTAACCTGAAACCTGAAACCAGGATTAGGAGACTTACTTACCCCAAGAGTAGCCCGTTGGGGTCTCTCATCCGCCGCTGCCAGATATCAGTGGAAACTTCATGTGTAAAGGTCGGGCGTGCATTGGAGGAAGAGACCACCAAGAAACTGACTCATGAAACAGCAAAGGGTTTATTGGAGTTCCAGCATGCTGGGGCTCAGAGCTCACTTGAATACAGCAGAGAGCCCTGAGAAGAGCTTGAGCAGAGCTTATATACTTTCCTTGCCGAGGGCAAGGAGGGAAGTTTATTGATGGGTCAGTGGGAGTGGGCAGTTTGCATGCAACCAGGTGAGAGAGTAAATTCTGCAGTTTGAAAACTGGGGACAGCACATTCTGGGAACAAGATTAGCAAACAGTTCTCAAGATTTCAACAGTGTTTTGTTAAGCATAGAGAAAAACAGGAAGTGACAAGTACCTATTTAATTAACCATTCAATAACAACTATACCTTTTTAAATGGATGTTCTCATCTACATTTAATCTTCCAAGGTACAGGGTCCTATGACATTGTATATCAATTTACCTGAGACATCTGTGCAGAACGTAATTCAACGCTAAGTATCCCAATTAAGGGCCCAATGCCATTCTGGGATTCAAATCTTACTTAGATTTCTGTTTTCCTACATATATTTCAACTATATATTCTTATACATATCGCAGCTTCTCAATAGAATTATTCATAAACAGAATGATTCCTAACCCAAATCAAACATGTTATTAACCCTAACCCTACAGTTTTCCCTCAATCTAACTTTAAAGAAGAGCACGGACAGAGTTGGTCTTATAATACAGGAATGTAGGGGATCTTTCACCTGCTGAGAACCTCAAAGGTCCATGGAGAAATAAGCCATGGAGAAGATGTAGGCAGCTATGAAGGACCTGAGAGAGCAAAAGTCATCTTCCATGGCAAACAACCTGGTCAGGATGAAGGGATGTCTCTGAATCTGCCACTCACACCCTGTGAACTGCGCCACTTCACAGGTGAATAACGAGTTAGAACGACAAAAAATTATCTTGTTAGGATCTTACAGAAAAATGGGTGTGCACCGAAACCTAGAAGAATGATTTCCACCAATGAGGTCTGGTAATTGAGTCTCAAACACGAGCCAAATGTGTGACCGGAGATCCGGGCTGACAAATCTGTGTGGCCTGCCCCGTGGCTAGAGACAGCAGGGCACCACCTAGAAGCGACCAGCCGGCAGGGAGAAACGTTGCTGCAGATTCTGTGGAATCCTGCTGGCTGACCTCCAACTGAGCCCCGGGCTGAGTTTGGGATTTCAAACGGGGAAGGAAGTGCTACAGTTCTATCCCCCCACAATAAAAACTCCACCAAGGAAACCAACGGTCACCATCTTGGAGAGCACAAGTAACCACCGCCACTCTCCAACAGATTGCAACAATAAAACAGGTTTGTGTTACTCAGCTCATCTCCCATACAGCAGGGAATTCACATAAAATCTCTCTTAGGCTTTCCATTGGAGAGATTATCAGAGAGAGCCTGCATAAAGACGTTGGGAAAACTACAGGCACCTCACCTTCAACTTCCCCTCCCATCAGCGGCGAAAACGAAACCTGTCTAGCCAGAGCTGGGAGAGGGGCAAGAGGAAAAAATCAAAACAATAGAGTGCCGGGGTTCCCCATAGACACCATCCACACCCAAGAAACGGCAGGCCCAGAGGACAGTATGAGCTGCCGAGAGGCATCACTCAGGGGAAATCTGGTCTAGCACGAGAAACCAGGACTAGCAGGAGATAACAGGGGACTAGAGGCCAGGCCCGCGTGACTGGGCGGCTGGAGAACGCCCGCCCACTGGTCACAAACAGCCCGCTGCTGGTGCGACTGGGTGGCTGGTGCCCGCCTGCCTACCAGCGACCAATCGCCCGCTGGCTGCACGTGCAACTGGGTGGCTAGAGATCTCCCGCCCACCAGTGACAGCCCACCCGCTGACTGTGTGACTGGACAGCTGGAGACCGCCCGCCCGCCGGCGACCGGGAGTTGAAAACAAACAGAGACAGATCAGTCCCAGCCCACTCCCATTTGAACACCCTGGCAAGGAGCCTGGGGCCCGCCATAGCAGACAGGTGACATCACTGGAGCTCGGCCATCGCAATTCCTTCCAAGCAGAATTCACTTTAGCAGGCATAGTCTACCAACACAAAGGAGAGACAACAGATATATTAAACCAAAACAAATCTATAGAATAGAGCAGAAAAACAGCAATCAAATAGAGATGGAAAACAACGTGAACATCATGAAAAAACAAAGGAAAAAAATGTGTACAAACAATGCAGGACAACTTAATTCTACAGGAGGACCTAGAATCATCAGAAACAGGGATAGGGAAAAAAACTCAAGGCTTACCTAACTCAGATGGAAAGGGATATTAGAGAATACATGAATCAGCAAGTCCTAGCAATAAAAGTATATTTTGAAAATGAATTAAACAAATTCAAATGGCAAAGAACAAGCTTTACCAGGAGATAGAGATCTTAAAAAAAATCAAACAGTAATCCTAGAAATGCAGGAAACTATTAATTAAAACTCAAACAAGAATATTACAAATAGACTAGATCAAATAGAAGTCAGAACATCAGATAATGACGACAACGTTTATCAACTTGAAAAGAATATAGTCAACACAGAAAAGATGCTTAAGTCCCAAGAGCAGTCTATTCAAAAGATATGGGATATCATAAAAAAAACAAATTTCACAGTCATCGGAATAGAAGAAGCCATAGAGATTCAAACCGAAAGAATGGACAACATATTAAATGAAATAATTCTAGAAAACTTCCCAGAGATGAAAGATGGAATGGATTGCCAAATCCTTGAAGCCTACAGGACCCCAAACATTTAAAACCATAATAGACCAACTCCAAGACATATAATTATGAAGATAGCCAAAATACAGAACAAGGAGAGAATATTAAAAGCTACGAGAGAAAGGAGGCGGATTACATTCAGGGGTAAATCAATTAGATTAACGACTGATTTTTCATCACAAACTTTGAAAGTGAGAAGATCCTGGAACAATGTATTTCAAACACTGAAAAATAATGAATTCCAACAAAGAATACTGTATCCAGCAAAATTAAGCTTCAGATTTGACAATAAAATTAAAATCTTTCACAATGAATAAAAACTAAAAGAATTCACACCCATAACACCAGCACTGCAAAGGATTTTGGGCAAAATACTACAAGAAGAAGAATTGAAAAATAGTGCCCCAAACTAACAGTGGGAGGTATCTCAGTAAATGGGGAGAAAAATAACCAAAAAGTAAAAACTAGCCAAACTAAAATAAATAAATAAATTAACATGAATGGATGTACAAATCATATTTCAATTGTAACCTTAAATGTTAATGGCCTAAACTCACCATTCAAGAGACATAGGGTAGTAACCTGGATCAAAAAAACAAATCCAACAATATGCTGCTTTCAGGAGACTCATATGATAGGTAAAGACATACACAGGCTGAAAGTAAAAGGTTGGGAAAAATCATACCACTCACAGGGCACACGGAAGCAAGCAGGAGTGGCCAAACTCATATCAAATACAATCAACTTCAAACCTACGTTAATCAAAAGGGATAAATAAGGACACTATATAACGTTAAAAGGAACCATCCACCAACATAACATAACAATTACCAATTTGTATGCAGCAAACAAATGAGCTGCCACACTCATAAAACAAACTCTTCTCAAGTTCAAGAGTCAAATAGACTACAACATAATAATTATAGGTGACGTCAACAGACCGCTCTCACCATTAGACACATCCTCTAGACAAAAACTGAATAAAGAAACTATAGAACTCAACAGCACAATCAATAACCTAGACTTAACCGACATATATAGAATATATCAACCATCATCAAGTGGATACACCTTCTTATCAGCAGCAGATGGATCCTACTCAAAGATAGACCATATATTAGGTCATAGGGCAACTCTTAGTAAATATAAAGGCGTGGAGATAATACCATGCACCATATCAGATCATAATGAAATGAAACTGGAAATCAATGATAAAAGAAGGAAGGAAAAATCCTACATCACATGGAAAATGAACAATATTCTACTGAATGATCAATGGGTTACAGAAGACATTAAGGAGGAGACAAAAAAATTCTTAGAGACAAATGACCATACAAACACAACCTACTGTAATCTATGGGACACAATGAAAGCAGTTTTAAGAGGAAAATTCATTTCTTGGAGTTCTTTCCTCAAAAAAAGAAAAAAACAACAACAAATAAATGAACTCACACTACACCTCAATAACCTAGAAAAGGAAGAGCAAAACAACAGCAAATGTAGTAGACGACATTAAAATAAGAGCAGAAATCAACGAAATTGAAACAAAAAATCATTGAAAAAATTGATGAACTAAAAGTTGGTTCTTTGAAAAAATAAATAAGATTGACAGGCCCTTAGCCATGATAACGAAGAGAAGAAGAGAGAGAACTCAAATTATTAACATAGGGGGTGAAAAATGCAATACCACAACAGACACTACAGAAATATAGAAGATAATTAGAAAGTATTTTGAAACCCTATATTCCAATAAAATAGAAGATAGTGAAGATATCAATAAATTTCTTAAGTCATACGATCTGCCCAGATTGAGTCAGGAAGACACACACAATTTAAACAGACCAATGACAAAGGAAGAAATAGAAGAAGCCATCAAAAGATAACCAACGAAAAAAAGCCCTGGACCGGATGGGTAAACAGCGGAGTTCTACAAAACCTTCAAAGAAGAATTAATACTGATTCTTTTCAAGCTCTTTCAAGAAATAGAAAAAGAAGGAGCTCTTTCAAATTCATTCTATGAGGCCAAAATCACCCTGATCTTGAAATCAGACTAAGACACTTCAAAGAAACAAAACTACAGACCAATATCTCTAATGAACTTGGATACAAAAATTCTCAATAAAATCCTGATGAATCGAATACAAAAGCATATCAAAAAAAATTGTGCACCATGATCAAGTAGGATTCACCCCTGGGATGCAAGGCTGGTTCAATATACGGAAATCAATAAATACTATTCACCACATCAATAGACTTAAAGACAAGAACCATATGATCATCTCGATAGATGCAGAAAAAAACATTTGACAAAGTACAGCATCCCTTTATGTTCAAAACACTAGAAAAACTAGGGATAACAGGAACTTACCTCAACATTGTAAAAGCTATATATGCTAAACCTCAGGCTAGCATCATCCTAAATGGAGAAAAACTGAAGGGATTGCCTCTAAAATCTGGAACAAGACAGGGATGCCCTCTATCACCACTTCTATTCAATTTAGTTCTTGAAATTCTAGCCAGAGCAATTAGACAATAGAAATTAAAGGCATAAAAATAGGAAAACAAGAACTTAAATTATCACTATTTGTGGATGACATGATAATATATATAACAGACCCAAAAGGGTCTACAAAGAAACTGCTAGAGATAATAAATGAATTAAGCAAAGATGCAGGATATAAAATCAACACGCATAAATCAAAGGCATTTATGTATATCAGGAGCAAAACTTCTGATATGGAAAGGAGGAAAACCACTCCATTCACAATATCCTCAAAGAAAATAAGATACTTGGAAATCAACCTAACAAAAGAGGTGAAAGATTTATATAATGAAAACTACAGAATCCTAAAGAGAGAGATAGAAGAAGATCTTAGAAGGTGGAAAAATGTACCCTGTTCATGGATAGGCAGAACTAACATCATCAAAATGGTGATATTACCCAAAGTTCTCTACAGGTTAAAATGGATGCCAATCAAAATCCCAATGGCATTTCTTGTAGAAATGATAAAGCAATCATGAAATTCATATGGAAAAACAAAAGACCCAGAATAGCAAAAGCAATTCTAAGCAGGAATTTGAATCTGGAGGTATAGCGATACCAGAGTTCAAACTGTACTACAAAGCAATAGTTATAAAAGCAGCGTGGTACTGGTACCAAAACAGGCAGGTGGATCAGTGGTAGAGAATAGAGGACACAGAAATCAATCCACAAAATTACAACATTCTTATATATGATAAAGAGGCTAAAAGCATATTGGGAGATGGATAGCATCTTCAACAAATGGTGCTGGGAAAATTGGAAACCCGTATGCACCAAAATGAAACTGAATCCCTTTCTCTCGCCATGCACAAAAGTTAACTCAAAATGGATCAAGGAGCTAGTGATGAAATCAGAGACACTGCATGTGATAGAAGAAAAAGATGGCTATGATCTACATACTGTGGGGTCGGGCTCCAAATTCATTAATAGGACACCCATAGCCCAAGAGTTAATAACAACAATAAACAAATGGGACTTACTTAAACTAAAAAGTTTTTTCTCTGCAAGAGAAACAATAAGAGAGGTAAATAGAGAGTCTACATCCTGGGAACAATTTTTTACCCCTCACACTTCAGATAGAGCTCTAATATCCAGAATATACAAAGAACTCAAAAAATTAAACAATAAGATAACAAATAACCCAATCAACAAATGGGCCAAGAACCTGAACAGACACTTCAGAGAGGAGGACATACAATCAATCAACAAGTACATAAAAAAATGCTCACCATCTGTATCAGTCAGAGAAATGCAAATAAAAACCACCCTAAGATACCATCTCACTCCAGTAAGATTAGCAGCCATTGTGAAGTCAAACAACAATAAGTGTTGGCGAGGATGTGGAGAAAAGGGTACACTTGTACACTACTGGTGGTACTGAAAATTGATAAGGCCAATTTGTAAAGCAGTATGGAGATTTCTTGGAAAGCTGGGAATGAATGCACCATTTGACCCAGCTATCACCCTTCTCGGACTAGAGGGTCTTAACAGAGCGTACTATAGGGATACTGCCACATCAATGATCATAGCGCCACAATTCACAATAGCTAGACTGTGGAACCAACCTAGATGTCCTTCAATAGATGAATGGTTAAAAAACTGTGGCATCTATACACAATGGAGTATTACTCAGCACTAAAAAATGGCAAAATCATAGACTTTGCAAGGAAATGGATGGCATTAGAGCAGATTATGCTAAGCTAAGCTAACCAATCCTTAAAAAAATGCCAAATGTCTTCTTTGATATAAAGAGAGCACCTAAGAACAGAACAGGGAGGAAGAGCATGAGAAAAAGATTAACATTAAACAAAGACGAGTGGGGGGATAGAAAGGGGGAGAGAAGGGAAAGCATATGGAAATGGTAGGAGACCCTCAATGTTACACAAAATTACATATAAGAGCTTGTGAGGGGAAATGGGGGGAAAACAATGGAGAGAATTGACAACAGCAGATGAGGTAGAGAGGAAAGATGGGAGGGGAGGGGAGGGGGGATAGTAGGGGATAGAAAAGGTAGCAGAATACAACATCACTATTATGCCATTATGTACAAATGTGAATGTGTAACCAATGTGCTTCTACAATTCGTATTTGGGGAAAAATGGGAGTTCATAACCCAATTGAGTCAAATGTATGAAAGATAATATATCATGAGTTTTGTAATGTTTTGAACAATCAATAAAAATAAATAAATAAATAAAGGTTTAAAATTGAGTGGCAAGAAATCAGCTAAAAAAGTGTTGAGATGCATTCATTTTGCTAAGCAGAAACTTTGTTTTGTGTAGTTGTATCTATCACAAATTTATTTTACCAGAAAACTGGCTTTTGAAAATACACTTAATTGAGATTAAAGGATAATCCACCTACCTTCATGAAAAATTCATAGCATTTCCTATATTTTTCATATTTCAATTTTTGGTAAATATTTTGTCATGGACCAGGTCTAGTCTTAGGCTATTCTTTCAGAATACTGCCTCATCTGATAAGTTGGTACAATGTGTTGGATTGTTCTTTTCATCTTTTATTTAATAGTTTCTAGCTGATAATGTGTATTTTTCATTATCTTTATTTGGACATACATACCCAACGATATCTTTGCATTTTATGTTTTACTGGGAAGAGACTCATCAAAAGCTCTGTATTATATGTATCAACAATCAAACATTTAGAGCATGCAATTATTCTTAATTTTGCATGAAAATATCTTTTTACCATTTACTTATAAAAATTTAGAACTATTAATAATGTCCCTACTGTAATAAGTAACTAATTACCAGAAAAATTAAACAATTCACTTTATATCAATTATGAATATGAAAAGTACTAAAATAAGTATTTGGCAATTAATGCATAATTGATAGAAATTGAAATCATAAGAAAGCCATTTAAAATGTCAGTGCATATGGTCCTTAAATAATAGGTTGTTCAAAAAAATTTCTCTAATTCATAAGATATAATATGCCATATTACAGCGTAACGTGATAAAAAACATTAAATTATCAATATTGATAATAAAGAATGATACCTTTTTTCTTAAATATGTTTATTTGATTTTCATTGTAAGATGTTAATTCTGGAAGACTTCAGAATTAAGAAAGTCTTGGTGTATATTATTTCTAACAGGCTAATCAAAGTACTTTTAAATATATATGTATATATATATATATATATATATATATATATATATATATATACATAATATATGTAATGCATATGCATGAATATAGACACATATGTATAATAAATGTATTGTAATATATCTATCAGGTGATTATAATTATTAAATTTTTTTAAAAAAATAGTGACTATAAAAAACAGTCTCAAATTTAAATTTCATAGCATACAACTGTTTGTAATGCCATGAGAGAAAAATAGATATGGAGGAAAAACGAAAAAGGAAGAGAGAGAAAGGGAAAAATGAGGAAGAAAATGAGTAAAGAAGAGGGAGAGGCGTGTTCGATGTTAAGACAAAAGTGGAGCGGCTGGGTTTGTGATTCAGTGTTAACATGTTTGCCTAGTATGTGTGAGGAACTGGGTTCTATTCTCAGCACCACATACAAATAAAGAAAATGAAGATCCATCAACAACTTAAAAAATAAAAAATAAAAAACTAGAAATATTACTAAAATCCCAAGCATTTATGAATGTTAAATAATAAAATATATGTTACATAGCCTTATGTAATTTCTAGACTCCCCAAAAAAGTCATTAAATGTTGGATTATTAGTGCTATAACTAAAAATCCATTGCTCTTTCCTCTACATTCTGTGGCATTCTAGTGCTAAAATAAATTGTAGTATAACACCAAAAAAAAAAATCCTAATATTTCTACAGTAACTGACCCAGTTTAACATCAATGCAAGTAGATTCCTATGGGACATGATATGTACTTTGAAGTTTATTTTTATTCAACACTGGTACATTTCTATTTCTTGAGTTTATGCACATTATAGGATATATATTTCATCCACACGTTCACAAATTTATAGGCATTTATTTCACTTTCAATCACTTCCTCCTTCAGAAAACATGTATTCCTCCGTTTCTGACTGGTCTTTTCTTGAAACTTCTTTCCAAACACATTATTTTCGATTTCCATTATCACATTTGAAGCAAAACTCACACACCCCTCATAATAAACCATAACCCTAATATTACCATTAGATGTACAACTGGTTGGAATGAATGATTGTATATCAATATAAGATTTCTTACTTAGTTTCAGATATCAATTCAATCCATTATTTAAAGTGGAACCAGTTATATTATTTATTCACAATGTGGTATTTTCATGCATTATCTCTATATTCATAGACACAGGGTACACCTCTTTGTACCCCCAACACTAATTTATACGTCTTCAAAATATTGCTCCCAGAAATGTTGGAAGAAATACCCATGTCACCTGATCTACATATGCATTTTATCACTGAAATATTCTGGACACAAAAAGCAAAGGTCACACTTATGATTGTATCAAAGCTAAATGAAAAGTGAACATGGATTACTAAAAACATCCATGTCCAGGTTGCCTAATGCTCTCAAATGAAAATCCTATTGGTAACTACAAATTAGTTTCTTCCAAAGATTATATATTCAAACTCAACCCTGTTGAAAATGTCTAATCCTCTCACTCACTTTATACTTTGCCTGTTTTTGTAATGTCTCTATTGGTATCTGCTTTTCCACAGTTCATCATTGTGACTAAATCTTCACATGTTCTGAAACTTACATTCACACTCTAATCGAAATCCTATTGCTAAAGAACTTTTGGTCCAAATCCTATATTCACTCTTCTTCTTAAAACCTACCTACTATCTTCCTAATCCTACCGACTATCACTTTTTGACTGGAGGTTCTCTTCTACATTCAATCATCCAGTTACAAGGTCTTATGCCATTGTATATCGATTTCTCTGAGACATTTTTGCAGAATGTAATTCAACGATAGGTATCCCAATCAAGGGCCCAATGATTTCTGGGCTTCAAATCTTACTTAGATTTCTGTTTATGTACATATATTTCACGTCTGTATTCTAATAAATATCACAGGTTCCAATAACATTATTCATCCAGCAGAATGGTTCCTAACCGAAAATGAAAATGTTATTAACCGTAACCATACACTGTTCCCTCAATCTAACTTTACAGAAGAGCAGTGACAGTGTTGGTCTTACAATACAGGAATGCATGGGATCTTCCACCTGCTGAGAACCTCAAAGGTACATGCAGAAATGATCCCTGGAGAAGATGTAGGCAGCGATGAAGGACCTGAGAGAGCAAAAGTCATCTCAATGGCAAACAACCTGGTAGAATTAAGGAATGTGTCTGAATCAGCCTCATTCTTCTTAATACAGAGAAGATAGACCAAACCATGCCTGTGTGGAGAGCTGTTCCCTGGTCCCTATGTTTGATATACGATTCGAACTTGTGAAAGTGTCACAGGGTGTAGGGGCATCCTCCATCTCATGGGAACCTTGGAGGCAAATGTTAGGACAACGTGGTTTCCAAGGCAGTGACCTCATTCAGTTCCTCAAGGAAGTGACTTCACCTCACTTCCTTGGTGATGGAAGTCTCTGAACTTGGGATCCAGGAAGCCAGGCACCCAGAGCCATAACCCGTCCAAGTCCCAGTGGTCTAACTTGTTTGGATTTACGAAGGACAGAGTCAATATTTCTTGGTACCTACTGATTTGAGGATGGCCAAATGCCAGGAAACCTCTGAAGAGGGTCCTATCCTGATAAAGCAGGTAGTGGATCACCGCTGGCTCCTGACTACTTCACAGAGTTGGCAAAGTAGAGCAGATCTGAGACAGGACAGGCCATTTTGGGAGAACATAGTATGGCCCACCAGTCAGAGGACACTCCGGATATGACAGACCTACTTGGGGGAAGGAGGTGCCTTTGCGGGTGTGGGTGTGGGTTTGTGGTTTTGTCTCATGTTCTGAGAATACGAAAGAAAAGCGGTTTGATTGGATTGTAGTGAACTGTTTCTAGTAAGTCGTTTGACAAGGCGAGTCTTTCTATGTCTGTGTATCCCACTGTGTCCGTGGTTGTCGACATTAGAAAAGAGAATGCATCAGTTGATGTGTTCTGTCTAGTAGAAAGCTTCGCAGCATTCATCCTGCCCAATTGATGAATGGACTGCGGCTTGCCTCATGGATGGGCAACACCTACTATCTGCCTAAGTTCCTGTTTTCTTCCTGAATTCTGGCCACTCTCCCGAATAGGCACATAGTTTTGTGTTTAAGATATGTACCACCTCAAGCTCTGTTAAATGGCCATGTACTGGACAGCTGAAGGGAATGGGAGAATATCAGAAAACTCAGATATCAGTGTGACCAGGAAAGTCTCAGTGGAGAAACCCTGCTATGGGCCATTCTCTTACTATGTATCTGTTTCCCTGAATGTCAGGAAGTTCTTTGCCTCAGGCCACCCTCATGTGAAGCCTGAAAAAAAGAGTTTTCAAATGAAAATGAATGGGCATCACCTGTGGCTCTTTGCTTAATTTCTTTGCAAAGGGATGTGTATGAATCACCCTTTGGCCCTGTGTGCGGTTGTGGCTTAGATTCTCAGCCCCTGGTGGATCTAAAGAAAGATCCGATGTGTGCATCCAAAACCAAAATTTCAAAAAGATCAGTTATGATGGATGACGTCTCTTGCCTTTCTTTGTTAGGTTCCTGAACTACATCAAGTGAGAATAGGGATCCTTTGGTTCAAATAAATTTTTGAAAGCCCTGAAGAAGTGCTTGGGTTTTCTTATGACTCCAATTCACATAAAGAATCTATACCTGACAGTCAGTAGGCCTCAAATTGGAGAAGCAGATCAGTATTAACTGCGGTCTTATTTTATCACTCCTGGTTCACATGCAGGGTGTCCAGGCCACCATGACTTTAGGCAAATGAGCGGCAAGGGAGCTTATTTTGGACACTAACCCATACCCTACTAGACTCTGACTAGTAATCCTAACATGATGGAGAATAATAACCCCAACAGAATAGAAATACAAGAAGTTTTGAGGATTCATGTTGTATAGTTGTACTTGCCTTTTGCATTATATAGGGTAGGAGTTATAAATTTAGTCAATTTTTAATTGAAACAGTTCTCCATGTGTTTTTAAAGTTCACAACCATGTGAATTCCTCTCTCCCTTTCTCTGTAGCCTATTCAGAACATGTATTTTTATATGCACATTTAGAATCCTACCTGGTATCACATGTACATTCTTGAGAGGTTGCTGACTTAGCAGATACAAATTGTCAGAAGAGATCACTCCTCTGAATGCTGTTGGAAGTGAAAATTCAAACTATGGGTGACTTCCTAGTTGAACAACATTATACATAAATCCACGTTTAGTAAAATTAATATTTTTGGCTCTGTGGATTATATATATTTCATGATATATATATATATATATATATATATATATATTGCTACATTTTAATGTCTGTTTGAGTGTGTGTGTGTGTGTGTGTGTATAGATAGATAGATAGATAGATAGATATACACTCTCCAGATTTTTGAAAATATGAAACATATGTGTCTTATTATATACTCCCTAAATTCATTCATGTACATGTATGTGGATTTATAATCAACTTTTCACAAGATTATTTTCAAAAATATTCATCCACCTGAAATACATATTTGTTTCCTAGTACTAAAAACAAACTTCAGTGAATGGTGCATACAAATCCAAATATTTCTACAGTAACTGTCCCAGTTTAACATCAATGCTTGTAGATTCCTATGGGACATGATGTGTATTTTGACGTTCATTTTTTAACAAAACTGGTACATTATTATTTCTTCAGTTTATGCACATCATAGGATATATATTTCATTAACAAGTTCACAAATTTATAGGCATTTGTTTCGCTTTCAATAACTTCCTTATTCAAAACTCTTGTATTCCTCCAGGTTTCTTGTCTGGTCTCTTCATGAGACTTCTTTCCAAACTCATTATTTCTGAAATCCATAATCACCTTTGAAACAAAATTCACACACTCTTTATGATAATCCATAAGCCTAATATTAAAATAAGATGGATACCTGGTTGGATTGAATGATTGCATATCAATATAAGATTTCCTGTATATTTTCAGATATCAATTCAATCCATTATTTAAATTTAGAACTTGTTACATTGTTTAATCAAAGTTTTGTCTATTCATGCATTATCTCTATATTCCTAGACAGAGGGTACACCCATTTGTAACGCCAGTACTAATTTATATATCTTCAAAATATTGCTCCCAGAAACGGTGGAATAAATACTTATGTCATCTGATCTACATATACATTTTATCACAGTAATTTTCTGGACACAAAAAGCAAAGTTCACACTTATGATTTTACCAAAGCCTTAATGGAAAGTGAGTATGCATTACTAAAAACATCCATGTCCAGGTTGCCTAACGCTCTCAAATGTGAATCCTATTGGTCACTACATATTTGTTTCTTCCTAAGATTATATATTTTACCTCAAGCCTGTTGAAAATGTCTAATCCTATCAATCACTTTATCATTTGCCTGATTTACTAATGTCTCTATTAATATCTGCTTTCCTACATATTTTCCACAGTTTATCATTGTGACTGACTCTTCACATGTGCTCACATTTTCATTCACTCTCTACCCGAAACCCTATTGCTAAAGAACTTTTGGTTTAAATCCTACACTCTCTCTGCTTTCTAAACCTACTGACTATCTTTCAAATAATACCGAGTATCCCTTTTTGACTAGAAGTTCTCTTCGACATTCCATCATCCAAGGTACAAGGTCCTATGCCATTTTACATCGATTTATCTGAGACATCTCTGCAGAACATAATTCAAAGCTAAGTATCCCAATCAAGGGCCCAATACCCTTCTGGGCTTCAAATCTTACCTAGATTTCTGTTTTCATTCTAATATTTCACTTTTACATTCTTGTAAATATTACAGGTTCCCAATACAATTATTCATCCTGCAGAATGATTCTTAACCCAAATCGAACCTTTTATTAACCCTAACCATACACTCTTCCCTCAATCTAAGTTTACAGAAGAGCAGGGACAGAGTTGTTTTTACAATACAGGAATGTAGGTCATCTTAAACCTGCTGAGAACCTCAAAGGTCCATGCAGAAATGATACCTGGAGAAGATGCAGGCAGCTATGAAGGAGTTGAGAGAGCAAAAGTCACCTTGCATGGCAAACCACCTGGTCAGGATGAAGGGTCGTGTCTGAATCAGTCTCTCTATTCTAAATGTAGAGAAGGTGGACCAAACCAGGCCTTTGTTGAGAGATGTTCCCGGGTGCCTATGGTTGATATACCATTCTAACTTGCGAAAGTGTCACAGGAAGTAGGGGCAGCCTCTATCTCATGGGACCCTTGGAACCAACTGTTAGGACAAAGTGGTTGCCAAGGGAGTGAACTCATTCAGTTCTTGAAGGAAGTGTCCTACCTCACTTTCTTGGTATTGGAACTCTCTGAAATTGGGATCCAAGATGCCAGACACCCAGAGCCAGTCCCAGTCCCACTCCCACTGGGCTCAGTTGTTTGGATTTACCAAGGACAGAGTCAGTCTTTCTTGGTACCTACTGCTGAGAGAATGGCCAAATGCCAGGACAGATATGAAGAGGATCTTTCCTGAGAAAGCAGGTAGTGGCTCACCACTGGATCCTGACAACTTCACAGAGTTGGCCAAGGCAACCAGAACTGAGACAGGACTGGCCATTTCGGGGAACATAGTTTGGCTCAACAGACAGAGGACACACTGGAGAGTCAGAGACTTACTTGTGGGAAGGAGATGCCTTTGTGGGTGTGGGTGTGAGTTTGTGGTTTTGTCTCATGTTCTGAAAATAGGTAGGAAAGGTGGTTTGTTTGGTTTGGAATGGACTGTTTCTAGTAAATCGTTTGACAAGGTGAGTGATTCTAGTTCGGTGTATCCCACTGTGTACGTGGTTTTGGACATTAAAAAACAGAATGCACCAATGGATGCATCCTGTCTAGTAGAAAGCTTCCCAGCATTCATCCTGCTCAACTGATGGATGGACTGCGGTGTGTCTTATGGATGGGGAACACCTACTATCTTCCTAAGTTCCTGTTTTCTTCCTGAATTCTGGCCACTCTCCAGAATAGGCTCATGGTTTTGTGTCCAAGATATATACCACCTCCAAGCTCTGTGCCATGGCCATGTACTGGACAGCTGAATGGAATGGGAGAATCACAGAAAACTCAGATATCAGTGTGACCAGGAAAGCCTCAGTGGAGAAATCCTGCTTTGGCCATTCTCTTACCTATATTTCTGTTGCCCTGAATGTCAGGAAGTTCTTTCCCTCAGCCCACCCCTTTGTTAAGCCTGAAGAAAACAGTTTTCAAATGGAAATGAAAGGGCATCACCTGTGGCTCTTTGCTTAATTTCTTTGTAAAGGGATGTGTCTGAATCAGCCTCTTGGCCCTGTGTGCGGTTGTGGCTTAGATTCTCAGCACCTCATGGATCTAAAGAAAGATCCCATGTGTGCATCCATAACCAAAATGGCAAAAAGATCTGTTATGGTGAATGAAGTCTCTTGCGTTCCTTTGTTAGGTTTCTGACCTACATCAAGTGAGAATAGGAATCCTTTGGTTCAAATGAATTCTTCAATGCCCTGAAGAAGTGGTTGTGTTTTCTCATGACTCCAAATCACATAAAGAATTGTTACCTGACACTCAGTAGGCCTCAAATTGGAGAAGCAGAGCTGTATTAACTGCAGTCCTATTTTATCACTCATGGTTCACATGCAGGGTGTCCAGGCCACCATGACTTTAGGCAAATGAGGGGCAAGGGAGCTTATTTTGGACACTAACCCATACCCTACTAGACTCTGACTACTAATCCTAATATGATGGAGATTAATAACCCAAACAAAATAGAAATACAAGCAGTTCAGAGGAGTCATGTTGTATAGTTGGACTTGCCTTTTGCATTATATAGGGTAGGAGTTATAAATCTAGTCAATTTTTAATTAAAATAGTTCTCCATGTGTTTTTAAAGTTAACAAATATGTGAATTCCTCTCTCCCTTTTTGTGTAGCCTATTCAGCACATGTATTTTTATATGCACATATAGAATCCTACCTGGTATCACATGTTCATACTTGAGAGGTTTCTGACTTGGCAGATACTGCCGCGGTCCGGTTGGAGCAAAATAACCGGGGGGTGGGGGTTATGAATAACATGTGTATGTTGATATAGCAGGAGTGGAAGCCATTTATTGTAGGACAATAGAGGTATTTATACATTCCACCCAGGTTTGCCTTGATTTACTGAGTTTCATGAAAATGGTGTAGAACAGAGATGCCAGAAATTTGGAGCCTGCTGAGTAGTGGGTCTAGAGCAGTGGTGGGGAGGTGTTTGATAAAACATCCGTGGTAGGGCCATGTGGATCTACCATTGGATTCCAAATGGCTTGTAACTGACATGGTGCAGCCAACAGACCCTTATATGTAAAGGCATCTTGTTATATGGAGAGTTTTCAGAGGAAAATTAAGAATCCGGTTGATATGGACAAGGGGGCAATGGGGCAAGCTGTGAGAGATAGGAGCCTAGTTGGTGCATTCTCTTGCAGACCCTGACCCACCACACGTGACAGAACTCCCTCCAGCACTGTGTCCCCGGTTAGCTCCTAGTATTTCATGAAACAAATATCAAACTCACAGTGCAGCAGCAAAAACACCACAAAAAGTGGAAGAGGACCAAATGGCTTCACAGTCCACACGGGGAGACACTTAGTCCCCAGTGGCCTCAGTTTACCTACAAAGAGAGGATTCAGCACTGCTTCATCTTGTTCATTGGAAAATAAGAAACCATGTCCTCCAGGTCACATAGATGCAGACCCAGCTTTGATGTTCTCACTACAGAGGAAGCCAAATCTCCTGAAAACAACATATATTTCAAGTGTGGAAGCTCAGAGGCAGTTTCTCAAAAAGTTTTTAGGCCAGCAGAGCTCCATGTTTGTGGAGTGTTTACCCTGTCCCTTAGTTTTGGAAACTCCTCTACCACCTCCAAGGTTGTGAACTCCTGAGAATTTTCCATTCCAGATATGTATTCACTGATTTTGTAACTCTTCTCCTCTAATTGTGTCTTACTTGGGGTGAAGGTAATGTCAAGGCATTGTTCTGGATGAGAGCGGGAGGATATTTGTGCAGCATATATTTACATACACATTGGATTCATTTTCCAATTTTCCATTCGAAATACTGAATCCCTGACACTAACCCATACCTAGTAGACTCAGACTATTCAACCTAATATAATGGAGAAAATTAACCCAACACATTAGAAATACAAGTACTTCAGAGGAGACATGTTGTATAGTTGGACTTGACATTTGCATTATATAAGGTAGGAGTTATAAATCTAGTCAAATTTATTTGAAATATTCTCCATGTGTTTTAAACTTAACAAATATGTGAATTCTTGTTTCCTTCTTCTGTAGTCTATTCACACATGTATATTTATATGCATATATAGAATCCTACCAGGTATCACACGTACATTTTTGTGAGGTGGCTGTCTTGGCAGATTCAAATTGTTAGAAGAGTTCGCTCCTCCTAAATGCTGTTGGAAATGAAAATTCAACTTATAGGAGAGCGTCCTAGTAGAACAACATTATACATTAGCTCATGTTCAGTAAAATAAATATTTTTGCATTTGTGGATGATACATATTTACTGATGAATTTCGATTGGCATTTATATTGGTACTTTTTAATGTCTGTGAGTTGTGTGTGTGTGTGTGTGTGTGTGTGTGTGTGTGTATAGATATAGATATAGATATAGATATACTCTCCAAATTTTTCAAAATATGAAATATATGTGTCTAATATACACTCTCTAAATTCATTCATGTTCATGTATGTGGATTTATAATCCACTTTTCCAAGATGATAATCAGAAATATTCATCCACCTGAAATACATATTTGTTTCCTAGTACTGAAAACTAACTTCAGTGAATGGTGCATACAAATCCTAATTTTTCTACAGTAACTGACCCAGTCTAACATCAATGCAAGTAGACTCCTATGGGACATGATATGTAATTTGTCATTCATTTGTATTCGACACTGGTACATTATTGTTTCTTCAGTTTTTGCACATCACAGGATATACATTTCATCCACAAGTTCACAAATTAATATGCATTTGTTTCAACTTTCACCACTTCTTGCTTCAGAACACATGTATTGTCAGGGTTTCTTGACTGGTCTTTTCATGAGACTTCTTTAAAAAACACATTATTTTGAATTTCCATAATCATTTTGAAGCAAAACGTCACACACTCTTCATGATAAACCAAAACACAAATATTTCCATTACATATATACCTGTTTGGAATGAATGATTTTATATCAATATACGATTTCCTTTAATTTTTCAGATATCAGTTCAATTCATTATTTAAAGTTCAAAAAAGTTATATTTTTTATTCACTGTATGGTCTATTCATGCTTTTTGTCTATGTTCCTAGAAACAGAGTACACCTCTTTCTACCACCGATTCTCATTTTATATCTTCAATATATTGCTCCCAGAAATGGTGAAAGAAATACTCATGTCACCTCATTATCACAGTAATATTCTGGACAAAAAATGGAAAGGTCACACTTATGATTGTACCAAAGCCTAAATGGAAAGTGAACATGGATTTCTAAAAACATCCATGTCCAGGTTGCCTAATGCTGTTAATTTTCAATCCTATTGGTGACTACATATTTGTTTTTTTCCTAATTTATATATTCAAACTCAACCCTGTTGAAAATGTCTAATTCTATCACTCACTTTATACTTTGCCTGATTTCGTAATGTTTCTATTGATATCTGCTTTTCTACATATTTTCCCCAGTTCAACATAGTGACTGACTCTTCATATGAGCTGACATTTACATTCACTCAACAACCGAAAGTCTATTGCTAAAGAACTTTTGGTCCAAATCCTATACTCACTCTTCTTCCTAAACCTACCGACTATCTTCCTAATCCTACTGAATATCCCTTTTTGACTGGATGTTCTCTTCTAAATTCAATCATCCAATGTACAAGGTCCTATGCCATTGTATATGGAATTATCTGAGGCATCTTTGCAGAACATCATTCAAAGCTAAGTATCCCAATCAAGGGCAAAACCCTTCTGGGCTTCAAATCATACCTAGATTTCTGTTTTCCTACTTATATTTCACCTCTATATTCTTGTAAATATTGCAGGTTCCCAATACCATTATTCATCACACAGAATCACTCGTAATCCAAATCAAACCTGTTTTTAACCCCAAGTATACACTGTTCCCTCAATCATTTTACAGAAGAGCAGAGGCAGAGTGGTTCTTAAAATACAGGAAAGTTGGGGACCTTCAACCTGATGAGAACCTCAAATGTCCATGCACAAATGGTACCTGGAGAAGTTGTAGGCAGGTATGAAGCACCTGAGAGAGCAAAAGTCATCTTCCATGGCAAACAACCTGGTCAGGATGAAGGGATGTGTCTGAATCTGCCTCTCTCTCTTCTTATTGTACAGAAGATGGACCAAACCAGGGCTGAGTGGAGAGCTGTTCCCGGGTGCCAATGGTGATATACATTCTACCTTATGAAAGTGTCACAGGAAGTTCTGGCAACCTCCATCTTATGTTACCCTTGGAAGCAACTGTTAGGACAAAGTGGTTGCCAAGGCAGTGACCTCATTCAGTTCCAAAGAATGTGAAATACCTCATTTCCTTGGTGATGGAACTCTCTGAACTTGGTATCCAAGAAGCCAGACACCCAGAGGCAGTCCCAGTCCCAGTCCCAGTGGGCTCACTTGTTTGGATTTACCAAGGACAGAGTCAGTTTTCTTGGTACCTAATGATGTGAGGATGGCCAAATGCCAGGAGAGCTCTGAAGATGGACCTTTCCTGAGAAAACAGGTAGTGGCTAACCACTTTTTCCTGACATCTTCACAGAGTTGGTCAAGGAATCAAGATCTGAGAGAAGACAGGCCATTTCGGGGGAACATAGTATGGCCCACCAGTCAGAGGACACTCCGGATAGTCACAGACGTACTTGGGGGAAGGAGGTGCCTTTGTGGGAGTTGGTGTGGGTTTGTTGTTTTGTCTCATGTTCTGAGAAGAGATAGAAAAGGCGGTTTGTTTGGTTTGGAGTGGACAGTTTCTAGTAAGTCATTTGACATGGCGAGTGTTTCTCTTTCTGTGTATCCCACTGTGTCCGTTGTTGTAGACATTAGAAAAGAGAATGCATTAATGGATGTGTCCTGTCTAGTATAAATCTTCCCATAATTCATCCTGCCCAATATATGAATGGACTGCAGCTTGTCTTATCAATGTGCAACACCTGCTATCTTTCTAAGTTGTTGTTTTCTTCCTGAATTCTGGCCACTCTCCAGAATAGGCTCATGGATTTGTGTCCAAAATATGTACCACCTCCAAGCTCTGTGACATGGCCATGTACTGGATAGCTGAAGAGAATGGCGAGCATCTCAAAAAACTCAGATATCAGTGTGACCAGGAAAGTCTCAGTGCAGAAACCCTGCTTTGGGCCTTTTGCTTACTTATTGTTCTGTTGCACTGAATGTCAGGAAGGTCTTTGCCTCAGGCCACCCCTTTGTGAAGCCTGAAGAAAACAGTTTTCAAATGGAAATGAAAGGGCCTCACCTGTGGCTCTTTATCAGCCTCTTGGACCTGTGTGTGGCTGCGACTTAGATTCTCAGCACCTGATGGATCTTAAGAATGATCCCATGTGAGCTTCCAAAACCAAAATGGCAAAAAATATCATTCATTGTGGATGAAGTCTCTTGCCTTCCTCTGTTAGGTTCCTGCACTCCATCAAATGACAATAGGGATTCTTTGGGTCAAATGAGTTCTTCAAAGCCCTGCAGAGGTGCTTGTGTTTTCGCATGACTCTAAATCACCTAAAGAATCGATACCTAAAATCAGTAGGCCTCAAATTGGATAAACAAAGAAGTATTAACGGCAGGCTTATTTGTTCGCTCCTGTTTCAGAGAAACGGTGTCCAGGCTACCCTGACTTTAGGCAAATGAGGGGCAAACGAGCTGATTTTGGACACTGTCTTGGGCTGCACCCCTCATGGAAACCTCCAGCCAGAGGTTAAGATGATTGACTATATGGAATAAGATGAAGGCCATGTGGGAGTGTTTTGGTTTTAATTTTGGTCATTTGTGTTGCATTGGAAAAAATGACTGGTTCCACGTGAGCTTGAACTCTGGTGTGATTCCCCTTAGAGACTGGGTTTTGGAACTGAACTCAGAGAAGCATTGCCCTGAATTTTGTTGGGATTTTAAGAGGCCACGCATGAAAGTCGCTCTTGGAAACTGAGACCTAGGCCCCGGGTGGATTTCCACAGAGGCCTGGGAATCTCAGCAAGGATATCACATGATTTTATTCTTAAAGAAATGGCAGCCATAGTTGAGAGTCAAAACACACATGGACCTCACATTGTAGACCTCAATGGGCCTGGCCTAATGTGACCTTTTATCCACTCTTTGGGAAGCCGTGGCTGTGAGAGTTCTCCAGAGATTTTATTGAAATGAGCTTCCTCACCATTTAATGTTTGCTGAATGAACTGAAACCCACAGTGCCTCCAACTTCATGCTTGAAAAATGGCTAGATAAATACCATGAAATTTTTGAAATTCCTATGACCAGGTGGCACTGGAGAAACATTGGATGTCCTGTTGCTGATCATGAGTATACCAGACAGTGCCTTGATTTACTGAGTTTCATGAAAATGGTGTAGAACAGAGATGCCAGAAATTTGGAGCCTGCTGAGTAGTGGGTCTAGAGCAGTGGTGGGGAGGTGTTTGATAAAACATCCGTGGTAGGGCCATGTGGATCTACCATTGGATTCCAAATGGCTTGTAACTGACATGGTGCAGCCAGCAGACCCTTATATGTAAAGGCATCTTGTTATATGGAGAGTTTTCAGAGGAAAATTAAGAATCAGGTTGATATGGACAAGGGGGCAATGGGGCAAGCTGTGAGAGATAGGAGCCTAGTTGGTGCATTCTCTTGCAGACCCTGACCCACCACACGTGACAGAACTCCCTCCAGCACTGTGTCCCCGGTTAGCTCCTAGTATTTCGTGAAACAAATATCAAACTCACAGTGCAGCAGCAAAAACACCACAAAAAGTGGAAGAGGACCAAATGGCTTCACAGTTCACACGGGGAGACACTTAGTCCCCAGTGGCCTCAGTTTACCTACAAAGAGAGGATTCAGCACTGCTTCATCTTGTTCATTGGAAAATAAGAAACCATGTCCTCCAGGTCACATAGATGCAGACCCAGCTTTGATGGTCTCACTACAGAGGAAGCCAAATCTCCAGAAAACTACATATATTTCAAGTGTGGAAGCTCAGAGACAGTTTCTCAAAAAGTTTTTAGGCCAGCAGAGCTCCATGTTTGTGGAGTGTTTACCCTGTCCCTTAGTTTTGGAAACTCCTCTACCACCTCCAAGGTTGTGAACTCCTGAGCATTTTCCATTCCAGATATGTATTCACTGATTTTGTAACTCTTCTCCTCTAATTGTGTCTTACTTGGGGTGAAGGTAATGTCAAGGCATTGTTCTGGATGAGAGCGGGAGGATATTTGTGCAGCATATATTTACATACACATTGGATTCATTTTCCAAATTTCCATTCGAAGTACTGAATCCCTGACACTAACCCATACCTAGTAGACTCAGACTATTCATCCTAATATAATGGAGAAAATTAACCCAACACAGTAGAAATACAAGTACTTCAGAGGAGACATGTTGTATAGTTGGACTTGACATTTGCATTATATAAGGTAGGAGTTATAAATCTAGTCAAATTTATTTGAAATATTCTCCATGTGTTTTAAACTTAACAAATATGTGAATTCTTGTTTCCTTTTTCTGTAGTCTATTCACACATGTATATTTATGTGCACATATAGAATCCTACCAGGTATCACACGTACATTTTTGTGAGGTGGCTGTCTTGGCAGATACAAATTGTGAGAAGAGTTCACTCCTCCTAAATGCTGTTGGAAATGAAAATTCAACTTATAGGAGAGCGTCCTAGTAGAACAACATTATACATTAACTCATGTTCAGTAAAATAAATATTTTTGCATTTGTGGATGATACATATTTACTGATGAATTTCGATTGGCATTTATATTGGTAATTTTTAATGTCTGTGAGTTGTGTGTGTGTGTGTGTGTGTATAGGTATAGATATAGATATAGATATACTCTCCAAATTTTTCAAAATATGAAATATATGTGTCTAATATACACTCTCTAAATTCATTCATGTTCATATATGTGGATTTATAATCCACTTTTCACAAGATTATAATCAGAAATATTCATCCACTTGAAATACATATTTGTTTCCTAGTACTGAAAACTAACTTCAGTGAATGGTGCATACAAATCCTAATTATTCTACAGTAACTGACCCAGTCTAACATCAATGCAAGTAGACTCCTATGGGACATGATATGTAATTTGTCATTCATTTGTATTCGACACTGGTACATTATTGTTTCTTCAGTTTTTGCACATCACAGGATATACATTTCATCCACAAGTTCACAAATTAATATGCATTTGTTTCAACTTTCACCATTTCTTGCTTCAGAACACATGTATTGTCAGGGTTTCTTGACTGGTCTTTTCATGAGACTTCTTTCCAAACACATTATTTTGAATTTCCATAATCATTTTGAAGCAAAACTCACACACTCTTCATGATAAACCAAAACACAAATATTTCCATTACATATATACCTGGTTGGAATGAATGATTGTATATCAATATACGATTTCCTTTAATTTTTCAGATATCAGTTCAATTCATTATTTAAAGTTCAAAAAAGTTATATTTTTTATTCACAGTATGGTCTATTCATGCTTTTTCTCTATGTTCCTAGAAACAGGGTACACCTCTTTGTACCACCGATTCTCATTTTACATCTTCAATATATTGCTCCCAGAAATGGTGAAAGAAATACTCATGTCACCTCATTATCACAGTAATATTCTGGACAAAAAATGCAAAGGTCACACTTATGATTGTACCAAAGCCTAAATGGAAAGTGAACATGGATTTCTAAAAACATCCATGTCCAGGTTGCCTAATGCTGTCAATTATCAATCCTATTTGTGACTACATATTTGTTTTTTTCCTAATTTATATATTCAAACTCAACCCTGTTGAAAATGTCTAATTCTATCACTCACTTTATACTTTGCCTGATTTCGTAATGTTTCTATTGATATCTGCTTTTCTACATATTTTCCCCAGTTCAACATAGTGACTGACTCTTCATATGTGCTGACATTTACATTCACTCAACAACCGAAAGTCTATTGCTAAAGAACTTTTAGTCCAAATCCTATACTCACTCTTCTTCCTAAACCTACCGACTATCTTCCTAATCCTACTGAATATCCCTTTTTGACTGGATGTTCTCTTCTAAATTCAATCATCCAATGTACAAGATCTTATGCCATTGTATATGGAATTATCTGAGGCATCTTTGCAGAACATCATTCAAAGCTAAGTATCCCAATCAAGGGCAAAACCCTTCTGGGCTTCAAATCATACCTAGATTTCTGTTTTCCTACTTATATTTCACCTCTATATTCTTGTAAATATTGCAGGTTCCCAATACCATTATTCATCACACAGAATCACTCGTAATCCAAATCAAACCTGTTTTTAACCCCAAGTATACACTGTTCCCTCAATCATTTTACAGAAGAGCAGAGACAGAGTGTTTCTTACAATACAGGAAAGTTGGGGACCTTCAACCTGATGAGAACCTCAAATGTCCATGCACAAATGGTACCTGGAGAAGTTGTAGGCAGGTATGAAGCACCTGAGAGAGCAAAAGTCATCTTCCATGGCAAACAACCTGGTCAGGATGAAGGGATGTGTCTGAATCTGCCTCTCTCTCTTCTTATTGTACAGAAGATGGACCAAACCAGGGCTGAGTGGAGAGCTGTTCCCGGGTGCCAATGATGATATACATTCTACCTTATGAAAGTGTCACAGGAAGTAGGGGCAACCTCCATCTTATGTTACCCTTGGAAGCAACTGTTAGGACAAAGTGGTTGCCAAGGCAGTGACCTCATTCAGTTCCAAAGAATGTGAAATACCTCATTTCCTTGGTGATGGAACTCTCTGAACTTGGTATCCAAGAAGCCAGACACCCAGAGGCAGTCCCAGTCCCAGTCCCAGTGGGCTCACTTGTTTGGATTTACCAAGGACAGAGTCAGTTTTCTTGGTACCTAATGATGTGAGGATGGCCAAATGCCAGGAGAGCTCTGAAGATGGACCTTTCCTGAGAAAACAGGTAGTGGCTAACCACTTTTTCCTGACATCTTCACAGAGTTGGTCAAGGAATCAAGATCTGAGAGAAGACAGGCCATTTCGGGGGAACATAGTATGGCCCACCAGTCAGAGGACACTCCGGATAGTCACAGACGTACTTGGGGGAAGGAGGTGCCTTTGTGGGAGTGGGTGTGGGTTTGTTGTTTTGTCTCATGTTCTGAGAATAGATAGAAAAGGTGGTTTGTTTGGTTTGGAGTGGACAGTTTCTAGTAAGTCATTTGACATGGCGAGTGTTTCTCTTTCTGTGTATCCCACTGTGTCCGTTGATGTAGACATTAGAAAAGAGAATGCATTAATGGATGTGTCCTGTCTAGTATAAATCTTCCCATAATTCATCCTGCCCAATATATGAATGGACTGCAGCTTGTCTTATCAATGTGCAACACCTGCTATCTTTCTAAGTTGTTGTTTTCCTCCTGAATTCTGGCCACTCTCCAGAATAGGCTCATGGATTTGTGTACAAAATATGTACCACCTCCAAGCTCTGTGACATGGCCATGTACTGGATAGCTGAAGAGAATGGCGAGCATCTCAAAAAACTCAGATATCAGTGTGACCAGGAAAGTCTCAGTGCAGAAACCCTGCTTTGGGCCTTTTGCTTACTTATTGTTGTGTTGCACTGAATGTCAGGAAGGTCTTTGCCTCAGGCCACCCCTTTGTGAAGCCTGAAGAAAACAGTTTTCAAATGAAAATGAATGGGCCTCACCTGTGGCTCTTTCTCAGCCTCTTGGACCTGTGTGTGGCTGTGACTTAGATTCTCAGCACCTGATGGATCTTAAGAATGATCCCACGTGAGCTTCCAAAACCAAAATGGCAAAAAATATCATTCATTGTGGATGAAGTCTCTTGCCTTCCTCTGTTAGGTTCCTGCACTCCATCAAATGACAATAGGGATTCTTTGGGTCAAATGAGTTCTTCAAAGCCCTGCAGAGGTGCTTGTGTTTTCGCATGACTCTAAATCACCTAAAGAATCGATACCTAAAATCAGTAGGCCTCAAATTGGAGAAACAAAGAAGTATTAACGGCAGGCTTATTTGTTCGCTCCTGTTTCAGAGAAACAGTGTCCAGGCTACCCTGACTTTAGGCAAATGAGGGGCAAACGGGCTGATTTTGGACACTGTCTTGGGCTGCGCCCCTCATGGAAACCTCCAGCCAGAGGTTAAGATGATTGACTATATGGAATAAAATGAAGGCCATGTGGGAGTGTTTTGGTTTTAATTTTGGTCATTTGTGTTGCATTGGAAAAAATGACTGGGTCCACGTGAGCTTGAACTCTGGTGTGATTCCCCTTAGAGACTGGGTTTTGGAACTGAACTCAGAGAAGCATTGCCATGAATTTTGTTGGGATTTTAAGAGGCCACGCATGAAAGTCGCTCTTGGAAACTGAGACCTAGGCCCCGGGTGGATTTCCACAGAGGCCTGGGAATCTCAGCAAGGATATCACATGATTTTATTCTTAAAGAAATGGCAGCCATAGTTGAGAGTCAAAACACACATGGACCTCACATTGTAGACCTCAATGGGCCTGGCCTAATGTGACCTTTTGTCCACTCTTTGGGAAGCCGTGCCTGTGAGAGTTCTCCAGAGATTTCATTGAAATGAGCTTCCTCACCATTTAATGTTTGCTGAATGAACTGAAACCCACAGTGCCTCCAACTTCATGCTTGAAAAATGGCTAGATAAATACCATGAAATTTTTGAAATTCCTATGACCATGTGGCACTGGAGAAACATTGGATATCCTGTTGCTGATCATGACTATACCAGACAGTGCCTTGATTTACTGAGTTTCATGAAAATGGTGTAGAACAGAGATGCCAGAAATTTGGAGCCTGCTGAGAAGTGGGTATAGAGCAGTGGTGGGGAGGTGTTTGATAAAACATCCGTGGTAGGGCCATGTGGATCTACCATTGGATTCCAAATGGCTTGTAACTGACATGGTGCAGCCAACAGACCCTTATATGTAAAGGCATCTTGTTATATGGAGAGTTTTCAGAGGAAAATTAAGAATCAGGTTGATATGGACAAGGGGGCAATGGGGCAAGCTGTGAAAGATAGGAGCCTAGTTGGTGCATTCTCTTGCAGACCCTGACCCACCACACGTGACAGAACTCCCTCCAGCACTGTGTCCCAGTTTAGCTCCTAGTATTTCGTGAAACAAATACCAAACTCACAGTGCAGCAGCAAAAACACCACAAAAAGTGGAAGAGGACCAAATGGCTTCACAGTCCACACGGGGAGACACTTAGTCCCCAGTGGCCTCAGTTTACCTACAAAGAGAGGATTCAGCACTGCTTCATCTTGTTCATTGGAAAATAAGAAACCATGTCCTCCAGGTCACATAGATGCAGACCCAGCTTTGATGGTCTCACTACAGAGGAAGCCAAATCTCCTGAAAACTACATATATTTCAAGTGTGGAAGCTCAGAGGCAGTTTCTCAAAAAGTTTTTAGGCCAGCAGAGCTCCATGTTTGTGGAGTGTTTACCCTGTCCCTTAGTTTTGGAAACTCCTCTACCACCTCCAAGGTTGTGAACTCCTGAGCATTTTCCATTCCAGATATGTATTCACTGATTTTGTAACTCTTCTCCTCTAATTGTGTCTTACTTGGGGTGAAGGTAATGTCAAGGCATTGTTCTGGATGAGAGCGGGAGGATATTTGTGCAGCATATTTTTACATACACATTGGATTCATTTTCCAAATTTCCATTCGAAGTACTGAATCCCTGACACTAACCCATACCTAGTAGACTCAGACTATTCATCCTAATATAATGGAGAAAATTAGCCCAACACATTAGAAATACAAGTACTTCAGAGGAGACATGTTGTATAGTTGGACTTGACATTTGCATTATATAAGGTAGGAGTTATAAATCTAGTCAAATTTATTTGAAATATTCTCCATGTGTTTTTAAGCTTAACAAATATGTGAATTCTTATTTCCCTTTTCTGTAGCCTATTCACACATGTATATTTATATGCATATATAGAATCCTACCAGGTATCACACGTACATTTTTGTGAGGTGGCTGTCTTGGCAGATACAAATTGTGAGAAGAGTTCACTCCTCCTAAATGCTGTTGGAAATGAAAATTCAACCTATAGGAGAGCGTCCTAGTAGAACAACATTATACATTAACTCATGTTCAGTAAAATAAATATTTTTGCATTTGTGGATGATACATATTTACTGATGAATTTCGATTGGCATTTATATTGGTACTTTTTAATGTCTGTGAGTGTTGTGTGTGTGTGTGTGTATATACAGATATAGATATAGATATACTCTGCAAATTTTTCAAAATATGAAATATATGTGTCTAATATACACTCTCTAAATTCATTCATGTTCATGTATGTTGATTTATAATCCACTTTTCACAAGATTATAATCAGAAATATTCATCCACCTGAAATACATATTTGTTTCCTAGTACTGAAAACTAACTTCATTGAATGGTGCATACAAATCCTAATTATTCTACAGTAACTGACCCAGTCTAACATCAATGCAAATAGACTCCTATGGGACATGATATGTAATTTGTCATTCATTTGTATTCGACACTGGTACATTATTGTTTCTTCAGTTTTTGCACATCACAGGATATACATTTCATCCACAAGTTCACAAATTAATAAGCATTTGTTTCAACTTTCACCACTTCTTGCTTCAGAACACATGTATTGTCAGGGTTTCTTGACTGGTCTTTTCATGAGACTTCTTTCCAAACACATTATTTTGAATTTCCATAATCATTTTGAAGCAAACGTCACACACTCTTCATGATAAACCAAAACACAAATATTTCCATTACATATATACCTGGTTGGAATGAATGATTGTATATCAATATTCGATTTCCTTTAATTTTTCAGATATCAGTTCAGTTCATTATTTAAAGTTCAAAAAAGTTATATTATTTATTCACAGTATGGTCTATTCATGCTTTTTCTCTATATTCCTAGAAACAGGGTACACCTCTTTGTAACCCCGATTCTCATTTTACATCTTCAATATATTGCTCCCAGAAATGGTGAAAGAAATACTCATGTCACCTCATTATCACAGTAATATTCTGGACAAAAAATGGAAAGGTCACACTTATGATTGTACCAAAGCCTAAATGGAAAGTGAACATGGATTTCTAAAAACATCCATGTCCAGGTTGCCTAATGCTGTCAATTGTCAATCCTATTGGTGACTACATATTTGTTTTTTTCCTAATTTATATATTCAAACTCAACCCTGTTGAAAATGTCTAATTCTATCACTCACTTTATACTTTGCCTGATTTCGTAATGTTTCTATTGATATCTGCTTTTCTACCTATTTTCCCCAGTTCAACATAGTGACTGACTCTTCATATGTGCTGACATTTACATTCACTCAACAACCGAAAGTCTATTGCTAAAGAACTTTTGGTCCAAATCCTATACTCACTCTTCTTCCTAAACCTACCGACTATCTTCCTAATCCTACTGAATATCCCTTTTTGACTGGATGTTCTCTTCTAAATTCAATCATCCAATGTACAAGGTCCTATGCCATTGTATATGGAATTATCTGAGGCATCTTTGCAGAACATCATTCAAAGCTAAGTATCCCAATCAAGGGCAAAACCCTTCTGGGCTTCAAATCATACCTAGATTTCTGTTTTCCTACTTATATTTCACCTCTATATTCTTGTAAATATTGCAGGTTCCCAATACCATTATTCATCACACAGAATCACTCGTAATCCAAATCAAACCTGTTTTTAACCCCAAGTATACACTGTTCCCTCAGTCATTTTACAGAAGAGCAGAGACAGAGTGGTTCTTACAATACAGGAAAGTTGGGGACCTTCAACCTGATGAGAACCTCAAATGTCCATGCACAAATGGTACCTGGAGAAGTTGTAGGCAGGTATGAAGCACCTGAGAGAGCAAAAGTCATCTTCCATGGCAAACAACCTGGTCAGGATGAAGGGATGTGTCTGAATCTGCCTCTCTCTCTTCTTATTGTACAGAAGATGGACCAAACCAGGGCTGAGTGGAGAGCTGTTTCCGGGTGCCAATGGTGATATACATTCTACCATATGAAAGTGTCACAGGAAGTTCTGGCAACCTCCATCTTATGTTACCCTTGGAAGCAACTGTTAGGACAAAGTGGTTGCCAAGGCAGTGACCTCATTCAGTTCCAAAGAATGTGAAATACCTCATTTCCTTGGTGATGGAACTCTCTGAACTTGGTATCCAAGAAGCCAGACACCCAGAGGCAGTCCCAGTCCCAGTCCCAGTGGGCTCACTTGTTTGGATTTACCAAGGACAGAGTCAGTTTTCTTGGTACCTAATGATGTGAGGATGGCCAAATGCCAGGAGAGCTCTGAAGATGGACCTTTCCTGAGAAAACAGGTAGTGGCTAACCACTTTTTCCTGACATCTTCACAGAGTTGGTCAAGGAATCAAGATCTGAGAGAAGACAGGCCATTTCGGGGGAACATAGTATGGCCCACCAGTCAGAGGACACTCCGGATAGTCACAGACGTACTTGGGGGAAGGAGGTGCCTTTGTGGGAGTGGGTGTGGGTTTGTTGTTTTGTCTCATGTTCTGAGAAGAGATAGAAAAGGCGGTTTGTTTGGTTTGGAGTGGACAGTTTCTAGTAAGTCATTTGACATGGCGAGTGTTTCTCTTTCTGTGTATCCCACTGTGTCCGTTGTTGTAGACATTAGAAAAGAGAATGCATTAATGGATGTGTCCTGTCTAGTATAAATCTTCCCATAATTCATCCTGCCCAATATATGAATGGACTGCAGCTTGTCTTATCAATGTGCAACACCTGCTATCTTTCTAAGTTGTTGTTTTCTTCCTGAATTCTGGCCACTCTCCAGAATAGGCTCATGGATTTGTGTACAAAATATGTACCACCTCCAAGCTCTGTGACATGGCCATGTACTGGATAGCTGAAGAGAATGGCGAGCATCTCAAAAAACTCAGATATCAGTGTGACCAGGAAAGTCTCAGTGCAGAAACCCTGCTTTGGGCCTTTTGCTTACTTATTGTTGTGTTGCACTGAATGTCAGGAAGGTCTTTGCCTCAGGCCACCCCTTTGTAAAGCCTGAAGAAAACAGTTTTCAAATGGAAATGAATGGGCCTCACCTGTGGCTCTTTATCAGCCTCTTGGACCTGTGTGTGGCTGTGACTTAGATTCTCAGCACCTGATGCATCTTAAGAATGATCCCACGTGAGCTTCCAAAACCAAAATGGCAAAAAATATCATTCATTGTGGATGAAGTCTCTTGCCTTCCTCTGTTAGGTTCCTGCACTCCATCAAATGACAATAGGGATTCTTTGGGTCAAATGAGTTCTTCAAAGCCCTGCAGAGGTGCTTGTGTTTTCGCATGACTCTAAATCACCTAAAGAATCGATACCTAAAATCAGTAGGCCTCAAATTGGAGAAACAAAGAAGTATTAACGGCAGGCTTATTTGTTCGCTCCTGTTTCAGAGAAACGGTGTCCAGGCTACCCTGACTTTAGGCAAATGAGGGGCAAACGAGCTGATTTTGGACACTGTCTTGGGCTGCGCCCCTCATGGAAACCTCCAGCCAGAGGTTAAGATGATTGACTATATGGAATAAGATGAAGGCCATGTGGGAGTGTTTTGGTTTTAATTTTGGTCATTTGTGTTGCATTGGAAAAAATGACTGGGTCCACGTGAGCTTGAACTCTGGTGTGATTCCCCTTAGAGACTGGGTTTTGGAACTGAACTCAGAGAAGCATTGCCATGAATTTTGTTGGGATTTTAAGAGGCCACGCATGAAAGTCGCTCTTGGAAACTGAGACCTAGGCCCCGGGTGGATTTCCACAGAGGCCTGGGAATCTCAGCAAGAATATCACATGATTTTATTCTTAAAGAAATGGCAGCCATAGTTGAGAGTCAAAACACACATGGACCTCACATTGTAGACCTCAATGGGCCTGGCCTAATGTGACCTTTTGTCCACTCTTTGGGAAGCCGTGCCTGTGAGAGTTCTCCAGAGATTTCATTGAAATGAGCTTCCTCACCATTTAATGTTTGCTGAATGAACTGAAACCCACAGTGCCTCTAACTTCATGCTTGAAAAATGGCTAGATAAATACCATGAAATTTTTGAAATTCCTATGACCAGGTGGCACTGGAGAAACATTGGATATCCTGTTGCTGATCATGAGTATACCAGACAGTGCCTTGATTTACTGAGTTTCATGAAAATGGTGTAGAACAGAGATGCCAGAAATTTGGAGCCTGCTGAGTAGTGGGTCTAGAGCAGTGGTGGGGAGGTGTTTGATAAAACATCCGTGGTAGGGCCATGTGGATCTACCATTGGATTCCAAATGGCTTGTAACTGACATGGTGCAGCCAACAGACCCTTATATGTAAAGGCATCTTGTTATATGGAGAGTTTTCAGAGGAAAATTAAGAATCAGGTTGATATGGACAAGGGGCAATGGGGCAAGCTGTGAGAGATAGGAGCCTAGTTGGTGCATTCTCTTGCAGACCCTGACCCACCACACGTGACAGAACTCCCTCCAGCACTGTGTCCCAGTTTAGCTCCTAGTATTTCGTGAAACAAATACCAAACTCACAGTGCAGCAGCAAAAACACCACAAAAAGTGGAAGAGGACCAAATGGCTTCACAGTCCACACGGGGAGACACTTAGTCCCCAGTGGCCTCAGTTTACCTACAAAGAGAGGATTCAGCACTGCTTCATCTTGTTCATTGGAAAATAAGAAACCATGTCCTCCAGGTCACATAGATGCAGACCCAGCTTTGATGGTCTCACTACAGAGGAAGCCAAATCTCCTGAAAACTACATATATTTCAAGTGTGGAAGCTCAGAGGCAGTTTCTCAAAAAGTTTTTAGGCCAGCAGAGCTCCATGTTTGTGGAGTGTTTACCCTGTCCCTTAGTTTTGGAAACTCCTCTACCACCTCCAAGGTTGTGAACTCCTGAGCATTTTCCATTCCAGATATGTATTCACTGATTTTGTAACTCTTCTCCTCTAATTGTGTCTTACTTGGGGTGAAGGTAATGTCAAGGCATTGTTCTGGATGAGAGCGGGAGGATATTTGTGCAGCATATTTTTACATACACATTGGATTCATTTTCCAAATTTCCATTCGAAGTACTGAATCCCTGACACTAACCCATACCTAGTAGACTCAGACTATTCATCCTAATATAATGGAGAAAATTAGCCCAACACATTAGAAATACAAGTACTTCAGAGGAGACATGTTGTATAGTTGGACTTGACATTTGCATTATATAAGGTAGGAGTTCTAAATCTAGTCAAATTTATTTGAAATATTCTCCATGTGTTTTTAAGCTTAACAAATATGTGAATTCTTATTTCCCTTTTCTGTAGCCTATTCACACATGTATATTTATATGCATATATAGAATCCTACCAGGTATCACACGTACATTTTTGTGAGGTGGCTGTCTTGGCAGATACAAATTGTGAGAAGAGTTCACTCCTCCTAAATGCTGTTGGAAATGAAAATTCAACCTATAGGAGAGCGTCCTAGTAGAACAACATTATACATTAACTCATGTTCAGTAAAATAAATATTTTTGCATTTGTGGATGATACATATTTACTGATGAATTTCGATTGGCATTAATATTGGTACTTTTTAATGTCTGTGAGTTGTGTGTGTGTGTGTGTGTGTGTGTGTGTGTGTGTATAGATATAGATATAGATATAGATATACTCTCCAAATTTTTCAAAATATGAAATATATGTGTCTAATATACACTCTCTAAATTCATTCATGTTCATGTATGTGGATTTATAATCCACTTTTCACAAGATGATAATCAGAAATATTCATCCACCTGAAATACATATTTGTTTCCTAGTACTGAAAACTAACTTCAGTGAATGGTGCATACAAATCCTAATTATTCTACAGTAACTGACCCAGTCTAACATCAATGCAAGTAGACTCCTATGGGACATGATCTGTAATTTGTCATTCATTTGTATTCGACACTGGTACATTATTATTTCTTCAGTTTTTGCACATCATAAGATATACCTTTGCCAAGGCAGTGACCTCATTCAGTTCCACAGAATGTGACATACCTCATTTCCTTGGTGATGGAACTCTCTGAACTTTGTATCCAAGGAGCCAGGCACACAGAGGCAGTCCCAGTCCCAGTCCCAGTGGGCTCACTTGTTTGGATTTACCAAAGATAGAGTCAGTCATTCCTGGTACCTACTGAAGTGAGGATTACCAAATGCCTGGAGAGCTCTGAATAGGGAGCTTTCCTGAGAAAGCAGGTAGTGGCTCTCCACTTTTTCCTTACAACTTTACAGAGTTGGCCAAGGAAAACAGATCTGAGAGAGGACAGGCCATTTCGGAAGAACAGAGTATGGCCACCAGTCAGAGGACACTCTGGTTAGTCATACACCTATGGGGAAAGAGGTGCCTTTTTGGGAGTGGGTGTGGGTTTGTGGTTTGTCTCATGTTCTGACAATAGGTAGGAATGGCGGCTTGTTTGTTTTGGAGTGAACTGTTTCCGGTAAGTCGTTTGAAGAGGTGAGTGTTTCCATGTCTGTGTATCCCACTGTGCCTGTGGTAGTAGACATGAGAAAAGAGAATGCAACAATGGATGTGTCATGTCTAGTATAAAGCTTCCCAGCATTCATCCTGCCCAATTTATGAATGGAGTGTGGCTTGCCTTATGCACGGGCAACACCTAATACCTTCCTAAGTCCCTGTTTTCTTCCTGAATTCTGGCCACTCTCTAGAATAGGCTCATGGTTATGTGTCCAAGATATGTACCAAATCCAAGGTCTTTGACATGGCCATGTACTGGATACCTGAATGGAATGGCCAGCATCTCAGAAAACTCAGATATCAGTGTGACCAGGAAAGTCTCAGTGGAGATACCCTGCTTTGGGCCTTTTGCTTACCTATTGTTCTGTTGCCCTGAATATCAGGAAGGTCTTTGTCTCATGCAACCCCTTTGTTAAGCCTGAAGAAAACAGTTTTCAAATGGAAATGAATGTGCATCACCTCTGGCTCTTTGCTTAATTTCATTGGAAAAGGATGTGTCTGATTCAGGCCCTTTGCCCTGTTTTAGGCTGTGACTTAGATTCTCAGCACCTGATGGAAGTAAAGAAAGATCCCATATGTGCATCTAAACCAAAATGGAAAAACGTTCAATCAATGTGCATGAATTATATTGCCTTCCTTTGTTAGGTTTCTGAAATCCATCATGTCAGAATAGGGATTCTTTGGGTGAAATGAGTTCTTCAAATCTCTGCAGAGGGGCTTGGCTTTTCTCATGACTCCAATTCACAAAAAGAATCTAGACCCCACAGTCAGAGAGCCTCAAATTGGAGAAGCGAAGCAGTATTAAGGGCAGGCCTATTTGATCACTCCTGGTTCACAGGAAGGGTGTCCAAGCCACCCTGTCATTCAGCAAATGAGGGGCAAGGGAGCATATTTTGGACACTGTCTTGGGATGTGCCTCTCATGAAAACCTCCATCCAGATGTTATGATGAGTATCTTTATGGTAGAAGATGAGGGCCATGTAGGAGTGTTTTGGTTATAATTGTGGTCATTTGTGTGGCAGTTGGAAGAGATGACTGGGTCCACCTGGGCATGAATTCTGCTGTGATTCCCCTTAGAGACTGAGTTCTGGAACTGACCTCAGAGAAGTATTGACATGAATTGTGTGGGGATTTTAGGAGGCCAGGAATGAGAGTTGCCATTGGGAACCTGGGATCAAGGCCCAGAGTGGCTTTCCACAGAACACTGGGAATCACAGCCAGGATATTACATGATTTTATTCTGAAAGACTTGGCAGGCATAATTGAGATTCAAAACACACTTGGACCTCGCTTTGTAGACCTCAATGGGCCTGGCTTCATGTGACTTTTTTGGCCACTCTTTGGGTAGACTTGCCTGTGAGAGTGCTCCAGAGATTTCCCTGAAATTAGCTTCCTCACCATTTAATGGTTCCTGAATGAATTGAAACCAACATTGCCTCCAAATGCATCTGTGAAAAAATGCTAGATAATTACCATGAAATTTTAGAAATTCCGATGACCAGCTAGCACTGGAGGACCTTTGATGTCCTGTTGATGATCATGAGTATAACAGACAGGGCCTTGATTGACTGGGTTTCATGAAAATGGTGTAGAACAGAGATGCCAGTAAGTTGGGGCCTGGTAAGTAGTGGGCCTAGAGCTGTGTTATGCAAATGTGTGATAAAACATCTGTGGTGGGGCCATGTGGATCTTCCATTGGCTTCCAAATGGCTGTGACTCACATGGTGCAACCATCACACCCATATATGTAAAGGCATATTTTTATATGGAGAGGTTTCAGAGCAATGTTCAGTATCATGTTGTAATTGTCAAGGGGGCAAGCTACTTGAGATAGAACCCTGGTTGGTGCATTCTCCTGGAGACCCTGCCAACCACACCTGACAGAACTCCCTTCAGCACTGTGTCCCATTTGAACTCGTTGTATTTCATGAAGCAAATACCAAACTCCCAGTGCAGCAGCAAGAAACACCACGAAAATTGGAGGATGACCATTGGTTTCACAGTCCACACGGGAAGACCCTTAGCCCTCAGTGGCCAAAGTTTACCTACAAAAAGAGAATTCATCACTGCTGCCTCATTTTTATTTGAAAATAAGTAACCATTTCCTCCAGGTCACATAGATGCAGATCCAGCTTTGATGGTTTCACTACAAATAAAGCTAAAGCTCCTGACAACAACATATATTTCAAGTCCCCAACCTCAGCGGCAGATTCTCAAAAAGTCTTTTGGCCAGCAGAGCTCCATGTTTGTGGAGAGTTTACCCTGTCTCTTACTTTTGGAAACTCCTCTACCACCTCCAAAGATGTGAAATCTGGAGCATTTTCCATTCTAGATATGTATTCACAGATTTTCTAACTCTTCTCCTCTAATTGTGTCTTACTTGGGGCGAAGGTAATGTCAAGGCATTGTTCTGGAGGAGAGTGGGAAGATTTTTCCGTAGCATATATTTGCATACACATTGGATTCAGTGTCCTATTTTCAATTCAAAATACTGAATACCTGACTCTAACCCATACCCTACCAGACTCTGACTACTAATCCTAATATGATGGAGAAAAATAACCCATAAAGAATAGAAATACAAGCAGTTCAGAGTAGGCATGGTGTATAGATGGACTTGCCTTTTGCATGATACAGAGTTGGAGTTATAAATCTAGTCAATTGTTTGTTGAAATAGTTGTCCTAGTATTTTTAAGGTTAACAAATATGTGAATTCCTGTCTCCCTTTCTCTGTATTCTTATATGCACATATAGATTCCTATCTGGTACCACACGTACATTCTTGTGAGGTGGCTGACTTGGCAGATACAAATTGTTAGAAGAGATCACTCCTACTAAACCCTGTTGGAACTGAATATTCAACCTATGGGTGAGCTTGCTAGTTGAACAACATTATACATAAATCCATGTTCAGTAAAATGAATATTTTTAGATCTGTGGATGGTATATATTTTATAATGAATTTTGATTGACATATATATTGCTACTTTTTTTGTCTGTGTGTGTGTTTTATGTATATGCATATATATATATATATATATATATATATATATATATATATACACTCTCCAGATTTTTCAAAATATGAAATATATGTGTCTTATATTCACTCCCTAAATTCATTCATGTTCATGTATGTGGATTTATAATCAACTATTCACAAGATTATTCTCAGAAATATTCATCCACCTGAAATTTGCCCAGTGCTCTCAAATGTCAATCCTATTTGTGACTACATATTTGTTTCTTCCTAAGATTATATATTTAAACTCAACCCTGTTCAAAATGTCTAATCCTATCACTCACTTTATACTCTGCCTGATTTTGTAATGTCTATATTGATATATGCTTTCCTACATATTTTCCCCAGTTCATCATTGTGACTGACTCTTCACCTGTGCTGACATTTACATTCACTCTCTAATCGAAATCCTATTGCTAAGAAACTTTTGTTCCAAATCTTATACTCACCCTTCTTCCTAAACTTATTGACTATCTTCGTAATGCTACAGACTATCCCTTTTTGACTGGATGTTCTCTTCTACATTTAATCATCTAAGTAAATGTGGTGCGAGCTTCAGAGGAGGAGACTACCAACAGACTATCTCATGCAACATCAAACGGTTTATTGGGTGTCCAGCAGGCTGGGGTTCAGAGCTCACCTGAATAGAGCAGATAGCCCTGAGAATAGCTGAAGTAGAGCTTATTTACTTTCCCTGGAGAGGGAAGGGAGGGAATTTTATTGATGGGTCAGGGTGAGTGGGCGGTTTGCATGCAACTGGGAGAGGGAGTACATTCTGCAATTTGGCAGCTGGGGATAGAACATTCTGGGAACAAGATTTGCAAACATTTCTCAAGATTTCAACAGTGTTCTGTTAAGCATACAGAAAAACAAGATGTGACAAGTACCTATTTTATTAATATTTCATTCCCCACTTCTTCTTCTGGCTAATTTTAATCATAAAAATGATCATTGGAGGGTGTCACATTCAATGTCTGCTAGTGGGGTATTACCATAAGTTTAACTCGTCCAATTTGAGCCTGGAGAAAAGACATTACACGGTTGAGCAAACAGGGTTTTATAGTTAGCAATAATATGAGGATTATTATTGGACCGGCCAGGGTTGATAAAAACGTAGTTAACCAGGGGGACTGTGTGAACCAAGACTCAAGCCACCCTTTTTGGGCCTCTCTCACTTGTTGATGCTCTTCAAGGTGTCTTTTAAATTTACTCATAGATTTTATTACAACTCCAGTATAGTCAGCATAAAAACAACATTCTTCCCTCAATGCAGCACAAAGGCCCCCTTCTCTAATGAAGAGGAGGTCCAACCCTCAACTGTTCTGTAAAACAACTTCAGAGAGAGAGGTTAAAGTTTCATGCAAAGCCCTGAAGGAGGTTTCTAATATCTTACTTTTGCTCTATTGCTGCTTCTAATTGGGTCATCTTTTGTGTCCCATGGACAATGCCACTGGTTCCTCTGCCCACCCGTGCAGCAACTCCTATTCCTAATAGGATGGCTAAAGTGAGGGATATATGTTCCCAGTGGAACCGGTTGTATGCCCCCCCTATTTGATCCTCAAATGAACCTGCGTCATAATAGAGCACTCTGGGAAACATCTGCACCATTACACAAATTATCACATATCTTGATCATTTCATGAAAACATAAAGGATGTTTAAGTATATAGAATTATGCTGTTGTAGGCACTGACAAAGCAAGGCACCTAAGATAGCACTCAAGAGAGGGAAACAGTCCTATTTGGTTGCAACCGGATTCAGAGGGCATTGCTTCTATTGTAATCAATTAATCCCCTGAAACTCAAGTTTAGGTAGTTTCAGAAATTTGTACCCAACATATAAGGCATGGGGCTCAGAAGTTCACAGTCTTCAGAAGTTTAAAAAAGCAGTATTTGTTTCTGTTTTTCCTTCTGTTCTGGGCAAGTTAACTTTTCAAGGACACCTGGGAGGAGGAGAGCTTTTTCTTCCCTTTCTTATTTTCCCCCTGCCAGCTGTTACCATGGAGCCCGGTTGGTAATTTCTTTATCTTAGAAATGTAGCCATCTCTATGAAGCCCCAGCTGAAGGCCAGAGGACTTGTTCACATATTTTGTGAAAAACTAGTTAGAGGTTGTCTAGCTTAGAAGTACTGAGATTTTTAGCCAGTGGCCAAGTAGAACAGGGCAATACAAAAGAGAATGTTTATCTACATTAAAGTCTTTATTGGGACTCTTTGGCTGAAAGTTCAAAACTCAGCCATGGTGAAGACTTCTGAAGAAGGTCATTTAAGACTTTTCTGTGGACCTGGTACAGAGGGGGAAAGACGGGGAAGTTGGGGCTGAGAGCACCTCCGAGGATCTGAGAATGAGGGAAAAGAGAGATGTAAAAGAATAATGCGAAAGGGTATTTGGAATTTCCTAGCAGCAAACTTGAGCAGTAGATCAGGTAGAGCAGAGTGAAAGACGGGAGTGAGGATCCCAAAATCCTGTGAGGGACTTTAAATTTTAGTAACCTGTTTTCAGTGATGACAAAGCAACTTTAAAGGCCAATTATATTACATCTTGGATAAGGGTCTCAGGGCTCTCCTCAGCTCGTTTGAGCATTGAGTTAGCTGGTAAGAGGACCTGGTGGGACCCGGTGAGGGCACTGACAGGAGATGAGAGGAATGAGTCGGTGGAGCGGTACCTATGTACCTGCTACCTCAGCAAGGGGGCTATGGTCAGAGAACTGGTGGAGCTTTGAGTTTCTGATCTAGTTATTGGAGGGGAGAAATCAAGTTGCTGAGATGGGAGTGACAGCAGAGGGTCTGGAGCAGAAGGCTGAGGATAATGATCTATTGGAGAAGCATAGTTCAGGATGTGAGTGAAGGAGGGAATAGGCTTCCACATAGGGGAATTTCCTTTCACTCTTTTGAGCACTTGCAGAAGTCAAAAAGGTCATGCAAAATTTGAGGATCTAGAGACCCCTCTGGGTGCCATAGTTTTTGGTTGTCTAATTGGTAATGTGGCCAATGCTGTGTACTGAATTTGATGAAGAATTGGGGTTCCATCAGGCAGCCCCTGTATGCACACATTCCCATGACATACAGAAAAAGTCGGCTTTTCCCCCACACAGCCGTTACTCTTTGTGGCTTTCATAGTCTGCCAGGCAAACTTAGTAATCTAGACTAGCCAACCTGCATCTGGCTTGCGTGTCCCTACATCCATAATGTTTGTTTCCATTATCTATGGTACAGAAGGGATTTAATGGTATTTTAGTGGGATCCTCTTCATCAGTGATATCACAATAGGAAATACCTATAGCCAGCTAACAAATGTCTGGGTGGAGAGATGGCCACCAGGTCCCTAAGGGGGCTGTATGCGAGATAGACCATACTTCTTTTCCAGTAGGATTTGTGATCAGCCATCACTGCTTAATGGGCTGATGAGGGTTAGGACTACTTGTAGCCAAGGGGAGAGTATATAACCTTATTCACATTGCGAATACACAATTTGAAAATGTTACCAGTCTTTTTCAGTTTCCAGAAAGATTCTGTACAGGGAGCAGGCTTGAGATGAGAGGCATGGATCCTGGAAGTGATTCTGTTTACGTTTACCACTGTAGGTGTTATAATAGCACCTGGTATGGTCCTTTTCAGCGGGGTACCAGGGATGACACCTGATATCATCTTACATAGATGAAATCTCTTACTTGATATGGATGTGGAATCCCCTGGTTCCCAGTTGGGTAGGCAGTGGCCAGCAGTTTTCACAGGTATTACTGAGTTCTTTCAAGATATTTAAGTCTGTCAAGCAAGGGGGTGTGGAAAGGATCTTTAGGTCTTACAGTTGGGCTTAGGTCCCCTACTGGAGGAGGGCCACCATAAAGAATTTCACACGTGGTAAGGTTACTCAAAGAAACAAAGGGATTTTTTCTTGCATGAAACATTGCATAAGGCAGAAGCATAGTCCAATCCTATGCTGGTCTCTAAGCTTAATTTCGTTAAGGTCTCTTTAATGGTTCTATTCATTCTTTCTACTTGTCTTGAACTCTGTGGTCTATAAGCACAATTTAACTTCCAATTAATCCCCAGGTTCCTGGCTAACCCCTGACTTACCTGGGCCATGAACATCGGTCCATTGTCAGATCCTATTACCGGCTTAGCTTCCTCCAATGGTAGAGAGGCTTAGTCAGCAGCAGCGGAATCACTTAGAGTGTGTTGTGTGTTAGGGGACGAGGGCAGGGGATAAGGAGGGGGAGAAGAGTCCAGTAGAGTCAAATCTGTGACTCAGGGAGAACAGAGGGTGGAGGAGGAGGAGGTTGAGAGGGTTTGAGAGATCATGGGGGAAGGAGTAGGAGCAGAGGTAGGGGCAAGGAAAGGCTTCACCCATGGAGGAGGAGATTTGCAGAGGTCCTGCCAAGTTAAGATATATGGCTGTTGATCCGGATGGCTATGTGGCGCTGGCTGAAAGACAATACCTCTGACTTTTTAAATTAGTGGGAAGTAGAAAGATCCTTCTAGGGGCCATACGACTCCAAAGATGGGCCATTCTGAGGCACAGAGATTCTGCCAGGTCCAGCGTTTTACTAAAAAAAGAAAGATTCTGAGCCCTTAAGCGGACTTTGGTCTAGTGATCAAGGGTCAGGGACAGAGGCATTGACGTGCTCTGTTCCATAATGAAAGTTCCACAAACAGTAAAAGCAAGGACACACGACACAGATAAGACAAGACCATAAAGACAGGCAATGAACGTCCAACACTGAGACCAGGAATGAGTAGCCGGCAAAACCCAATGGTATGGCAACAACGAATCTAAAAGAAAATATCACTGAGTGGAGAAGACTATTGTTCCTTGATTTCCCGAGTTCTCTGCGGGGTCCTCCAGAGAGGTGCCCTTTGTCTCTGTGACATGTCTCTCAGCCACCGTCGGAGAGAGCCCAGGCTCTTCATCGCCAGCAATTTTGCCAAGCCCTAACAAGAAACCTGAAACCAGAAAGAGGCGCCTTACTTGCTCTGAGAGGAGCCCGTTGGGGTCTCTCATCCGCCACTGCTGGAACTCAGTGGAACCTCAATATGTAAAGGTCAGGCGAGTGTCAGAGGAAGATACTACCAAGAGACTGTCTCATGCAACAGCAAAGGGTTTATTTGTGGTCCAGCATGCTGGAGCTCAGAGCTAAATTAAATAGAGCAGAGACCTCTGAGAACAGCTTAAGCAGAGCTTATGTATTTCCTTGGAGAGGGAAGAGAGGGAAGTTCAGTGATGGGTAAGGGCGAGTGGGCGGTTTGCATGACACCGAGTGAGGGAGTACATTCTGCAGTTCGGCTGTTGGGAACAGTACATTCTAGAACAAGATTAGCAAACATTTCTCAAGATTTCAACAGTGTTTTGTTAAGCATACAGAAAAACAGGAAGTGACAAGTACCTATTTTATTAATTTTATTAACCTTTCACTACCGACTATGCCTTTTTGACTTGATGTTCCTTCTACATTAATTCATGCAACGTACAAGGTGCTATGCCATTGTATATCGATTTATCTGAGACAACTCTGCAGAACGTAATTCAACACCACGTATCCCTATCAAGGGCCCAATGCCCTTCTGGGCTTCAAATCAGACTTAGATTTCTTTTTTCATACATATATTTCACCTATATATTCTTCTACACATAGCAAGTTCTCAATACGATCATTCATCCAGCAAAATGATTTCTAACCCAAATCGATCATGTTTTTAACCATAACCGGACACTGTTCCCTCAATCTAACTTTACAGAAGAGCAGGGAAGGAGTTGATATTACAATACAGAAATGTAGAAAAACTTCCACCTGCTGAGAACCTCAAAGGTCCATGCAGAAATGATCCCTGGAGAAGATGTAGGAAGCAATAAAGGACCTGAGAGACCAAAAGTCATCTTCCATGGCAAACAACCCGGTCAGGATAAAAGGTTGTGTCTGAATCAGATTTTTTTTAATGTAGAGATCATGGACCAAACCAGGCCTGTGTGGAGATCTATTCCTGGGTGCCTTTGGTTGATATACCATTCTAACTTGTGGAAATGTCACAGGAAGTAGGGGCAGCCTCAATCTCTTGGGACCCTTGGAAGCAACAGTTAGGACAAAGTGGCTGCCAAGACAGTGCCCTCATTCAGTTCAGGAAGGAAGTGACCTCACCTCACTTTCTTGGTGATGGAACTCTCTGAACGTGGGATCCAGGAAGCCAGGCACACAGAGCCAATCCAAGTCCCAGTCCCAGTGGTCTCACTTGTTTGGATTTACCAAGGACAGGGTCAGTATTTTTTGGTACCTACAGATGTGACGAAGGCCAAATGCCAGGAAAGCTCGGATGCAGGGTTTTTCATGAGAAAGCAGGTAGTTGCTCACCGTTGGCTCCTAAGAAGTTCACAGAGTTGGCCAAGGAGACAAGATCTGAGACAGGAAAGGCCATTTTGGGGGAACATATTATGGCCCACAAGTCAGAGGACACTCTGGATATTCACAGACCTACTTAGGGGAAGGAGGTGCCTTTGTGGGTGTGGTTGTGGGTTTGTGGTTTTGTCTCATTTTCTGAGAATAGGTAGGACAGTTGGTTTGTTTCATTTGAAGTGGACTGTTTCTAGTAAGTCTTTTCACAGGGCGAGTGTTTCTATGTCTGTGTATTCCACTGTTTCCGTGGTTGTAGACATTAGAAAACAGAATTCATCAAATTATATGTCGTGTCTAGTAGAAAGCTTCTCAGCATTCATATTGCCCCGTTTTTGAATGGACTGTAGCTTGCCTTATCGATGAGCAACACCTGCTACCTTCCTAAGTTTCTATTTTCGTCCTGAATTCCGGCCAATCTCAAGAATAGGCCCATGGTTTTGTGTCCAAGATATGTACCACCTCCAAGCTCTGTGACATGGCCATGTACTGGATAGCTGTAGGTGATGGCGAGCATCTCAGAAAACTCAGATATCAGTGTGACCAGGAAAGTCTCAGAGGAGAAATCCTGCTTTGGGCCTTTTGCTTACCTATTGTTCTGTTGCCCTGAATGTCAGGAAGGTCTTTGCCTCAGGCCACCCCTTTGTGAAGCCTGAAGAAAACACTTTTCAAATGGAAATGAATGGGCATACCTGTGGCACTTTCCTTAATTGCTTTGGAAAGGGATGTGTCTGAATCAGGCCCTTGGCCCTGTGTGTGGCTGTGGCTTAGATTCTCAGCACCTGATGGATCTAAAGAAAGTTACCATGTGTGCATCCAAAAGAAAATTCGCCAAAAGAACAATTATTGGGATGAAGTCTCTCGACTTCCTCTGTAAGGTTCCTGACCTCCATCAAGTGAGAATGGGATCCTTTGGGTCAAAAGAGTTCTACAAAACCTGCAGAGGCTAGCCCATTGTGCTTGGGTTTTCTCATGACTAAAATTCACATAAAGAATCTAAACCCCACAGACAGTAGTCCTCAAATTGGAGCAGTATTAATGGCAGGCCTATTTGATCACATTTGGTTCACAGGATGGGTGTCCAGGCCACCTTGACTTTAGGCAAATGAGGGGCAAAGGAGCTTATTTGGGACACTGTCTTGGTCTGCGCCCCTCATGGAAACCTCCAGCCAGATTATGATGAGTGTCTATATGAAAGAAGATGAGGGCCATATGGGAGGGTTCTTGTTTTAATTGTGGTAATTTGTGTGGTAGTTGGAAGAGATGACTGGGTCCACCAGGGCTTGAACTCTGGTGTGATTCCCCTTAGAGACTGAGTTCTGGAACTGACCTCAGAGAAGTATTGCCATGAATAGTGTTGGGATTTTAGGAGACCACGCATGAGAATCGGTTTTGGAAACTGAGATCTAGGCCCATTATGGCTTTCCACAGAGCTCAGGGATTCTGAGCCAGTATATCACATGATTTAATTCTTAAAGACTTGGTAGCCATAGTTGAGAGTCCAAACACACATGGACCTCACATTGTATACCTCAATGGGCCTGGATTCATGTGTCCTTTTGGCCACTCTTTGGGAAGGCTTGCCTGTGAGTGTTCTCCAGAGCTTTCATTGAAATGAGCTTCCTCACCATTTAATGGTTCCTGAATTAAATGAAACCCACAGTGCCTCCAACTTCATCCTTGAAAAATGACTAGATTAATACCATGAAATTTTTGAAATCCCCATGACCAGGTGGCACTGGATAACCTTTAGATATCCTGCTGCTGATCATGAGTATAACAAACAGTGCCTTGATTGACTGAGTTTCGTGAAAATGGTGTAGAACAGAAATGCCAGTAAGTTGGAGCCTGCTGGGTAGTGGGTGTAGAGCAGTGGACTGTAGGTGTGTAAATAAATATTTTTGGTAGGACCACCTGGATCTTCCATTGGCTTCCAAAACTTGCGACTGACATGGTGCAGGCAGCAGACCTTTATATGTAAAGGCATCTTGTTATATGTAGAGGTTTCAGGGCAATGTTCAGAATCAGGTTGCTATAGTCAAGGGGAAAGCTATGTGGGATAGAAGCCTGGTTCGTACATTCTCTTTCCGACCCTGACCAACCACACATGACAGAACTCCCTCCAGCATTGTGTCCCAGTTGAACATATTGTATTTCGTGAAGCAAATACCAAATTCCCAGTGCAGCAGTAAGAAACACCCTGAAAAGTGGAGGATGACCAAATGGCTTCACAGACCACACGGGAAGACACTTAGCTCCCAGTGGCAACAGTTTACCTACAAAGGGAGAATTCAGACCTGCTGCCTCATGTTCATTACAAAATAAACAACCATGTCCTCCAGGTTACATAGATGCAGACCCAGATTTTTGGTGTCACTATAAACGAAGCTAAATCTCCTGACAATTACATATATTTCTTTTTCTTTTTTAAATTAATTTTCATTGTAGGTTTTTCAAAACATTACATACTTCTTGATATATCATATTTCACACTTTGATTCAAGTGGGATATGAGCTCCCATTTTTATTCCATATACAGATTGCAGAATCACATCAGTTGCAGAACCATTGATTTACATATTGCCATACATATATTTCTTGTGCCTAACCTCAGAGGAAGTTTCTCAATAAGTCTTTAGGTCAGCACAGCTCCATGTTTCTGGAGTGTTTACCCTCTCCCATACTTTTGTAAACTCTTTTACCACCTCCAGTGTTGTGAACTCCTGAGCATTTTTTATTCCACATATGTATTCACAGGTTTTCTAACTCCTCTCCTCTAATTGTGTCTCACTTTTAGCGATGGTTATGTCAAGGCATTGTTCTGGATAAGAGAGGGATGATTTTTGTGTATCACATGTTTGCATACACATTAGATTCATTTTCCTATTTTCAATTTGAAATACTGAATCCCTGACACTAACCCATACCCTACTAGACTCTGACTACTAATCCTAATATCATGGAGAAAAAAAAACCTAACTGAATAGAAGTACAGTCCTTTCATAGGAAGCATGGTGTATATTTGTATTTGTCTTCCTCTTTATCAAGAGTATGTGTTTTAAATTTAGTAAACTTTTCATTTTAATATTTCTCCATGATTTTTTAAAGTTATCACATATGTAAATTCCTGTCTCCCTTTCTCTGTATCCTATTCAGCACATGTAATTTTTTTATGCATATACAATATCCTACCTGGTATCACACGTACATTCTTGAAAGATCACTGGCTTTTTAATATAAAAATTGTGAGAAGAGATGACTTTCCCTAAATAATGATGGAACTGAAAATTCCACCTATGGGTGAGCTTCCTAGTGAAAAACACTATACATAAATCCATGTTCAGTAATATGAATATTTTTGGATTTGTGAATGAATTATATTTCATGATGAATATCGATTGGCATATATATTGCTAAATATTAATGTGTGCGTGTGCGTGTGTGTGTGTGTGTATATTCTCCAGATTTTAAAAAAATATGAAAAATATGTGTCTTATTATACACTCCCTAAATTCATTCATATTCATTTATGTTCATTTAAATTCAAATTTTCACAAGATTATTCTCAGTAATATTCATACACCTGAAATATATTTTGGTTTCCTACTACTGAAAACTAAGTTCAGTGGATGGTGCTTAAAAATCCTAATATTTCTACAGTAACTGACCCAGTTTAACATTAATGCAAGTAGATTGCTATGGGACATGATGTGTAATTTGAAGTTCATTTTTACTCAACACTGGTACATTACTATTTCTTCAGTTTATGGAGATCATAGGATGTATTTTTTCATCCACAACTTCACAAATTTTTTTGGCATTTGGTTCACTTTCAATTACTTACTACTTCAGAACACATGTATTCCTCCATGTTTCTTTACTGGTCTTTTCACTAGACTTCTTTCTAAACACATTATTTTCGATTCCATAATCATTTTTGAAGCAAAACTCACTCTTCACGATAAACCGTAACCCTAATAATACCATTGCATATATAACTCGTTGGAATGATGGTATATATATCAATATAAGATTTCCAATATATTTTCAGATGCAAACTCAAACCATTATTTAATGTTGGATCCAGTTACATACTTTATTCACAATATGGTCTATTCCTGCATCATCTCAATAATCATCAACACAAGGTACACCTATTTTTATCCCCAGTACTAATTTATAAGTTTCCAGAATATTACTCCCCTTTATAGTGCAAGAAATACTCATGTCACCTGATCTACATATACATTTTACCACAGTAGTATTCTGTACACAAAATGCAAAGGTCACACATATGATTGTACCAAAGCCTAAATGGGAAGTGACCATGGATTACTAAAAGCATCTATGTCCAGGGTGCCTACTGCTCTCAAATGTCAATCCTATTGGTTACTACATATTTGTTTCTTCCTAAGATTATATATTTAACCTCAAGCCTTTTGAAAATATCTAATCATATCACTCACTTTATACGTTTCCTGATTTCCTAATGCCCCTATTGATATCTGCTTTCCTACATATTTTTCCCAGTTCATCATTGTGACTGTCTCTTCACATGTGCTGACATTTACATTCACCCTCTAACTGAAAACCAATTGCTAAAGAACTTTTGGTCCAACTCCGAGACTCACTCTTCTCCCTAAACCTACTTACTATCTTCCTAATCCTACAGACTATCCCTTTTGACTGGATGTTCTCTTCTACTTTCAATCATCCGAGGTATAGGGTCCTATGCCATTGTATATCGATTTATCTGAGACCTCAGTGCAGAACATGATTCAATCTAAGTATACCAATCAAGGGCCCAATGCCTTTCTGGGCTTCAAATCTTTCCTAGATCTCTGTTCTCATACATATATTTCACATTTATATTGTTATAAATATCACAGGTTCCCAATACCATAATTCATCCAGCAGAATGACTCCTAACCCAAATCGAACATGCTATTAACACTAACCATACACTGTTCCCTCAATCTCACTTTACAGAAGAGCAGGGACAGAGTTGGTCTTAAAATCCAGGAAGGTAGGGTATCATCCCCCAGCTGAGAACCTCAAAAGTCCCTGCAGAAATAATCCCTGGAGAAGGTGTAGGCAGGTATGAAGGATTTGAGAGAGCAAAAGTCATCTTCCATGGCAAACAACCTGGTCAGGTTGAAGGGATGTGTCTGAATTAGCATCTCTCTTCCTAATGTAGAGAAGATGGACCAAACCATGGCTGTATGGAGAGCTGTTCCCCGGTGCCTATGGTTGATATACCATTCTAACTTATGAATGAGTCACAGCAAGTAGAGGCAGACTCCATCTTTTGAGAACCTCGGAAGCAACTGTTAAAACAAAGTGGTTTCCAAGGCAGTGACTTCATTCAGTTCTTGAAGGAAGTGACCTCACCTTACATTATTGGTGATGAAAGTCTGTGATCTTGGGATCCAGGAAACCAGGCACACAGAGTCAAACCCACTCCATGTCCCAGTGGGCTCACTTGTTTGGATTTAACAAGACAGAGTCACTCTTTCTTGGTACCTACTGATGTGAGGACAGTCAAATGCCTGGAAACTATGAAGACTGGCGTTTCCAGAGAAAGCAGGTAGTTTCTCACCACGGGCTCCTGACAACTTCACAGAGTTGGCTAAAGAGACCAGATTGAAGACAGGACACGCCATTTTTGGGGAACATAGTATGGCCCACAAGTCAGAGGACACTCCGGATAGACACAGACCTACTTTGGGGAAAGAGGTACCATTTTGGGTGTGAGTGTGAGTTTGTGGTTTTGTCTCATGTTCTGAGAATAGTTAGGAAAGCTGGTTTGTTTGTTTTTGAGTGAACTGTTTCTAGTAAGTCCTTTGACAACGTGAGTGATTCTGTGTCTATATATCATACTGTGTCCGTGATTGTAGACAGTAGAAAAGAGAATGCATCAATGGATGTGCCCTGTCTACGAGAAAGCTTCAAAGCATTCATCCTGTGCAATTTATGAATGGACTGCAGCTTGCCGTATGGATGGGCAATTCCTGCCATCTTTCTAAATTCCTGTTTTCTTCCTGAATTCTGGACACTCTCCAGAATACGCTCATGATTTTGTGTCCAAGATATGTACCACCTCCATCTCTGTGACATGGCCATGTACTGGATAGCTGATGGGAATGGTGAGTATCTCAGAAAACTCAGATATCAGTATGCCCAAGAAAGTCTCAGTGGAGAAACCCTGCTTTGGGCCTTTTGCTTACCTATTCTGTTGCCCTGAATGTCAGGAAGGTCTTTGCCTTAGGCCACACTTTGTGAAGCCTGAAGAAAATAGTTTTCAAATGGAATTGAATGGTCATTACCTGTGCCTCTTCGGTTAATTGCTTTGGAAATGGATGTGTCTGAATCAGCCTCTTGGCCCTATCTGAGGCTGTGGCTTAGATTCACAGTACATGATGGGTCTAAAGAAAAATCCCATGTGTACATCCAAAACCAAAATGGACAAAAGAACTGTCATGGTGGATAGAGTCTCTCGCCTTCGTCTGTAAGGTTCCTGACCTCCATTAAGTGAGAATAGGCATCATTTGGCTCAAGTGAATTCTTTAAAGCCCTGCAGAGGCTATCCCATAGGTTCGTGGGTTTTCTCATGACTCCAATTCACATCTATGTTTACTGAAGAGCAGGGACAGTGTTGGTCTTACAATACAGGAATGCAGTGGATCTTCCATCTGTTGAGAACCTCAAAGCTCCATGCAGAAATGATCTCTGGAGAAGATGTAGGCAGCTATGTAAGACCTGAGAGAGCAAAAATCATCTTCCATGGCAAACAACCTGGTCAGGATTAAGGGTTGCGTCAGAATGAGCCTAAATCTTCTTAATGTAGAGAAGATGTACCAAACCCGGCCTGTGTGGAGAGCTGTTCCCTTTTGCCTACGGGTGATATACCATTTTAACTTGTGAAAGTGTCACAGGAAGTAGGGGCAGCCCTCATCTCATGGGAGCGTTGGGAGCAATTGTTATGACAAAGTGGTTGCCAAGGCAGCGATCTCATTCAGTTCCTGAAGGAAGTGATCTCATCTCACTTCCTTGGTGATGGAACTCTCTGAACTTGGTATACAGAAAGCCAGGCACCCAGAGCCAGTCCCAGTCCTAGTCCCAGTGGTCTCACTTTTTTGGATTTACAAAGGACAGAGTCAGTATTTCTTGATACCTACTGATGTGAGGATGGCCAAATGCCAGGAAAGCTCGGAAGAGGGGCTCTTCCTGAGAAAGCAGATAGTGGCTCACTCCTGGCTTCTAACAACTTCACATTGTTGGCCAAGAAGATCAGATCTGAGACAGGTCAGGCCATTTCGGAGCATCATAGTATGGCCCATCAGTCAGAGCACACTCCGGAGAGTCACAGACCTATTTGGGGGAAGGAGGTGCCATTGCGGGTGTGGGTTTGTGGTTTTGTCTCATGTTCTGAGAATAGGTAGAAAAGGCAGTTTGTTTGGTTTGGAGTGAACTGTTTCTAGTAAGTCGTTTGACAATGCAAGTGTTTCTATGTCTGTGTATCCCACTGTGTCCGTGCTTGTAGACATTAGAAAAGAGAATGCATCAATGGATGTGTCCTGTCTCATAGAAAGCTTCCCAGCATTCATCCAGCACAATTTATGAATTGACTGTGGCTTGCCTTATTGATGGGCGATACCTGCTACCTTCCTAAGTTGCTGTTTTCCTCCTGAATTATGGCCAATCTCCAGAATAGGCTCATGGTTTTGTGTCCAAGATATGTACTACCTCCAAGCTCTGTGACATGGCCATGTACTGGATAGATGAATGGAATGTCGAGCATCTCAGAAAACTCAGATATCAGTGTGACCAGTAAAGTCTCTGTGGAGAATCCCTGCTTTGGGCCATTTGCTTACCTATTGTTCTGTTGCCCTGAGAGTCAGGAAGGTCTTTGTCTCAGGCCAACCCTTTGTGAATCCTGAAGGAAAGATTTTTCAAATGGAAATGAATATGCTTTACCTTTGGCTCTTTCCTTAATTGATTTGGAAAGAGATGTGTGTGAATCAGCCTCTTGGCCCAGTGTGATTCTTTGACTTAGATTCTCAGCACCTGATGGATCTAAAGAAAGATCCCATGGGTGCATAAAATCCAAAATGGCACAAAGAGCAGTCATTGTTGATGAAGTATTTTGCCTTCCTCTGTAAGGTTCCTGAATTCCATCAAGTGAGAATAGGGATCTTTTGGGTCAAATGAGTTCTTCAAATCTATTCAGAGGCTATCCAATAGGTGCTTGAGTTTTCTCATCTTTCCAATTCACATAAAGAATCTGTACCCGACACTCAGTAGGACTCAAATTGGAGAAGCAGAGCAGTATTAAGGGCAGGCCTATTTGATCACTCCTGGTACACAGGAAGGGTGTACAGGCCACTGGGAATTTAGGCAAATGAGGGGCAACAGAGCTTATTTTGGACACTGTCTTGGGCTACGCTAATGCTATCAAATGTCAATCCTATTGTTGACTTCATATTTGTTTTATCCTAAGCTCACATATTCATCCTCAACCCTGTTGAAAATATCTAATCCCATCACTCACTTTATTCTTTTCCTGATTTCCTAATGTCTCTATTGATATCTGCTTTCCTACATATTTTGCCCTGTGCATCATTGTGACTGACTCTTCACTTGTGTTGACATTTACATTGACTCTCTAACCAAAACCCTATTGCTAAAGAACTTTTGTTCCAAATCCTATACTCACTTTTCTTCCTAAACTTACCGACTATCTTTCTAATCCAACTGACTATAACTTTTTGAATGGATGTTCTCTTCTAAATTCAATGATCCAAGTACAGTTCAGGTTTCTATTCAACCGGGTGAGGGAGTAGATTCTGCAGTGGCAATTGGGGACAGCACATTCTGGCAACAAGATTAGCAAAGAGTTCTCAAGATTTCAACAGTGTTTCGTTAAGCGTACAGAAAAATAGGAAGTGACAAGTACATATTTTATTAACCTTTCATTCCCCACTTCTTTTTCTGGCTACTTTTAATCATAAAAGTGATCATTGTGGGGTGTCACATTCTATGTCTGCTAGTGGGGTATTACCATAATTTTAATTTGTCCAATTTGAGCTTGGAGAAAAGAAATTACATGATTGAGGAAACAGGGTTTTATAGTTAGTAATACTATGAGGATTATTATTGGACCAGCCAGGGTTGATAAAAACGTAATTAACCAGGGGGACTGTGTAAAAAAAGACTCAAACTACCGTTTTTGTGCCTCTCTCTCTCGTTGTTGCTCTTCAAGGCATCTTTTTAATTTACTCATAGATTTTTTTACAACTCCAGTATTGTCAACATAAAAACAACATTCTTCCCTCAATGAAGCACAAAGGCCCCCTTCTGTCATGAAAAGGAGGTCCAACCCTCGCCTTTTCTGTAAAACAACTTCAGAGAGAGAGGTTAAAGATTCCTGCAAAGCTGTGATGGAGGTTTCTAAAATCTTTAAGTTTTGATCTATTGCTTCTTCTAATTGGGTCACTTGTTGTGTCCCATGGACCAGAGCAGTGGTTCTTGTGCCCAACCCTGCAGCAACTCCTATTCGTAATAGAATGGCTAAGGTGAGGGACATATGTTCCCAGCGGAACCGGGTTGTATGCCCCCCTCTTTGATCTTCAGATGAACCTGCGTCATGATAGAGCACTCTGGGAAACATCTGCTCCATTTCACAATTAATCACATCTGTTGACCATTTCATGAAAACATAAACAATGTTTAAGTATATAGAATTATACTGTTGTAGGGATGGACAAGGCAAGGCACCTAAGATAGCACCAAAGACACGGAAACAGTCTTTTTTGGTTTCAACCAGATTCAGAGGGCATTGCTTCTGTTGTAATCAATTAATCCCCTGAAACCCAAGTTACGTAGTTTCAGAATTTTGTACCCAACACGTAAGGGAAGGGGCTCAGAAGTTCACAGTCTGCAGAAGTTCACAAAAAGCAGTTTTTGTTTCTCTTTTTTCCTCAGTTTGGGCAAGTTAACTTTTCAAGGACACCTGGGTGTGGGTGTCTTCCCTTTCTTTTTTTCCCCCTTCCAGCTGTTTCCATACAGCCCAGTTTGTAACTTCTTTATCTTAGAAATGTAGCCATCTCTGTGAAACCCCAGCTCAAGGCCAGAGGACTTTTTTTCAAATATTTTGTGAAAAACTAGTAAGGGTGTGTCTAGATCAGGAGTGCTTAATTTTTTAGCCAGTTGCCAAGGAGACCAGGGCAACACAAAAATAGGAAGTTTATCTACAGTGAACTCTTTTATAGGGACTCTTTTGCTGAAAGTCCTAAATCAGCCATGGTGAAGACTTCTGGAGAAGGTCAGTTAAGACTTTTCTGTGGGCCTGGTACAGAGGGGGACAATTTGGAAGGCAGAAATAAGAGTAGCTCTGTGGATCTGAGAATGAGGAAGGAGAGATGTAAAAGAATATTGGGAGAGGGCTTTGGGATCTTAATAGCAACAAAAACTTGAGCAGTAGAACAGATAGAACAGAGGGGAAGACGGGAGTGAGATTCCAAAAAGCCTGTGAGGGACTTTAAATTCTTAGTAACCTGTTTTTAGTGATGACAAAGCAACATTAAAGGCCATTTTCATTACATCTTGTATTAGGGTCTGAGGATTCTTCTCAGCGGGTTTGAGCTTTGCATTAGGTGGTAAGAGGACTGGGTGGGACCCGGTGCGGGCACTGACAGGAGAGGAGAGGAGTGAGTGAATGGAGTGGTACCTCAGTACCTGCAACCTCAGCAAGGGAGCAATGGTCTGAGAACCAGTCGAGATTTGGGTTTTTGATCTAGATATTGGAGGGGAGAAATCAAGTTGCTGAGGTGGGAGTGACAGCAGAGAGTCTAGAGCACAAGGCTGAGGGTGAGCATCTATTGGAGAAGCATAGTTCAGGATGTGAGCAAAGGAGAGAGAAGGCCTCCACATAGCGGAATCTCCTTTCACCCTTTTGAGCACTTGCAGAACTTAAAAAGGTCACACAGAATTTGAGGATCTAGAGACCCCTCTGGGGGCCATCGGTTTTGGTTATCTAATTCGTAATATGGCCAATGCTGTGTACAGAATTTGATGAGGAGTTTGGGTTCCATCTGACAGTCCCTGTATGCTCACATCCCCATGACTTACAATAGAAGTCTGCTCTCCCCCCCCACAGCCGTGACTGTTTGTGGCTTTGATAGTCTGCCGGGCAAACATAGTAATCTAGGCTAGCCAACCTGCATCTGGCTCACGTGTCCCTACATCTATAATGTTTGTTTCCATTATCTATGGTACGGAAGGGATTTAATGAAATTTTAGTGGGATCCTGTTAATCAGGGATATCCCAATAGGAAAGACCTATAGCCAGCTGACAAATGACTGGGTGGAGAGATGGCCACCAGGTTCGTAAGGGGGCTGTATTCCAGATAGGCCATACTTCGTGTCCAGTAGGATTTGTGATCAGCCATCGCAGCTTAAGGGGCTGATGAGGGTTAAGACTACTGGTCGTCAAGGGGAGAATATATATCTTCCAGGATCTTCTTTACAACCATTTGCGATGTTTCTTTTTTCTTCTTTTTTATTTCTTTTTTTTGTGTGTGTGGGGAAGGCTTCAATACATCCTGAAAATGTATGTTCAAAGACTAGGAGTTATTTAAGTCCATACCTTACTGGCTTAATTTCAGTAAAGTCCACTTCCCAGAATTGTCCTCGTCTGGTTCCTCATAGGTGCTTTCCTGCAGGAAGCTTGGAAGTGTAAGCTTTAACCAATTAATGGACCTGACAGGCTTTTGTTACCCATTCAGTTATTTCCTTTTGCTGTGAGTAGGTTAGTGGAAAACTGTGTTCTTGATCCTTCACGAATGAATGCAGTTTCTTTGAACAAAGGTGAGTGAGTTGATGAACATTTGCTACTGACATAGTTAGAGCCATGATTATAGGAGTAGTTACTGAAGGATTAAAAAATTCCACTTGGGGGCCTTCAGGGTTAAAAGTTATTTTGGCCCAGAGCTTGGTGAGCAGAACTCTGCCCATCAATGGGGCCAGGCATTCTGGGATTACTAGGAAGGAGTGATGGATTTTTCCTTTTCCCTGGTCCATGGTCCTCTTAGTTGTCAAAGCCCGATATTTACTTCTGTTAGACTCTTGAATTAGAGACCTTTTATTCGGTAGAGGGCCCAATGGGCCTTATGGGCTGAGTATATTGCCCCTGTATCTACTTCAAAGTTTATTGTGTTCCCCTCCATTTCAAAAGTTACCTTGAGGTCAGGGAGAGGATCTGAGCCCGGACTTTCTTAGTATTCCTCCAGAGTCAGAATATCTGGCTGGCATGGCTGTCTCTTTCTAGGGCACTCTTTGGCCCAGTGTCCTTTTTCTTTAGAGTAGGCACATTGATCTGAGGCCAGGGGTGGCCTCTAGTGTGTGCCCAGGTATCCCTTCCTGTCTCTCTGTTTCTTAGTTTCTGGCCTATTTGTTGTTGTGACCAGGACCTTAGTCAATGCCTTAGTCTGTCTTTTGTTTCTTTTATCCTCACTCAGCTCCCTTCTCTTCCTCAGTTTCTCTCTTAAAGTATACCTTCTCGGGTTCTCTGACTAAATCCCTCAAAGTCATATCTTGTAATCCATCTAAGCATTGTAACTTTCTTTTAATATCCAGGGCAGCTTTCCCAATAAAGGCCATTGTGACAGATGCCTTTTGGTCCTCTGCCTGAGGATCGAAAGGAGTATGTCTCTTATATGCCTACATAATTATCTCTAGGAACATACAGGGAGATTCATCAGGCCCTTAAATAATCTCTCTTACCTTGGCCAAATTAGTTGGTCACCTAGCGGCCACTAAGATACCCACTATTAGAGCCCAGCGATAAGTGGACAGATGCTCCCTACCTTCAAAGGTGTTGGGGTCCCAGTTGGGTCGTTTCAAGAGAAAGCCGGCTTTGAATATGTTGGGAAGTTGTGTCGGTCACGCATTTGGTCTGAGGATACTTTTTTCTAGCCTCCAGGAGGATTCTCTTTTGTTCCTCTGTCATGAAGAGAGTGCCTAGGAGTTGTTGGCAGTCATCCCAAGTAGGTTGGTGTGAAAACATCAATGACTTCACCAGACCTGAGAGCCAGGTTGGGTCCTCGGTAAAAGGGGGATTGTTATTTTTCCATTTATATAGGTCTGAAGAGGAGAAGGCCAATACTGGTAGGCTTCCATTTTTTTCCCCATGGCCATCGTCAATCATTGGCCCTTAGGGATGGAGGGAAGCAACACGGGAGTTCCAGGGTTTTCAATCATTTGCCACCAGCGAGTTCCTTTAGCAAGTCCAGCTTCCTCCAGGGGAGGAGGGGCTGTGTGTGACGCAGGGGAGTTATCTGGAGGGCCCTGGGCTGGCTTAGCGTCCCCCAATTGCGGAGAGGCTGAGTCAGCAGCTGGAGAATCACTTAGAGGGTGTTGGGGGTTGTGGGACAAGGGTAGAAGATAAGGAAGGGGAGGAGAGTCCAGTAGAGTCAAATCTTGTGACTCAGGGAGAACAGAGGGTGGAGGAGGAGGAGGAGCAGAGGGGTTGAGAGATCGTGGGGGAAGGAGTAGGAACGGGGACACAGCAAGGAAAGGCTTCACCCACGGAAGAGGAGATTTGCAGAGGTCCTGCCAAGTTAAGGTATATTCCTGTTTATCAGTATGGCTATGTGGCCCTGGCTGTAAGACAATATCTCTGTCTTTTTAAATTAGTGGTAAGTAGAAAGATCCTTCTAGGGGCCATCCGAATCCAAAGGTGGGCCATTCTGAGGCACACAGAGTCTGCCAGGTCCAGCGTTTTACTGAAAAAGAAACATTCTGAGCCCTTAAGCGGACTTTGGTCCATAGATCAAGGGTCAGGGACAGAGGCATTGAAGTGATCTGTCCCATAATGAAAGATACACAAACAGTAAAAGCAACGACACAGGACACAGACAAGAGAAAACAATAAAGACAGGCAATGGACGTCCAACACTGAGACCAAGACTGAGCAGGCGGCAAAACCCGATGGGCTGGCAATACCGAATCTGAAACAAAGTATCACTGAGTCAAGGGGACTATTATTCCTAGATTCCCGAGTCCTCTGTGGCCTCCCCCAGGGACTTGGCTTGTGGCTCTGTGACACGTCTGCCAGCCACCATCAAAGAGAGCTCACACACTTCATCGACAGCCATTTTGCCAAGCCCTAACCTGAAACCTGAAACCAGAAAGAGGCGCCTTACTTACCCTGAGAGTAGCCCATTGGGGTCTCTCGTTCACCGCTGCTGGATTTCGGTGGAACCTCCATATATAAAGATCGGAAGAGCATTGGGGGAAGAGACCACTAAGAGACTCTCTCATGCAAAAACAAAGGGTTTATTGGGGGTCCAGCATGCTGGGGCTCAGAGCTCATTTGAATAGAGCAGAGAACCCTGAGAACAGCTTAAGCAGAGCTTATATACTTTCCTTGAAGAGGGCAGGGAGGAAAGTTTATTGATGGGCCTGGGCGGGTGAGCAGTTTGCGTGCAACTGGGTGAGGGAGTACATTCTGAAGTTTGGCTGTTGGGGACAGCACATTCTGTGAAAAAGTTTAGAAAACACTTCTCAAGATTTCAACAGTGTTTTATTAAGCATACAGAAAAACAGGAAGTGACAAGAATCTATTTTATTAACATTTCACTACCGACTATACTTTGCCAGATTTCCTAAAGTCTCTATTGATATCTGCATTCCTACATATTTTCCCCAGTTCATCATTGTGATTAATTCTTCACATGTGCTGACATTTACATTCACTCAATACCCGAAACCCTATAGCTAAAGAACTTTTGGTCCAAATCCTATACTCACTCTCCTTTATAAACATACCGACTATCTTCCTAATACTCCTGACTATCCATTTTGACTGGAAGTTCTCTTTGAAAATCAATCATCCAAGTTACAAGGTCCTATGCTTAATACCGCAATCAAGGGCCCAATGCCCTTCTGGGCTTCAAATCTTACCTAGATTTCTGTTTTCAGATTCCTATATTTTACCTATATATTCTTGAAAATATCGCAGATTCCCAATACCATTATTCATCCAGCAGAATGATTTCTATTCCAAATCAAACCTGTTATTAACCCTAACCATACACTGTTCCTTCAATCTAACTTTAGAGAAGAGCAAGGACAGAGTTGGTCTTAAAATACAGGAATGTAGGGGATCTTCCAACTGCTGAGAAACTCAAAGGTCTATGCGCAAATGATCCCTAGAGAAGTTGTAGGCACCTATGAAGGAACTGAGAGAGCAAAAGTCATCTTTCATTGCAAACAACCTGGTCAGCATGAAGGGATGTGTCTGAATCAGCCTCTCTCTTCTTTATGTAGAGAAGAAGGACAAAACGAGGCCTCTGTGGAGAGCTGTTCCTGGTTACCAATATTTGATATACCATTCTAACTTGTGAAAGTGTCAAAAAAATTAGGGACAGCCTCCATTTCATGGGACCTTTGGAAGCAAATGTTAGGACAATGTGCTTGTCAAGGCATTGACCTCATTCAGTTCCTGAAGGAAGTGACCTCACCTCACATTCTTGGTGATGGAACTCTCTGAACTTGGGATCCAGGCATCCAGGCACACAAATCTAGTCCCAGGCCCAGTCCCAGTGGTCTCCCTTCTTTTGATTTACCAAGGACAGAGTCAGTCTTTCTTGGTATCTACTGATGTGAGGATGGCCAAATGCCAGGAAAGCTCTGAAGAGTGGCCTTTCCTGAGTAAGCAGGAAGTGGCTCACCGCTGTCTCCTGACAACTTCACAGAGTTGGCCAAGGAAACCAGATCTGAGACAGAACAGGCCATTTGATGGGAACATAGTACGGCCCACCAGTCAGAGGTCACACCCGATAGTCAGAGACCTACTTTGGGAAAGGAGGTGACTTTGTGGGTGTGAGTGTGTGTTTGTGATTTTGTCTCATGTTTTGAGAATAGGTAGGAAAGGCAGTTTGTTTGGTTTGGAGTGGACGATTTCTAACAAGTGATTTGACAAGGCGAGTGTTTTTAAGTCTGTGTATCCCACTGTGTCCATGGTTGTAGACATTAGAAAAGAGAATGCATCAAAAGATGTGTCCAGGCTAGTAGAAAGCTTACCAGAATTCTTTCTGCCCAATGTATGAAAGGAATGCGGCTTGCCTTATGGATGGGTAACACCTGCTATCTTCCTAAGTTCCTGTTTTCTTCCTGAATTCTGGCCACTCTCCAGAATAGGCTCATGATTTTGTGACCAAGATAAGTACCGCCTCTAAGCTCTGTGACATGGCCATGTACTGGATAGCTGAAGGGAATGGTGAGCATCTCAGAAAATTCAGATATCAGTGTGACCAGGAAAGTCTCAGTGGAGAAACACTGCTTTGGGCCGTTTGCTAACCTATTGTTCTGTTCCCCTGAATGTCAGGAAGGTCTTTGCCTCAGGCCACCCCTTTGTGAAGCCTAAAGAAAACAGTTTTCAAATGGAAATGAATGGGCATCACCTGTGGCTCTTTGCTTAATTGCTTTGGAAAGGGATGTGTCTGAATCAGCCTCTTGGCCCTGTGTGAGGTTGTGGCTTAGATTCTCAGCACCTGGTGGATGTAAAGAGAGATCCCATGTGTGCATCCAAAACCAAAACGGCCAAAAAGCAGTCCTTGTGGATGAAGTCTGTCGCCTTCCTCTTTAAAGTTCTTGAACTCCATCAAGTGAGAATAGGGATCCTTTGGGTCAAATGGGTTCTTCAAAGACCTGCAGAGGTGCTTGTGATTTCTCATGACTGCAAATCACATAAAAATATATACCTGACACTCAGTTTTCCACAAATTGGAGAAGCATAGAAGTATTAACGTCTAGCATATTTGATCACTCCTGTTTCACATGAAGGGTGTCCAGACCACCCTGAATTTACGCCAATGAGGGGCAAGGGAGTTATTTTGGACACTCTCTTGGACTCCGCCACTCATGGAAACCTTCCGCCAGAGGTTGTGATTAGTGTCTATATGGAAGAAGATGAGGGCCATATGGGAGGGTTTTGGTTTTAAATTTGGTCATTTGTGTCCAGTATGAAGACATGACCTGGACCACCTGGGCTTGAACTCTGGTGTGATTCCCCTTAGAGACTGAATTCAGAGAAGTATTGCCATGAATTTTGTTGGGATTTTAGGAGTCCACCCATGAGAATCACCCTTGGAAACTGAGATCTAGGCCCAGGTTGGCTTTCCACAGAGCCCTGGGTATCTCAGCCAGGATATCACATGATTTAATTCTGAAACACTTGGCAGCCATAGTTGAGAGTCACAACACCCATGGACGTCACATTGTAGACCTCAATGGGCCTGGCTTCATGTGACATTTTGGCCACTCTTTGGGAAGCCTTGCCTGTGAGAGTTCTACAGAGCATTCATTGAAATGAGCTTCCTCACCATTTAATGGTTCCTGAATGAATTGAAACCCACAGTGCCTGCAACGTCATCCTTGAAAAATGCCTAGATAAATACCATGAAATTTTTGAAATTCCCATGACCAGGTGGCACTGGAGAAACTTTGGATGTCCTGTTGCTGATCGTAAATATGCAAGACAGTGCCTTGATTGAGTGGGTTTCATGAAAATGGTGTAGAACAGAGATGCCAGTATGTTGGAACCTGCTGAGTAGTGGGCCTAGAGCAGTGGTAGGCAGATGTGTGATAAAAAATTTGTGGTGGGGCCATGTGGATCTGCCATTGGCTTCCAAATGGCTTGTGACTGACATGGTGCAGCCAGCAGACCCTTCCATGTAAAGGCTTCTTGTTATATGGAGATGTTTCCGGGCAATGTTCAGAATCAGGTTGCTATAGACATGTGGCCAAGCTATGTGGGATAGAAGCCTGGTTGGTGCATTCTCCTGCAGACCCTGACCAACCACACATGAAAGAATTGCCTCCAGAACTGTGTCCCAGTTGAACTTCTTTTATTTCATGAAGCAAATGCCAAAGTCCCAGTGCAGCAGCAAGAAACACCACAAAAAGTGGAGGATGACCAAATGGCTTCCCAGTCCACATGGGAATACCCTTAGCCCCCAGTGGCCACAGTTTACTTACAAAGAGAGAATTCAGCACTGCTGCCTCATGTTCATTGGAAAATAAGAAATCATGTCCTCCAGGTCACATAGATGCAGACACAGCTTTGATGGTCTCACTAGAAAGAAGCTAAAGCTCCTGACAAAAACATATATTTCAAGTGCCCAAACTCAGAGGCAGTTTCTCAAGAAGTATTTAGGCCAGCAGAGCTCCATATATATGGAGTTTTTATCCTGTCCCATACTAGGAAAACTCCTCTACCACTTCCAAGGTTGTAAACTCCTGAGCATATTATTCACAGATTTTATTACTCTACTCCTCTAATTGTGTCTTACTTTGGGGGAAGGAAATGTAAAGGAATTGTTCTGGATGAGAGTGGGAAGATTTTGTTTAGCACATATTTGCATACACATTGGTTTCATTTTTCTATTTTACATTTGATATACTGAATCCCTGACACTAACACATACCCTACTAGATTCTGAATACTAATCCTAATATGATGGAGAAAAATAACCGAAACAGAATAGAAATACAAGCAGTTCAGAGGAGGCACGTTGTATACTTGGACTTGCCTTTTGCATTATATAGGGTAGGAGTTATAAATCTAGTAAATTTTTTGTTGAAATAGTTTTCCATGTGCTTTTACAGTTAACAAATATGTGAATTCCTGTCTCCCTTTCTCTGTATTCTATTCAGCACATGTATTTTTATATGCACATTTAGAATCCTACCTGGTCACACGTACATTCTTGTGAGTTACATAACTTGGCAGATACAAAGTGTGAGAAGAGATCACTCCTCCTAAACGCTGTTTGAACTGAAAATTCAAACTATGGGTGAGCTTCCTATTTGAAAAAAGTTATACATAAATCCATATCCAGTAAAATGAATATTTTTGGATCTGTGGATGATATGTATTTCACGGTGTAATTTGATTGGCATATATATTGCTAATTTTTAAAATCTGTGTGTGGTTATATATATATATATATATATATATATATATATATATATATATTCTCTCCAGATATTTCAAAATATTTAATATATGTGTCTTATTATATACTCCCTAAATTCATTCATGAATATGTATGTGGATTTATAAAAAACTTTTCACAAGATTTTTCTCAGAAATATTCATTCACCTGATATACATATTTTTTTCCTAGTATTGAAAACTAACTTCAGTGAATGGTGCATATGAATCCTAATATTTCTACAGTAACTGATCCAGTTTCACATCAATGCAAGTAGATTCCTATGGGACATGATAAGTATTTTGAAGGTCATTTTTATTTCAACACTGGTACATTACTATTTCTTCAGTTTATGCACATTATAGGATATATATTTCATCCACAAGTTCACAAATTTATAGGCATATATTTCACTTTCAATCACTTTCTGCTTCAGAAATCACGTGTTCCGCCATGTTACAAACTGGTCTTTTCATGAGACTTCTTTCAAAACACATTATTTTTGATTTCCATAATCACTTTTGAAGCAAAACTCACACACTCTTCATGATAAACCATAAGCCTAGGATTACAATTAGATGTATAACCAGTTGTTATGAATGATTCTATATCAATATATGATTTCTTGAGAGGCAAGATGGCCGCAAAGGGAGTGCAGTAACTCCGTGTACTGCGTCACTGTGAGGGAAAATGACGAGTTAGAACGGCTAAAAGCTATCTTGTTAGGAATTTCCAGCAAAATTGGGGTGCTCCAAAACCTAGTGGAAGGATTTTCATCGCACGAGGATCAGCTTCAGGGGCTCAAATGCGAGCGATCTGTCCATCTGTATGGAGCGCTGCTTGTTCGGCAGATCACCCCATGGCTGGAGTCTGCGGCGCGCGCTGGGAAATGACAGGCTGGTGGCGCAGAGATACAGCAATGCTGATTCTGTGGGCTCCTGCCAGCTAGGCATTTGCTGAGCTCGGAGCTGAATTCTGGGTTGGAGACAGGGAAAGGAAACGGTCCAGGTTGGTTCTCCACACCGGTCAGACCACGGAGGAAGCCAGCGGCCACCATCTTGGGGAGCTGACGTCACCATCCTTGTTTTCGACTGATTGCAGCTCTTTAAGCTATAGAACAGGTAATTTCAGGCTGACAATTGTCTGCATCTCGCAGACAAATTGCTCAGACTTAGTGCTAAATAACCCGCGGAAACTACTTCTTGGAGCCTGCTCCTATCAGAACACGCACCGAGCCCGGAGTGTCGGAGTTCCGGCTCCCGGAGCTGCTCTGGCCCAGGGCTATAGAACCCGCTGAAACTGCTTCTTGGAGCCTGCTCCTGTCGGAGCATGCACCAAGTCCGGAGAGGCCGAATTCTGGCTCCCGGAACTGTTTTGGCCCGGTGATAAAGAACCCGCGGAAACTGTTTCTCAGTCCGGGTCCTGCTGAATACTGTGGAGGCCAGAGGGGCCGAACAGAGCCGCCGCCCGGGCCCGTAACAGGTCCAGCGACCTGCCGGTGTGGTAGTCAAGAAAACCCGGAGGCAGCACTGGCACAGGAGCCGGCGGTAGCTGCGCGGCGCGGGTCTCCCAGCTACCGCTCCCACCAGTGCTGACAACTGAGGTCTCTTGCACCGACTCGCCTCGGCGTGGGACTCACGGCTACCGCTCCCACCAGTGCTGACAACTGAGGTCTCTTGCACCAGATATCGGGGCGTGGCTACCAGAAGGTAGGCAAATTGGCTGGGGTTTCTCAGCCCCAAGCTCTACAAACTTAGGGCCTGAGGGAGGCCAACAAGAAGAGTGTGCCCAGGCACTAATGAAACAGCTGCTCCACGCGTGTGCAAGGTAGGCGGAACTGTGAACACCGACAAAACAGGCCCAGTGAACCGCCAGACACATCCCTCCGGTTGGGGGAGGGGCAGAGCCACCGGGCGCCTGCAAGGTAGGCGGACCCACGACCCACCAGCAGAAAATGCACAGCAATCCACAAAGCGGCATAGCCACCCCCCGAGCCTACAAGGTAGGCAGACCTGTGACCTACCGGCAGGTCATGCCCAAAAACCTGCGGAGGGGCACAGCTGCCCCACGTGCCTGCTAGGTAGGCTGAACCGTGACCACCAACAGAACAGGCCCAGCGGCCGGCCAGACACATCGCCCCTTCCAGGTTGGGGGAGGGGCAGAGCCGCCGGGCGCCTGCAAGTTAGGCATACCTGCGAATCACCAGCAGATCAGGCCCAGCAACCGCGGAGCGGCAGAGCCACCCCCGGGCCTGCAAGGTAGGCACACTTGCCACCCACCGGCAGGTCAGGCCCAACAAACTGCGGAGGGGCACAGCTGCTCCACGAGCCTGCTAGGTAGGCAGAACCCTGACCACCGACAGAACAGGCCCAGAGGCCGGCCAGATACATCGCCCCGCCCCGGTTGGGGAAGGGGCAGAGTAGCCGGGCGACTGCAAGTTAGGCAGACCTGCGACTCACCAGCAGATCAGGCCCAGCAACTGTGGAGCGGCAGAGCCACCCCCGGGCCTGCAAGATAGGCGCACTTGCCACCCACCGGCAGGTCAGGCCCAAGAAACTGCAGAGGGGCACAGCTGCCCCACGAGCCTGCTAGGTAGGCAGAACGCTGACCACCAACAGAACAGGCTCAGAAGCTGGCCAGACACATTGCCCCACCCCGGTTGGGGGAGGGGCAGAGCCGCCGGGCGCCTGCAAGTTAGGCAGACCTGCATCTCACCAGCATATCAGGCCCAGCAACCCGCGGAGCGGCAGAGCCACCCCTGGGCCTGCAAGGTAGGCGCACTTGCCACCCACCGACAGGTCAGGCCCAGCAACTCTCAGAGAGACCCAGCTGCTCCACGCGCGTGCAGGGTAGGCGGAACCGTGACCACCGACAAAAGAGGCCCAGTGGACCGCCAGACACATAGCTCCGGTTGGGGGAGGGGCAGAGGCGCCGGGTGCCTGCAAGGTAGGCAGACCCGCGACCCACCAGCAGAACAGGCACAGCAATCCACAGAGCGGCAGAGCCACCCCCCGAGCCTACAAGGTAGGCAGACCTGCGACCCACCGACAGGTCAGGCCCAAAAAACTGCGGAGGGACACAGCTGCCCCACGTGCCTGCTAGGTAGGCTGAACCATGACCACCAACGGAACAGGCCCAGCGGCCGGCCAGACACATCGCCCCGCCCCGGTTGGGGGAGGGGCAGAGCCGCCGGGCGCCTGCAAGTTAGGCAGACCTGCAACTCACCAGCAGATCAGGCCCAGTGACCCGCGGAGCGGCAGAGCCACCCCTGCGCCTGCAAGGTAGGCAGACTTGCCATCCACCGGCAGGTCAGGCTCAGCAACTCTCAGAGGGACACAGCTGCTCCACGCACGTGCAATGTAGGCGGAACCGTGACCACCGACAAAACAGGCCCAGTGGCCCGCCAGATACATCACCCCGGTTGGGGGGGGGGCAGAGCCGCCACCAGCGCCTTTTAGGTAGACATACCTGCAACCGACAGACAGAACAGGCCTAGTGGCCAGCAGAGGGTCAAAACCGCTGCTCACTCCTGCAAGGTAGGCGGACCTGTGACCACCGAAAGAACAGGCCCATCGAAAGTAGAGGCACAGCGGCCTCCCGGCGTGGTAGGCACATTGCCTCAATTGAAGGAGGGGCAGAACCACCGCCAAAGCCTGCAAGGGAGACGATGCAGCTATACAAAAGCAATATAAATATATAGGGGGAAAAATCAATAACACAACAGTTTCACCAAGCAGAAAGAAACGCGATCAGTATGAAAAGACAAGGAAAAAAAGGACCACAAGCAATGCAGGTCAATTCAACTTTAGAAGAGGTAATATCTGCAGCAGATGGAATGTCAGATAAAGAATTCAGGATATACATGCTTCAGATGATCTGGAGTCTCAAGGAAGACATTAGACAGCAAAATCAGACAATGAAAGACCACTTCGACCACTTCGACAATGAATTACATAAACAAATCCAAGAAGCAAAAGATCAATTATTCAGGGAGATAGAGGTTATAAAAAACAAACAAACAGAAATCCTGGAAATTCAGGAAACAATAAACCAACATAAAAACTCAATTGTGAATACTACCAGCAGAGTAGAACACTTAGAAGATAGAACATCAGACAATGAAGACAAAGTATTTCAACTGGAGAAGAACATAGACAGCTCAGCAAAGCTGTTAAGAAACCATGAGCAGAACATTCAAGAAATATGGGATAACATAAAGAGACCAAACTTAAGAGTCATTGGGATACAGGAAGGTATTGAGGTCCAAACCAAAGGAATGAGCAATCTATTCAACGAAATAATACGAGAAAACTTCCCAGACTTGAAGAATGAGACAGAATCCCAAATCCTAGAAGCCTACAGGACGCCGAATGTGCAAAATCATAAGAGATCCACACCTAGACACATTATAATGAAGATGCCCAACATACAGAATAAGGAGAGAATTTTAAAAGCTACAAGAGAAAGGAAGCAGATTACATTTAGGGGTAAACCAATCAGGATAACAGCTGATCTTTTAACACAGACTCTGAAAGCTAGAAGATCCTGGAATAACATATTTCATACACTAAAAGAAAATGGGTTACAACCAAGAATTGTGTATCCCGTGAAATTAAGCTTCAGGATGGAAGATGAAATTAAAACCTTTCATGATAAACAAAAGTTAAAAGAATTTGCAGCTAGAAAACCATCTCTTCAAAACATCCTCGGCAAAATATTACAGGAAGAGAAAATGGAAAATGTCAATGAAAACCAACAGCGGGAGGTAGTACAGTGAAGGGGGGGGGAATAATCAAAGAGGAAAACAAACCATGTTTAGTAACATAAATAAACCAATATGGCTGGAAGAACACCCATATCTCAATAATAACCCTAAATGTTAATGGCTTAAACTCACCAATTAAGAGACACAGGCTAGTAGAATGGATCACAAAACAAGACCCAACAATATGCTGCCTTCAGGAGACGCATTTGATAGGAAAAGACATACTTAGACTGAAGGTGAAAGGTTGGGAAAAATCATATCACTCATATGGACTTCGGAAACAAGCAGGAGTGTCCATATTCATATCAAATAAAATTGATTTCAAGCCAAAGTTAATCAAAAGGGATGAAGATGGACACTACATACTTCTCAAGGGAACCATACACCAACAAGACATAACAATCATAAATATATATGCCCCAAACAATGGTGCAGCTATGTTCATCAAACAAACACTTCTCAAGTTCAAGAGTCTAATAGACCACCATACAATAATCATGGGAGACTTCAACACACCTCTCTCACCACTGGACAGATCTTCCAAACAAAAGTTGAATAAGGAAACTATAGAGCTCAATAACACAATTAATAACCTAGACTTAATTGACATATATAGAATATACCACCCAACATCAAGCAGTTACACTTTTTTCTCAGCAGCACATGGATCCTTCTCAAAAATAGATCATATATTATGTCACAGGGCAACTCTTAGACAATATAAAGGAGTAGAGATAATACTATGCATCTTAACTGATCATAATGGAATGAAATTGAAAATTAACGATAAAAGAAATAAGGAAAAATCATGCATCACTTGGAGAATGAACAATAGGTTACTGAATGATCAATGGGTTATAGAAGACATCAAGGAGGAAATTAAAAAATTCTTAAAGATAAATGAAAACACAGACACAACATATTGGAATCTATGGGACACATTGAAAGCAGTTCTAAGAGGAAAATTTATTGCTTGGAGTTCATTCCTTAAAAAAAGAAAAAAACCAACAAATAAATGATCTAATACTTCAACTCAAAATCCTAGAAAAAGAAGAGAAAAACAACAGCAAAAGAAGTAGAAGACAAGAAATAATTAAAATCAGAGCTGAAATTAATGAAATCGAAACGAAAGAAACAATAGAAAAAATTGACAAAACTAAAAGTTGGTTCTTTGAAAAAATAAAAAAAAATCGACAGACCCTTAGCCACGCTAACGAAGAGAAGAAGAGAGAGAACTCATATTACCAGCATACGGGATGAAAAAGGCAATATCACAACAGACACTTCAGAAATACAGAAGATTATCAGAAATTATTTTGAATCCTTATACTCCAACAAAATAGAAGATAGTGAAGGCATCGATAAATTTCTTAAGTTATATGATTTGCCCAGATTGAGTCAGGAGGATATTGACAACCTTAACAGACCAATATCAATTGAGGAAATAGAAGATACCATCAAAAGACTACCAACTAAGAAAAGCCCAGGACCGGATGGGTATACAGCAGAGTTTTACAAAACCTTTAAAGAGGAACTAATACCAATACTTTTCAAGCTATTTCAGAAAATAGAAAAAGAGGGAGAACTTCCAAATTCATTCTATGAGGCCAACATCACCCTGATTCCTAAATCAGACAAAGACACTTCAAAGAAAGAAAACTACAGACCAATATCTCTAATGAACCTAGATGCAAAAATCCTCAATAAACTTCTGGCGAACCGGATACAAAAACATATCAAAAAAATTGTGCAACATGATCTGGTAGGATTTATCCCTGGGATGCAAGGTTGGTTCAATATACGGAAATCAATAAATGTTATTCACCACATCAATAGGCTTAAAAATAAGAACCATATGATCATCTCGATAGATGTGGAAAAAGCATTCGACAAAGTAGAGCATCGCTTTATATTCAAAACTCTAGAAAAACTAGGGATAACAGGAACATACCTCAATATTGTAAAAGCAATCTATGCTAAGCCTCAGCCTAGCATCATTCTGAATGGAGAAAAACTGAAGGCATTCCCTCTAAAATCTGGAACAAGAGAGGGATGCCCTCTCTCACCACTTCTGTTCAACATAGTTCTCGAATCACTGGCCAGAGCAATTAGACAGACGAAAAAAAATAAAGGCATAAAAATAGAAAAGAAGAACTCAAATTATCACTATTTGCAGATGACATGATTCGATACCTAGCAGACCCAAAAGGGTCTACAAAGAAACTATTAGAGTTAATAAATGAATTCAGCAAAGTGGCAGGCTATAAAGTCAACACGCATAAATCAAAGGCATTCCTGTATATCAGCGACAAATCCTCTGAAATGGAAATGAGGACAACCACCCCATTCACAATATCCTCAATAAAAGGAAAATACTTGGGAATCAACCTAACAAAAGAGGTGAAAGACTTATACAATGAAAACTACAGAACCCTAAAGAAAGAAATAGAAGAAGATCTTAGAAGATGGAAAAATATACCCTGTTCATGGATAGGTAGAAGTAACAACATCAAAATGGCGATAATACCAAAAGTTCTCTATAGGTTTAATCCAATGCCAATCAAAATCCCAACGGCATTTCTTGTAGAAATAGAGAAAGCAATCATGAAATTCATATGGAAAAATAAAAGACCCAGAATAGCAAAAACAATGCTAAGCAGGAAGTGTGAATCAGGCGGGATAGCTATACCAGACTTCAAACTATACTACAGAGCAATAGTAACAAAAACACCATGGTACTGGTAACAAAACCGGCGGGTGGACCAATGGTACAGAATAGAGGACACAGAAGCCAATCCACAAAACTACAACTATCTTATATTCGATAAAGGGGCTAAAAGCATGCAATGGAAGAAGGATAGCATCTTCAACAAATGGTGTTGGGAAAACTGGAAATCCATTTGCAACAAAATGAAACTGAATCCCTTTCTCTCGCCATGCACAAAATTAACTCAAAGTGGATCAAGGAACTTGATATCAAATCAGAGACATGGCATTTGATAGAAGAAAAAGTTGGCTATGATCTACATACTGTGGGGTCGGGCTCCAAATTCCTCAATAGGACACCCATAGCACAACAGTTAATAACTAGAATCAACAAATGGGACTTACTCAAACTAAAAAGTTTTTTCTCAGCAAAAGAAACAATAAGAGAGGTAAATAGGGAGCCTAAGTCCTGGGAACAAATCTTTACTCCTCACACTTCAGACAGAGCCATAATATCCAGAATATACAAAGAACTAAAAAAATTAGACAATGAGATAACGAATAACCCAATCAACAAATGGGCCTAGGACCTGAACAGAAATTTCTCAGAGGAGGACATACAATCAATCAACAAGTATATGAAAAAATGCTCACCATCTCTAGCAGTCAGAGAAATGCAAATCAAAACCACCCTAAGATACCATCTCACTCCAGTAAGATTGGCAGCCATTAGGAAGTCAAACAGCATCAAGTGCTGGCGAGGATGTGGGGAAAAGGGTACTCTTGTACATTGCTGGTGGGACTGCAAATTGGTGCGGCCAATTTGGAAAGCAGTATGGAGATTTCTTGGAAAGCTCGGAATGGAACCACCATTTGATCCAGCTATTCCCCTACTCGGTCTATTCCCTAAAGACCTAAAAAGAGCACACTATAGGGACATTGCTACATCCATGTTCATAGCAGCACAATTCACAATAGCAAGACTGTGGAACCAACCTAGATGCCCTTCAATAGACGAATGGATAAAAAAAATGTGGCATTTATACACAATGGAGTATTACTCTGCATTAAGAAATGACAAAATCATAGAATTTGGAGGGAAATGGATGGCATTAGAGCAGATTATGCTAAGTGAAGCTAGCCAATCCCTTAAAAACAAATGCCAAATGTCTTCTTTGATATAAGGAGAGTAACTAAGAACAGAGTAGGGACGAAGAGCATGAGAAGAAGATTAACATTAAAGAGGGACGAGAGGTGGGAGGGAAAGGGAGAGAGAAGGGAAATTGCATGTAAATGGAAGGAGACCCTTAGGGGTATACAAAATTACATACAAGAGGATGTGAGGGGAAAGGAGGAAAATATAAGGGGGAGAAATGAACTACAGTAGAGGGGGTAGAGAGAGAAGAGGGGAGGGGAGGGGGGAGGGGGGATAGTAGAGGATAGAAAAGGCAGCAGAATACAACAGACACCAGAATGGCAATATGTAAATCAATGGTTCTGCAACTGATGTGATTCTGCAATCTGTATATGGGGTAAAAATGGGAGCTCATATCCCCCTTGAATCAAAGTGTGAAATATGATATATCAAGAACTATGTAATGTTTTGAACAACCTACAATAAAAATTAATTAAAAAAATATATGATTTCTTATATATTTTCAGATATCAATTCAATACATTATTTAAAGGGGAACCAGTTATATTATTTATTAACTGTATGATCTATTCATGCATTATCTCTATATTCATAGACACAGGGTACACCTATTTTTACCCTCAACACTAATTTATACGTTTTCAAAATATTCCTCAAAAAATGGTGGAAGAAATACTCATGTCACCTGATCTATATATACATTTTATCACAGTAATATTCTGTACAAAAAAATCAAAGGTCACCCTTAAGTTTGTACCAAAGCCTAAATGGAAAGTGAGCATGGATTACTAAAACCTTCCATGTCCAGGTGGCCTAATGCTCTCAAATGTCAATCTTATTGGTGACTACATTTTTGTTTCTTCCTAAGATTATATATTCAACCTCAAGCCTGTTGAAAATGTCTAATCCTATCACTCACTTTATACTTTGCCTGATTTAGTAATGTCTCTATTTATATCTATTTTCCTACATATTTTCCCCTGTTCATCATTGTGACTGACTCTTCACTTGTGCTGACATTTACATTCACTGTCTACCTGAAACCCTATTGCTTAAGAACTTTTGGTCTAAATCCTATTCTCACTGTTCTTTGTAAACCTACTGACTATCTTCCTAATCCTACCGACTATCCCTTTTTGAGTGGATGTTCTCTTCGACATTCAATCATCCAAGGTACAAGCTCCTATGCCATTGTATATAGATTTATCTGAGGGTCTCCTTTCATTTCCAAGCAATTTCCCTTAAATAATTCAAAGCTAAGTGTACCAATTAAGGGCCCAATGCCCTTCTGGACTTCATATCTTCCATAGATTTCTGTTTTTATACTTATATTTCACCTATATATTCTTGTAAATATCATAGTTTCCCAATACCATTATTCGTCATGCAGAAGGATTCCTAACCCCAAATTGAACATGTTACTAACCCAAAACCATACATTGTTCTCTCAATCGAACTTTACAGAACAGCAGGGACAGGGTTGCTCTTAAAATACAGGAATGTAGGGCATGTTCCAGCTGTTGAGAACATCAAAGGTCCATGCAGAAATGATCCCTTGAGAAGATGTAGGCAGCTACGAAAGACCTGAGAGAGAAAAGTCATCTTCTATGGCAAACAACCTTGTCAGCATGAAGGGATGTGTATGAATCAGCCTCTCTCTTCTTAATTTAGAGAAGATGGACCAAAACAGTGCTAGGTGGAGAGCTGTTCCCGGGTGTCCATGGTTTATATACCATTCTAACTTGTGAAAGTGTCACAGGAAGTAGGGGCAGCCTCCATCTCATGGGACTCTTGAAAGCAACTGTTAGGACAAAGTGGTTGTCAAGGCAATGACCTCATTCAGTTCCTGTAGAAGTGATCTACCTCACTTCCTTGGTGATGGAACTCTCTTAACTTGGGATCCAGGAAGCCAGGCACCCGGAGCCAGTCCAGTCCCAGACCCAGTAGGCTCACTTGTTTGAATTTACCAAGGAGAGTGTCAGTCTTTCTTGGTACCTACAGATGTGAGGATGGCCAAATACCAGGAGAGCTCTGCATAGGGGCCTTTCCTGAGAAAGTAGGTAGTGGTTCACCGCAGGCTCCTGACAACTTCACAGAGTTGGCCAAGGAGACCAGATCTGAGATAGGACAGGCCATTTTGGGGGAACATAGTATGGCCCACCACTCAGAGAAAACTCCGGATAGTCACAGAGTTACATGGGGGAAGGAGGTGTCTTTGTGGGTGTGGGTGTGATTTTGTGGTTTTGTCTCATGATCTGAGAATAGGTAGGAAAGACGGTTTGTTTGATTTGGAGTGGTCTTCTTCTAGTAAGTCGTTGGACAAGGCAAGTGTTTCTATGTCTGTGTATCCCACTGTGTCCGTGGTTGTAGACATTAGAAAATAGAATGCAACAATTGATATGTCCTGTATAGTAGAAAGATTCCCGGCATTCATCCTGCCCAATTTATGAATGGACTGCAGCTTGCCTTATCCATGGGCAACACCTGCTACCTTCCTAAGTTCCTGTTTCTTCCAGAATTCTCACCACTCTCCAGAATATTCTCATGGTTTTGTGTCCAAAATATGTACCACCTCCAAGCTCTGTGACATTGCCATGTCCTGGATAGCTGAAGGGAATGGCGAGCATCTCAGAAAACACAGATATCAGTGTGACCAAGAAAGTCTCAGTTGAGAAACCATGCTTTCGGCCTTTTGCTTATCAATTGTTCTGTTTCCCTGAATGTCAGGAAGGTCTTTGCCTCAGGCCACCCCTTTGTGAAGCCTGAAGAAAACAGTTTTCAAATGAAAATGAATGGGCACCACCTGTGGCTCTTTGCTTAATTGCTTTGGAAAGGGATGTGTCTAAATCAGCCTCTTGGCCCTGTGTGAGGTTGTGGCTTAGATTCTCAGCACCTGATGGATATAAAGAGAGATCCCATGTGTGCATCCAAAACCAAAATGGCCAAAAGAGCAATTATTGTGAATGAAGTCTCTCGCATTCATTTGTAAGGTTCCTGACCACCATCAAGTGAGAATACGGATCCTTTGGGTCAAATGAGTTATGCACAGCCCTGCAGAGGCTAGCCCATAGGTTTTTGGGTTTTCTCATGGCTCCAAATCATATAAAGAATCTATACCTGACAGTCAGTAGGCCTCAAATTGGAGATGCAGAGCAGTATTAACAGCTAGCCTATCTGATCACTCCTGGTTCACCGGATGGGTGTCCAGGCCACCTTGACTTTAGGCAAATGAGGGGCAAGGGAGCTTATTTTTGACACTGTCTTGGGCTGCACCCCTCATGAAAAACTCCAGCCAGAGGTTATGATAAGTGTCTATATGGAAGAAGATGAGGGCCATGTGGGAGTGTTTGGTTTTAATTGTGGTCATTTGTTTGGCGGTTGGAAGAGATAACTGGATCCACCTGGGCTTGAATTCTGGCATGATTCCTCTTAGAGACTGAGTTCTGGAATTTACCTCAAAGAAGTATTGCCATGAAATGTGTTGGGATTTTAGGAGGCCACGCATGAGAAGCCTCCCTTGAAAACTGAGATCGAGTGCCAGGGTGTCTTTCCACAGTGCAGTGAGAATCTCAGCCAGGATATCACATGATTTTATTCTGAAAGACTTGGCAGCCATAGTTGAGAATCTAAACACATATGGAACTCATATTGTAGACCTCAATGATCCTGGCTTCATGTGACCTTTTGGCCACTCTTTGGGAAGCCTTGCCTGTGAGATTTCTCCAGAGTTTTAATTTAAATGAGCTTCCTCACCACATAATGGTTCCTGCATTAATTGAGACGTACAGTGACTCCAACTTCATCCTTCAAAAATGGCTAAATAAATACCATCAAATTTCTGAAATTCCCATGACCAGGTGGCACTGGAGAACCTTTGGATATCCTGTTGCTGATCATGAGTGAAATAATTCCCCACGCAATGACACTTCACTGGGAGAATTCCAATTTTATTGCTCAAAGCTGTGTGCTTATATAGAACTAAGGGGGAGATGGTAGGGCTTAGATAAATGGCAGCAACCCGTTTATTGGCAAGTTCTTTCAGATATCAGCTCCAGAGCCCAGGAATTAGTTCTCATTGGGGCTAAGGTTCCCCACAAGTGAGATTTGAAATTGGCGCTGACGTGAGAGTTCACAAGGGTGGGAACTTTTTGCGCCACTGCAGAAATGAAGAAGGTAGGAAGAAGAAGTCCTTAGGCGCCATGTTGAGGTTTTTCTCTGGGGTATGGCTGCCATTTATTCTTTTCCCAACATTCCACCCTTTTTGTTTTCTTAGGAAGTGGGGCGTCATTTGTCAGATCCGGCTGCTTCCTGCTGTGTGGGGGTGTTGTGTGGCCTAGAAAGAGAAGTGGAGGAATGCTCATGGAGCAGGTTTGGGATTATCATGGCAGCCAGAAATAAAACCCAGTGGCTATAGACAGCTACTTTCGTAGGGGTGAAGTCAATGAATGTTCCCTGAAGCCAAAGTTGTCGATGGCATGGAACTAGTCCTGGATGGAAGAGATTGTTGGTATCAGCCACTGGTCCTGTAACAGAGACTCTAGGAAATACTGGAAGCGTTGCCTGGACATGGCGTCACCAGCACCTGAAGAAGATCAGAGCAAATAAAAACAGAATGAAGATAAAAATTAAAGGAAATGTCATTTTTTGGCAGAAGTTCCATGTTGGGGGACTGACATAGAAGAGGCCAAGGGCCATGAGAAATCTTAGAAGGTGGTAAAGACTCATGAATCCAGGATGGCAGATTAAGAGGTTCTCAGAGCTCGTTGTCTCCCGCTGTCTGATACCCATTGCATTCCATCATGCCTGGTAGTGAGCTTCATCACTGAGTTACTGTTCTCTTGGAGATGTTGGGGGTTCATCGGTCATCAGAGGCTGGTAGTGCCTAAGCAAAAGCTGGTTGAAAGTTTGATTAGGAATTTTTTGCAGTTGGGTTTGAAGGCACTTCATTTTGCAGGGCAAGAGAGCACAAAAAGGAGCATCCCAATAAGGGGCCCCAAGATATGTAGTAAGTACATGGCAAGATAGGATTGGAAGAACCCTATGATGGGATTGGAGGAGGTATGTTTGAGAAATTCGGTCGATAATTCCTGCAATTTAACAACATTTTTTTTTATTAGCCCAGATTCATTAACATAATAGCAAAATTCCTCTCTGAGGAATAGGCATGTAACCCCTTTTTCTGCAGTGAGAAGATCAATTGCCCTTTGGTTCTGTAAAGCCACTTGTGCCAATGATGTAACCTGCCACTGCAAGGAACCCAGAGACTCAGCCATGGTATGGAGTGTTTCCTGCAGTTTTTGTTGAAGGTCATTGGATGCCCATAGAGCATGACCTATAGCTCCACCAGAGAGTCCGAGACTCGTCACTGAGGTTGTTAAAATGAGGCCTACCAGAACCGGCAGAAAGATTTCCTTACGGGTGCAGGAAGGTAGGGCCAACTGTCGGAATTCGGTGGGAGTATACAAAGATAGCTGAGGAACTACAGTAACCAAGAAACAGGTGCCAGAGACATTGATCGTTGAGGTACTTAAAGACCCATTACACCAGAGGAAATGTTCAGGCTGCCTAAACACAGGGCTCTGTGGGGTGTTGTAGCTCAAGGAACAAACGGGTAAAGGATTCATTATTGGCAGGTGGAAACAGATGAAAGGAAATAAATTATTGGTGGAATAACTTTCCCACAGTGGGTTACGTGTCACATGTAGGGTTTGTCCTTTTTAGAGAAATTGTAGGGTTTTGCTGGAATATTTTCTGCTGCTAATGGGACTGCTGCTAGAAGTTGACGACTAAGTGAAGCACAGAGAAAGCACTGAGAAGTAGGCAAAGAAAGACGGGTGGAGTTTAATAATCAAAACGTTTGGTGTAGCAAATTGAGCCATGTGGGAGAGGGACCTGAGGGGGTTGAAGGCTCTGAATCCTCTTTGGATGAGCTATGGATACGATCTCGAAGTTTTGATTCTGAGTCCTTAATGTGTTCGACTACCTGGATGGTTGCCTTAGGTGGCGTAATCAGGGTGCGGCCAATAGTCATCCACCCTGTGGGTCTGACTGAGGTTGTCTGAGCATAGACAGCAAACTCAACATAGCCCCAACGTTTGGCCTTGGGGTCAGGTTTATCTAAAGTATACCATCCATTGTTATTGGATGAAGAGCCTTTATGCCACTTTATGTAACTAGAAGTCCACCCTTCAGGGTAACCGAGTGAGTGGTAAGAATAGCTACCACGTTCATCATGGAACCTGCATGACCAATAGGGGCACCCATTATATATCTCAGGCCACCAATGACAATAATCTTTTGTTTGATCAAAAAGGAAGCAAATGAAAGGCCAGTTCCAGCTACCAGGGACGAAGGTCCTTGAAGGTGACAATTTTAGGGAAATAGAGGTGCAGTTGTGGATGAAGCAAGTAGTTGCATCCACTCCGCGGACCGTCTGCATGCCATGTTCTGAGTATCGTTCCCGAAGAGTGAATAAATGCATGGTAGGTGAGGAGGGTAAAGACCAGTCCTGACAGAGCACAGAAAATAAGCAGAGCACAAAAAACAAGCAGTTAGAGAAGACTAGGGTGTTGGGAGAGCTCATTGTGCCTTCTTTAAGAGGAATTGGGCTGCAAGGAAAACCGTGTGAGCCGCAACTTAAATGGGTGAGATGGGTGTGGAGAGCAGGAGTAAAGGGGAGGTTCAGGAGGTGATTCTTGGAGTTCCTCTGGGGTGGCCCTGTCGTCAGCAGGTGGGGCCTCCTGGTGATGTGGCTTCAACCTAGACATGTGATTCCAGGGAGTGAGACGGTTGTCTGGTAAGGAGAGTTTGGCGGCGGTGGGGGTACAGAGAATGACAGGATAGGGGCCTTCCCATTTTGGGGCAAGAGTCCCTTTCTCCTCTGGGGTATTATAATTGACTAGAATAACAGGTGTTAAGGGAGGAGTGTTTGGAGAGGAGACTGGGTCCGGAAGAAGCCAGTCCTGATATTTCCAGAGTTCCGAGCGGAGATGAAGCAAGAGAGGCAAAGACAAATCTCGGGTGAGAGGTCCTTGTGAAATGACCAACGCAGGGGTTATAAGATGTCTTTCATACATTATCTCAAAAGGAGACAGTAAAGATGGTTTCTTAGGGAGAGCTCTGATTCGAAGCAAAGCCAAGGGAAGGAGTTTGACCCAGTCTATGTTTAATTCCATTGTCAATTTGGTAAGGACTTCCTTTAGAGTACGATTTACCCTTTCCACATTCCCTGAAGCCTGGAGGAAATATGGACAGTTGAAATGCCACTTGAAGGAGAGGGCTTGAGAGACCTTTTGTGTGATCCTAGAAGTAAACTCAGGGCCATTGTCATATTGTAGGGAAGTGGGCATACCAAACCTGGGGATGATGTCTGTCAGTAAGATTGAAGCTAAAGTGGAAGCCTTTTTATTGGAAGTGGGAAATGCCTCAACCAAACCAGAGAAAGTGTCCACAAAGACAAGGAGGTATTTAGTGTGCCATACTGTGGGCATGTTGGTGAAGTCTACCTGCCAGTCAGCAGAGGGAATGTGTCCCCGGGCTTGTTGGGAAGGGAAACGTTTGGGCCTTAAAGGAGTATGAGGGTTGGTCCGCTGACAGATCTGACAATTAGAGGCTATATTCTGTAGCATGGCTTGTCAGAGGGAGTGAGGAAGAAGAAACTCTGTAAAAAGAGGGTCAAAGACTGAGAATTGGAAAGGAATAGAGTATGAAGGAACTTGAAAAGATGCTTGTTCTTACTGAAAGAAGTAGGGGCTTCAGATGAGCTGTCTAAAGTGGCCATTATATGTCCACCATGGGGGCCATGATTGGAAGTGGTAGCAGCCATTCGTGCCACCTGGTCAGCTTTGGCATTGCCCTCAGTGATAAGAGAGCCGTCCTTCTGATGGGACCTACAATGGACATCTCCCAACTGGGTGAGTAAGTGGGAGGCCTCTATCAGATTGGTTATAAGAGCTGAATTAGTGATCGCATTACCTTTGGTGGTAAGTAGGCCTCGCTTCTTTCAAATTGCAGCATGGGATAATAAGATATGGAAGACATATTTTGAATCATTTTAGAGGGTGAGGGATTTGCCTTGTGCTAGAAGGCAGGCACGAGTGGATGCTATAAAATCAGCCTGCTGGTCTGTAGTTCCTGAAGGCAAAACTTTGGCCTCTATAATCTCAGTGGCTGAAAATACAGCGTATCCAGAGTAATGAGTTCCATTCTGCCTAAAGGAACTGCTGTCAGTAAACCAGATAAGGTCAGGCTTGGTGAGTGGTCTCTCAAAAATGGAAGAATGACAGGGGAGGAAATCATCTAAGTTTTCCAAGCAATTTTGAGTTGGTGTGTGAGACATGGGAGTTATTGGGAGCAGTGAGGCAGGGTTCAGTGCAGAGCAGGGGAGGAAAATAATATTAGGGTTTTCCAGAAAGGAAGTGAGGAGCGACAGAACTCTGGATGTAGGGAGGGTTTGAAGACCCTTTTAAGGTAAAAGATCTTTCAAGTGATGTGGGGAGTAGATAGTTCAAGGGGCCCCAAAAGTCAGATTAGAGGCTTCTTTGTGTAAAATTTGTCCAGTAGCCAGAGCTCTTAAGCAAGGGGCCCACCCACGGATGGAAAATAAGAAACCATGTCCTCCAGGTCACATAGATGCAGACCCAGGTTGATGATTTCACTAGAAAGGAAGCTAAAGCACGTGACAACAACATATATTTCAAGTGCCCAACCTCACAGGCAGTATCTCAAAAAGTCTCTAGGACAACAGACCTCCATGTTTTTGAAGTGTTTACCCTGTCCCTTACTTTTGGAAACTCCTCTAACACTTCCAAGGTTGTGAACTTCTGATCGCATTCCATTCCAGATATGTATTCATGGATTTTCTAACTCTTCTCCTCTAATTGTGTCTTACATGGGGTGAAGGTGTTGTCAAGGTATTGTTATGGATGAGAGTGGGAAGATTTTTGTGTAGCACATATTTACATACACATTGGATTCATTTTCCAATTTTCCATTCGAAATACTGAATCCCTGTCAGTAACCCATACCCTAATAGACTCTGACTACTAATCCTAATATGATGGAGACAAATAACCCAAACATAATATTAATACAAGCAGTTCAGAGGAGGCATGGTGTATAGTTGGTCTTGCCTTTTGCATGATATAGTGTAGGAGTTATAAATCTTGTCAATTGTTTGTTGAAATAGTACTCCATGTGTTTTTAAAGTTAACACATATGTGAATTTCTGTCTCCTTTTTTCTGTAGCCAATTCAGCACATATATTTTTATATGCACATATAAAATCATACCTGGCATCACACGTACATTTTTGTGAGGTGGCTAACTTGGCAGAAACAAAGTATGAGAAGAGATCACCCCTCCTAAACGCTTTTGGAACTGAAAATTCAAACTATGAGTGAGATTTTTAGTTGAACAACATTATACATAAATCCATGTTCAGTAAAATTAATATTTTTGGATCGGTGGATGATATATATTTCACGATGAATTTTGATTGGCATATATATTGCTACTTTCTAATGTTTCTCTGTGAGATATATATATATATATATATATTCTCTAGATTTTTCCAAATATAAAATATATGTGTCCTATTATACACTCCCTAAATAATTCACTCATGCTCATGTATGTGGTTTTATAATCAAATTTTCATACGATTATTTTCAGAAATATTCATCCACCTGAAATACATATTTGTTTTCTAGTACTGAAAACTCACTTCACTGAATGGTGCAAACAAATCCTTATATTTCTACTGTAACTGACCCAATTTAACATCAATGCAAGTAGATTCCAAAGGGGCATGATGTGTATTTTGACGTTCATTTTTATTTAACACTGGTACATTACTATTTCTTCAGTTTTTGTACATCATAGTATATACATTTCATCCACAAGTTCACAAATTTAAAGACATTTGAAACACATTCAATCACTTCCTGCTTCAGGACACATGTATTCCTCCTTGCTTTTGACTGGTTATTTATTGAGACTTCTTTCCAAACACATTATTTTCGATTTCCATAATCAATTTTGAAGCAAAACTCACACACACTTTATGATAAACCACAACCCTAATATTACCATTAGATGTATAACTGGTTGGAATGAATGTATGTATGTCAATATGACATTTCCTGTGTATTTCCAGATATCAATTTATTCCAATTTCTAAAGTTGGAATCTGTTATATTATATATTCACACATGGTACACCTATTTGTGCCCCCAATACTAATTTATATCTCTTCTAAATATTGCTCCCAGAAATGGTGCAAGAAAGACTCATGTCACCTGATCTACATATACATTTTATCACAGTAATATTCTGGCCACAAAATGCAAAGTCACACTTACAATTGTACCAAAGCCTAAATGGAATGTGAGTATGGATTATGAAAATCACCCATGTCCATGTTGCCTAATGCTCTCAAATGTCAATCCTATTGGTGACTACATATTTGTTTCTTCCTAAGATTATGTATTCAACCTCAAGCCTGTTGAAAATGTCTAATCCTATCAATCACTTCATCATTTGCCTGATTTCCTAATGTCTCTAATGATATCTGCTTTCCTACATATTTTCCCCAGTTCATCATTGTGACTGACTCTTCAAATGTGCTGACATTTACATTTTCTGTCTACCTGAAACCCTATTGCTAAAAAAGTTTTTGTCCAAATCCTATACTGACTCTTTTTTCTAATCCTATCAAGTATCTTCCTAATCCTACCAACTATCCTTTTTTGACTGGATGTTCTCTTCAACATTCAATTATCCAAGGTACAAGGTCCTATGCCATTATGTATAGATTTATCTGAGACACATGTGCACAACATAATTCATAGTAAAGTATCCCAATCAAGGATCCAATGCACTTTTGGGCTTCAAATCTTACCTAGATTTGTGTTTTCATACATATATTTCACCTCTATATATCCTTATAAATATTGCAGGTTCCCAATACCATTATTCATGCAGCAGAATGATTCCTAACCCAAATCAATCATGTTATTAATCCTAACCATACTTTGTTTCCTCAACCTAACTTTACAGAAAAGCAAGGACAAAGTTGTTCTTATATAGAAATGTAAGAGATCTTCCACCTGCTGAGAACCTCAAAGGTCCATGCAGAAGTGAACCCTGGGGAAGATATAGAAAGCTATGAAGGACCTGAGAGAGTGAAAGTCATCTTTCATGACAAAAAAAAAAAAAAAAAAAAAAAAACAGGTCAGGATGAAGGGGTGTGTCTGAAGCAGTCTCTCTCTTCTTAATGTAGAGAAGATGGACCAAACCAGGCTTGTGTGGAGAGCTGTTTACGGGTGCCTATGTTTGATATACCATTCTTACTTGTGAAAGTGTCACAGGAAGTAGGGGCAGCCTCCATCTATTGGGACACTTGGAAGCAACTGTTAGGACAAAGAGGTTGCCAAGGCAGTGACCTCATTCAGTTCCTGAAGGAAGTGACCTATATAACTTTCTTGGTGATGGAACTCTCTGAACTTGGGATCCAGGAAGCCAGGTACCCAGAGTCATTCCCAGTCCCAGTCCCAGTGGCCACACATGTTTGGATTTACCAAGGACAGAATCGGTCTTTCTGTGTAACTACTGATGTGAGGATAGCCAAATTCCAGGAGAGCTCTGAAGAGGGGCCTTTCCTGAGAAAGCAGGTAGTGTCTCACTACTGGCACCTGACAACTTCACAGTGTTGGCCAAGGAGACCAGATGTGACATAGGACAGCCCATTTCGGGGAAACGTAGTATGTCCCATCAGTCAGAGGACACTCCGGATAGTCACAGACCTACTTGGGGGAAGGAGTTGACTTTGTGGGTGTGCGTGTGAGTTTGTGGTTTTGTCTCATGATCTTAGAATATATAGGAAAGTCGGTTTGTTTGATTTGGAGTGGACTGTTTCTAGTAAGTCTTTTGACAATGCGAGTGTTTCTATGTCTGTTTATCCCACTGTGTCAGTGGTTGTAGACATTAGAAAAGAGAATGCATCAATGGATGTGTCCTGTCTAGTAGAAAACTTCACAGCATTCATCCTGCCCAATTTATGAATGGACTGTGGCTTTCCTAATGGATGGGCAACAACTACTATCTTCCTAAGTTCCTGTATGTCTTCTTGAATTCTGGCCACTCTCCAGAATAGGTTCAGGGTTTTGTGTCCACGATATTTACCACCTCCAAGCTCTGTGACATGGCCATGTACTGGATAGCTGAAGGGAATGGGATCATCTCAGAAAACTCAGATATCATTCCAGAAACCCTGCAATGGGCCATTTGCTTATCTATTGTTCTGTTGCCCTGAATGTCAGAAAGGTCTTTGCCTCAGGCCACTCCTTTGTGAAGCCTGAAGGAAACGGTTTTCAAGGGGAATTAATGGGCATCATCTGTTGCTCTTTGCTTAATTGCTTTGGAAAGGAATGTGTCTGCATCAGACTCTTGGCCATGTGTGAGGCTGTTGCATAGATTCTCAGCACCTGTTGGATCTAAAGAAAGTTCCCACGTGTGCTTCCAAAACCAAAATGGCCAAAAAAGCAGTCATTGTGGACGAAGTCTCTCGCCGTCCTCTGTAACGTTCCTAACCTCCATCAAGTGAAAATAGGGATCCTTTGTGTCAAATGAGTTCTCAAAACACTGCAGATGATAGCCCATATGTGCTTGGGTTTTCTCATGATTCCAATTCACATAAAGAGTCTATACCCGAGAGTCAGTAGGCCTCAAATTGGAGAAGCAGAGCAGTATTTATGGCAGGCTTATTTGATCACTCCTGGTTCTCAGGAAGGGTATCCAGGCAACCCTGACTTTAGGCAAATTATGGGCAAGGGAGTTTATTTTGTACACTGTCTTGGGCTGAGCCCCTCATGGAAACCTCCAGCCACAGGTTATGATGAGTGTCTATATGGAAGAAGATGAGGGCCTTGTGGGAGTGTTTTGGTTTTAATTGTGGTCATTTGTGTAGTGCTTGGAAGTGATGACAGGGTCTACCTGGGCTTGAACTCTGGTGTGATTCCCCTTAGAGTCTGAGTTCTGGAACTGATCTCAGAGAAATATTGCCATGAACTGTGTTCAGATTTTAGGAGGCCACACATTGGATTTCCCCTTGGAAACTGAGATCAAAAAAGAAGGGTGACTTTCCACAGAGCCTTGGAATCTCAGCTAAGATATCACATGATTTTATTCTGAAAGATGTGGCAGCCATAGTTGACAGTCAGAACACCCATGGACGTCACATTGAAGACCTCAATGGGCCTGGCTTCATGTGACCTTTTGACCACTCTATGGGATGACTTGCCTGTGAGATTTCTCCAGAGATTTCATTGAAATGAGTTTCCTCACCATTTAATGGTTCCTGAATGAACTGAAACCCACAATGCCTCCAACTTCATCCATGAAAAATGGCTAAATAAATACAATAAAATTTTTGAAATTCCCTTAACCAGGTGGCACTGGAGAACTTTGGATGTCTTTTTCCTGATCATGAGTGTACAAGAGAATGCCATGATTGACGGGGTTTCATGAAAATGGTGTAGAACAAAGATGCCAGTAAGTTGGAGCCTGCTGAGTAGTGGGCCTATTGCAGTGGTGGGCAGGTGTGTGATAATACATCTGTGGTGTGGCCAGGAGGATTTTCCATTGCCTTCAAAATGGCTTGTGACTGATATGGTGCAGCCAGCAGACCCTTCTTGTTACATGGAGAGGTTTCTGGGGAAAGTTCAGAGTCAGATTTCTATGGACAAATGGGCAAGCTTTGTGAGATAGAAGCCTGGTTGGTGCATTCTCTGTCACCACAAGTGACAGAACTCCCTCCAATACTGGGTCCCAGTTGAACTCGTTGTATTTCATGAAGCAAATACCAAACTCCCAGTGCAGCAGCAAGAAACACCACGAAAAGTGGAGGATGACCAAATGGCTTCACAGTTCACACGGGGAGACACTGAGCACCAAGTGGCCACAGTTTACCTATAAATACAAAATTCAGCACTGCTGCCTCATGTTCATTAGAATACAAAAAACCATGTCCTCCAGGTCACGTAGATGCAGACCCAGCTTTTATGGTGTCACTAGAAAGGAAGCTAAATCTCCTTACAACAACATATATTTCAAGTGCCCAACCTCAGAGGAAGTTTCTCAAGAAGTCTTTAGGCCGGCAGAACTCCACGTCTTTGGAGTGTTTACCTGTTAGACCAGGACGCTAGAAAAGACCACTGACTCAAATTAAAATCAAATAAAATTAAGCTTATTATTTCCACCGGCCGTGCTGCCTCTCCCTCCCAAAATGGTGGGAACAAGACAGCATCCCCAGCTTTCCTACAGCCCAGTTTTATAGCCCAGAAAGTTACACAAAAGGGGGGTTACAGATAACAGAACTCTGATAAACATCACATTAAAGGTAGTTTACAATTTTTTTGCTGTCCCTACATCAGAATTCATGAGGACCATTAGAGCCTCAGAGAGGGTTGTTGTCTGGCCAGAGAAGGCAAATATTTATGATGTGTCACTAAAGTTTCAGAGAGGGCTGCTATCTGGTCAGAGAGCTGGGCATGCGTGAGTTCAAGACGTGGGCAGGCATTCCACGCAGGTTCAGAATTTGAAGTAATTTATGGTAAAGCCAAAATTATCTTTTCATGGCTTTGTGGCATGATGGCTCCCAATTTTAATAAAAGATCAGGTTGGGTCTACAATTTCCCCCTTTTCTCTGTGTCCCTTTCAAATCTTTGATAGATTATGGGAAGAACACTGAGGAAATTTTTATCCCTCAGATAAGAGTCTCCAAAATTTTACAACTCACCCAAAACCGATCTCCCTGATTTTACCTGACTTAATTAATTATTTATATTGATAGTCTATTTATCTTTCTCTCCATTGTTGTAAAAAGAGTGGCATCACTAATTTTTTCTTCTTCTCTCCTGAGACAGGGTGACGTGAGTGGGCTCGTCGTGAGGGACATGAGTTGACTATTAGAAGTCAGTTGAGAGACATGAGTTGCCCTTTAGAAGTCAGTTCGGTTTGAAGTCAGGTTGGGGAAGAACAGGTTGTAAAGTCATCTGTGAATGGATTCTTCTATGAGTGAAACAAAAACCATGAGTACTGAATAAATGTTGCAGCAGCTGGAACATGTCACTGTATAGAAATTCCCTCACCAGTCTTTAATATCCCCAATTATCAGGACTGTCAACTTAATATTTAACTTTAAGTGTTACAGTTGGCCCTCCCAATAAGACACAGTTTAATAATTTAATGTCATCTGATCTTGTAAAAATCCTTTTACTAGTATGACCTCTGCGTCTAATAGAGAAACCTTTAATTCTGTTACTCAGGGCTGGATAATCGTACTAGCAAACACCAAGCCTACCTGTGTAGGTTAGGAATATCTGTAGGTCTTAAACTGAAAACTTCTGCCTGTAGCAGCTCTTCTTGATAGTCTCTTTTTATAAGTATTAGGCATTCCTGTGTGAGAATCCTTCTTTGTAGCCTCCAGTCTTACTTATTTTGGGAGGATAAGATAAAGTGCATACCTTAAAATTTTATTATTATTATTATTATTATTATTATTATTATTATTATTATTTAAAATGCCCAGGAGTGGCTGTATTTTGGTCTTAACTGTCTTTGCTAAGTGTTTAAGATGAAGCAGTCAAACTGACTTTTGTTTCTATCTATTGTTAACAGTCAGCTGAGCTTTTGTGGGAATCAATTCTGGGGAAACTTGAGAGGAGATTCTCAGTTCTGCTAGTGCCATTTGCGCTAGGTGGGTCCAGGTCTTGCTTGACCATTTGGCTTCCCTCAGAAGCATCAGGGATGTCTCCTTTCTCTGATGACTCTCCTCTTTGTAACAAATGCACTGATTGGCTTTCTGTTCTCCAGTGGTCTCATTAATCTCCCTGATCAGGAGGTTATGTGGCCCAGAGTTGCAAAGCTCTTTAGAGAAGTCCCCTGTTCCCTGGATTCAGACTGACTCAGAGGGCAAGAGCCAAATATTGGTTTTCTTGGCCCTTTTCATTTAACATTCATTTTAAATCCTAATCTTAAAAATCCAGCAAATAAATTTTAACAGCCTTACATTAAGAGTACTGGGCTTTAATGTCTATAACTTTATAATTACCTTTTTATTAATTGGGATCTGTATTATTCTGTCTGTATTGTAGTTGATGACTTATTATCTTGAATAAACCCATGTTGTGTTCTTATAGCAACGCATTTGTAAAACACTAACAGGGAATCTTTAGATCACTTATAAGAAAATTTCAAACTAAAATTAACAAAAGTAAAAATACTTAGTTCGTGTAATATCTTCCCTGAATTTTTTGGCTGAGTTATACATTATATCCCCTGTTTGAGATCCTAGAAATATTGACAATAAAAAAAAAACTTTTTAACATAACTTTAAAGAAATATTATCTGACCTAATCGTTTCATAGTCATTCTCACATGTAGTAAGATGGGACACACAGCCTTATCTCAGGAAAGGCAGGGCTCTTTATAAATCTTAACTATTTTAGTTCTAAAGCTGATCTTTATTTTTAAATATCATTTGACAATGTTTAAATAAATTGTTTGAGGTCACATGAACATTAGCTAACACCATATGATATCACATTTAAAACATGAATTAAAGAAAGGCTGAAAGTTTTTAACCTTTACAAAGATTAGGCTCTAATTAACTTAAAAATACATTTAAATTGTTCCCCAATGTAAAAAGTAACATAAAAATTTACATATCTTATTGATAACAGGTAAATAAATCCACAATATATTTTTTACCACACAACTTCAGAGCACCAGCTTGATATAATACTCTTTAAACGTTTCTACCTTACAGACTTCCATACCTGTAAGATATGAAAACATTAATAGCATAACAATTACATTTATGTTTCTACATTAATCAAGTTTGGCTTTTAAAGAAATGGCAGTACAGTGCTCTAAAATAACAGTTTTTATTTAATCAGTTGTTTAATTTTTATGGTTGCTTGCTCTAGAAAACATAAATCTTAATAAACTCAATGTTATGGGTAAACTTATGTTTTAAGAAATTTTTGTCTCATTAACACATGACTGATTTTTACAATCTTATACAGAGTTTACTAAAAAAAATACAGATCTTAGTAAATCAATCAGATATCTAACAAAAGTACTCATGAATGAGTAATCCCATATCAAATTTACTTTACTTATTTATCAAAAAGTTAGAGAAATGTATTGAACAGTGTAAACCATTTTTATGTTGAAGGAAAGGTACTAGAGCCAAGGCATATTAGACATTTTGTAGATGTTAATATTTTGTTAGATGTTTGAACACCTAGAAAACTTTGTAAGCTTAAATTTAAAGACATTTGTTTTTATCTCTTTATCCAATTTAAATTGAAACATTTAAATCACGTGAATTAAAGATCTTTGGATCCACGTTTTTAAAATTTGTTTTTACGAGCGCTATTTTTTTATGAGCGCTCCTTATATATGTTAATTTGTGTATCATATATATGATATACGGATATATGTATATATAGACATACAACACATAACAATTTGTGCACACATAATAATAGTAAAGGCCTTGTAGCTTTTCGTAGTTGAAATCTTTATTGCAATGTTTCAAAAAGTCCACAGTTGGTCAAAGATAGAACTGATCAGAAAAACATTAACCTAGGTCTGTATGCTCAAAATCATGAGGTCAAAAAACATAAAGTATCTAAGAAAAAAAATAAGAGTCCTAGAAAAAATGACTTGCCAGTAATTAGTAAATAACATACAATTTACCTTTTTTTCCCTTAGACCTCAAATCACTCTCCTACAAAGCTTGCAGGCTTCTTTCATTTGCATTTCAACATAAGTCATGGCTGAGGTCTGGAAGGAGCAGCAAAAAAACTGCTATTCTGAACAGACATCTCAGGACTAAGGCATTTTAACCATAATTTTCAGGTTCAGATGTTGAAAATTATGATACAAGTTTAAGATACAATTCACAAAATTTTATATCTTTACATCTTGTTTTGTCAACAGACACCATACTATGATTTACTATTTATGTCCAAATTAATGCACTGGTACACACAGTGACATTTTCCCAGGCTACCCAATTCAAAATTGGTGAAAAAAAAAAAAAAAAAAGACCGTATGATTGGGAAGTTTCTTGCCAACTTGGAAGTAGAGTTCTTCAGTTATCCATCCTAAGTATTTAAGTTCTCTGGCATGAATTATCTGAAATCATAAACTAAACAATTACCTAAACCCGACTTTTTACTCCAAGATTGTGCAATGCTTCAAAAACCCATTCAGTTACCAGATTGTTAAAATAAAACATCATCATTTAGACACACATTCAGCTAAGATCATTCCCCAAAAACAATTTATAATATCAACACATTATTGCAGATGTCTTAAAGGGCCAGAAACTAAGACACAATACAGACAGAAAGGAGGTCCAGACTATGGCTGTCAGACAGAACCCTTTAAACCAGAGCAGATAAGAGAAAAATCTCCTACAGCAGTGGCACCATAGATGTCCCCACAAGGGGACCAGATGTTTTCACAGAAGGGCAACCTGAAATGTAAAATAAAGTGTCTCCATGGTGACTTTACTGCATTTAGTGTCACCTTTTTCTTTTTCTCTTTTTTTAACAAGACAGAGGTGGCATAATCCTTACAGTGCAGGGAAGGAAGGAGGTAATTCCCTGAATCAACAGGGCTTTGGCAGCTGCTGGGAGTCCCTCAGTTTCCCCTTTTACATACAGGATTAACTCCTCTGATTCAGTTCCACATCAAGCATGCTCTATCTCCTAACATTTCAGTAGATAGCTCTCACAAAGTTCCGGGGCGGAGGGGGGGTACAAGATTTGTAACTTAAAGTTTGGTTCCTGACCTTGAAGCCAATTAATACAAATTTAATAATGAGGACTGGGTTTTGAGAAAAAGAAAAAAGGAGTTTTATTGCTTGGCTAACAAAGGAGAAACACAGGGGACTCTGCCAAAGTTGTGACTCTCTTTATCTGGAGGGACAAGGGGTTTTAAAGGAGTTTCACTTGTTAACCTGGGAGATACTCAGTTCTTAGGTCCCCAGCAGGCATAGCCCTCTGCAATGGGTGTGCTCCAGGCAGCCAGCTAGGGGCTTCTATCATCCTGCTTTACAATGGGGGATAAAGTTCATTGCAGTTCCTTAAAACACAGTCCAAAGGGGCGTCAGGCTTAATCTCTTTATTTCTGATTTTCATGTCCAATATACTTAAGTTTTTACCACCAATATCACACAACAAAACGAACAAAAACAAACAAACAAAAAACCAAAAAATAGAACACAGAACACAAAAAAAAACAGAAACCCAGCGCCTAAACACAGAAACAGGGCAAGAGTGCAACATCTTGCTAAAGCTCCAGGGTAGGAGCGCATGCGTGCCCGTCGGCACCTCTCTACAGTTCCAGAGGAATTCCCTACAGAACAGAACAGAGGACAGAAAGATTCTCGTTACTGTCCTGGACAGAAGTATATGTGAGCCTCCCCGTGCCACATCTCTGTCATCAGAAGAGATCTCCCTTAACCAGATATCAGATGTTATAAAGGAGCCACTTACCTATGAAGGCGTCCTCCATCAGGTGCTTGCTAACAGTTTTAGTGCAGAGGTTCACTGCAGTGCTCCCTGGACTAAAGGCTCTCTTCCAAATATAAAGAAGATGGACCAAATCAGGCCTGTGTGGAGAGCGGTTCCTTGGTGCCTATGGTTGATATACCATTCTAAATTGTGAAAGTGCTACAGAAAATAGGGTAAGCCTCCTTCTCATGGTACGCTTGAAAGCAACTGTTTGGACAAAGTGGTTGCCAAGGCAGTGACCTCATTCAGTTCCTGAAGGATGTGACCTCACTTCAATCCCTTGGTAATGGAACTCTCTGAACTTGGGATCCAGGAAGCCAGGCACACAGAGTCAGTCTCAGTCCCAGTCCCAGTGTCTCACTTGCTTCGATTTAGCAAGGACAGAGTCAGTCTTTCTTGGTACCTACTGATGTGAGGATGGCCAAATGCCAGGAGTTCTCTGAAGAGGGGCCTTTCCTGAAAAAGTAGGTAGTGGCTCACAGCTGGCTCCTGACCACTTCACAGAGTTGGACAAGGAGACCAGATCTGAGACAGGAAACGCCATATCGGGGGAACATAGTATGGCCAGCAGTAAGAGGATACTCTGGAGAGTGAGAGACCTACTTGGGGAAGGAGGTGCCTTTGTGGGTGTGGATGTGTGTTTGTGGTTTTGTCTCATGTTCTGAGAATAGGCAGGAAAGTCGGTTTGTTTTGTTTGGAGTGAACTGTTTCTAGTAAGTTGTTTCACAAGGCGAGTGTTTCTATGTCTGTGTATCCCACTGTGTCCGTGCTTGTAGACATTAGAAAAGAGAATGCATCAATGGATGTTTCCTGTCAAGTAGAAAGCTTCCCAGCATTCATCCTGCCCAATTTATGAATGCACTAGGGCTTGCCTTATCGATGGGCAACACCTGCTATTTTCCTAAGTTCCTGTTTTCTTCCTGAAATCTAGCCACTCTCCAGAATAGGTTCATGCATTTGCATCCACGATATGTACCACCTCCAAGCACTGTGACATGGACATGTACTGGATAGCTGAAGAGAATGGCAAGCATCTCAGAAAAGTCAGATATCACTGTGACCCAGAAAGTCTCAGTAGAGAAACCCTGCGAAGGGCCTTTTGATTACCTATTGTTCTGTTGCCCTGAATGTCAGGAAGGTCTTTGCCTCAGGCCACGCTTTTGTGAAGCCTGAAGAAAACAGTTTTCAAACGGAAATGAATGGGCATCACCTGTGGTTCTTTGCTTAAATGCATTGTAAAGGGATGTGTCTGAATCAGCCTCTTGGCTCTGTGTGAGCCTGTGGCTTAGATTATCAGCACCTGATGGATCTAAAGAAAGATCCCATGTGTGGATCCAAAATCAAAATGGCCAAAAAATCAGTCATTGTTGATGAAGTCTCTCGCATTCCTCTGTAAGGTTCCTGACCTCAATCAAGTGAGAAAAGGGATCCATTGGGTCAAGTGAGTTCTTCAAAGCCTTGCAGATGCTAGCCCATAGGTTCTTGGGTTTTCTTATGAATCCAATTCAAATAAAGAATCTAAACCCCACCGTCAGTAGGCCTCAAATTGAAGAACAGAGCTGTATTAATGGCAGGCATATTTGATCACTCCTGGTTCACAGGAAGGGTGTCCAGGCCACTCTGACTTTTGGCAAATGAGGGGAAAGGGAGATTATTTGGGACACTGTCTTGTGCTGTGCCTCTCATGGAATCCTCCTGCCAGAAGTTATGATGAGTGTCTATTTGGAAGAAGATGAGTGCCATTTGGGAGTGTTTTGGTTTTAATTGTGGTCATTTGTGTGGTGGTTGGTAGAGATAATTGAGTCCATCTTGTCTTGAACTTTGGTGTGATTCCCCTTAGAGACTGTGTTTTGGAACTGACCTCTGAGAAGGTACAAGGTCCTGTGTCATTGTATATCCATATTTCTGGGACATCTCTACGGAACGTAATTCAAAGCTAAGTATACCAATCAAGGGCCAAATGAACTTCTGGGCTTCAAATCTAACCTAGATTTCTGTTTTCATACTTATATTGAAAGGTTAATAAAATAGGTACTTGTCACTTCCTGTTTTTCTGTATGCTTAATAAAACACTGTTGAAATCTTGAGAACTGTTTGCTCTTCTTGTTCCCAGAATGTGCTGCCCCCAACTGCCAAACTGCAGAATGTACTCCATCAACCATTTGCACGCAAACCGCCCACTCGCCCTTACCCATCAATAAACTTCCCTCCCTGCCCTCTCCAAGGAAAATATATAAGCACTTCTTAAGCTGTTCTCAGGGCTCTCTGCTCTGTTCAAGCGAGCTCTGAGCCCTTGCATGCCGGACTCCCAATAAACCCTTTGCTGTTGCATTAGACAGTCTCTTGGTGGTCTCTTTCATCGATGCTCACCCGACCTTTACTTCTGGTGGCCCCAGCGAGATCCGGCAGCTGCAGATGAAAGACCCCCAACGAGATGCTCTGGGGGTAAATAAGGCCCCTCTTTCTGGTTTCAGGATTCAGGTTAGGGTTTGACAAAATGGCTATTGGTAAAGAGCGTGAGCTCTCTCCCACGGTGGCTGACACACATGTCACAGAGCCACAGGCCATGTCCCTGGGGGATGGACTCGGGAAATCAAGGAACCATAGTCTCCTCGACTCAGTGATATTTTCTTTCAGATTCGGAATTGCCAGCCCATCAGGTTTTGCCGGCTACTCAGTCCTGTTCTCAGTATTGGACGTCCATTGCCTGTCTTTATTGTCTTGTCTTGTCTGTGTCATGTGTTGTTGCTTTCACTGTCTGTGTATATTTCATTATGGGACAGAGCACTTCAATGCCTCTGTCCCTGACCCTTAATCACTGGACCAAAGTCTGCTTAAGGGCTCACAATCTTTCTTTTTCATTAAAACACCAGACCTGGCAGATTCTGTGTCTCAGAATAACCCACCTTTGTAGTCGGATGGCCTCTAGAAGGATGTTTCTACTTCGCACTAATTTGAAAAGTCTGAGATATTGTCTTTCAGCCGGGGCCACATAGACATCCAGATCAATAGCCATATATCTTAACTTGTCAGGATCTCTGCAAATCTCCTCCTCCATGGGTGAAGCCTTTCCTTGTCCCTGCACCCACTCCTACTCCTTCCCCTATGATTCTATCTCTCAAACTCTCTGTTCCTCAACCTCCACCCTCTGTTCTCCCTGAGTCTCAAGACTCTACTCGTCCTTATCCTCTGCCCTTGTCCCCCAATCCCCAAAACCCTGTAAGTAATTCCCCTGCTGCTGACTCAGCCTCTCCACCATTCGAGGAAGCCAGAATGGCCCAGCGCCCTCCAGATGACTGTCCCATGACACACACAGCGCCTCCTTCCCTGGAGGAAGCTGGCCCGGCTAAAAAAACTCAGAGAACTCGCCAACGTTTTCACACCTGCCTACTTGGAATGACTGCCAACAACTCCTAGGGACTCTCTTCATGACAGAGGAATGAGAGAAAAACCTCCTGGAAGCTAGAAAAAAATATCCTCGGACCTGATGGGCGACCAACACAACTTCCCAACATAATAAAAGCTGCCTTCCCCTTTAACCAACCCAACTGGGACCCCGACACCTTTGAAGATAGGGAGCATCTGTCCAATTATTGCCAGGCTCTAATTGCGGGTATCCAAGGGGCCGCTAGGTGACCAACTAATTTGGCCATGGTAAGAGAAATTATTTAAAGGCCTGATGAATCTTCCTCTATGTTTCTAGAGAGAATTATGGAGGCATATAAGAGATATACTCCTTTCGATCCTCAGGCAGCAGATCAAAAGGCATCTGTCACGATGGCCTTAATTGTTGAAGCTGCCATGGATATTAAAAAAAAAAAGTTAAAAGAGAGATTTAGTCAGAGAAGCCGAAAAAGTATACTATAAGAGAGAAACAGGGAAAAAGAAAGGGAGCAGAGGGAGGATGAGAGAAGCAAAAGAAAGACTAAGGCATTGACTAAGATCCTGGTCACAACAAGAAAGAGGCCAGAAATTAAGACATAAGGTGACAGGAAGCGATACCTGGGCCCGTGCCACAGGCCACCCTGGCCTCAGATCAATGTGCCTACTGTAAAAAAAAAGGACACTGGGCCAAAGAGTGCCCTATAAAGAGACAGACATGCCAGTCAGCCATTCTGACTCTGGGGGATGACTAAGAAAGTTGGGGCTCAGATTCTTTCCCCTAGCTCAGGGTAAGATTTGAAGTGTAGGGGACCCCAGTAAACTTTGAAGTGAATACAGGAGCAGTATACTCAGCCCTTAAGGCCCCATTGGGCCGTCTATCAAATAAAAGGTCTGTAGTTCAAAGGGCTAACGGCAGTAAATATCGGGCTTAGATTTCTAAGAGGACCATGGACCTGGGGAAAGGAAAAATCCATCACTCCTTCCTAGTAATCCCAGAATGCCCGCACCCATTGATGGGCAGAGATCTGCTCACCAAGCTCTGGGCCAAAATAACTTTTAACCCTGAAGGCCCCCAAATGAAATTTCTAAATCCTTCAGTAAAAACTCCTATAGTCACGGCTTTCACTATATTAGTAGAAGATGAACGTCCACTCTTCACACCCCCCAAGACTGATCAAACAGGCAAGCTACCCCAGAAATGGATAACAGATTACCGAGATGCATGGGCAAAAACTGCTGTGTTAGGCCTGCCCGTGAAACAACCTCCAATAACAGTGGATTTAAAAACCTCAGCCTCCCCAATCAATGTCAAATAATATCTTCTAAGCATAAAAAGCTAAAGATGGGATAAGGCCCTATATTCAGAAATATCTGGCCTTAGGGGTCCTAAGGCCCTGTCAATTGGCCTGGAACACTCCCCTGCTATTAGAAGAAAAAGCCAGGAACCAGGGACTATCACCCTGTTAAAGACCTAAGAGAGATCAACAACAGAGTGCAGGACATTTACCCCACGGTACCTAATCTGTTCAATCTGCTTTGCACTCTGAACCCTGAGCAGAAATTGTATACTGTTCTGGACTTAAAACAAGCTTTCTTTTGCTTGCCTCTGCATAAAGATAGTCAGTTGCTGTTTGCTTTTGGGTGGGTAGACCCAGAAACCGGAAAGTCTAGTCAACTAACTTGGACTAGACTCGCAGAGGGGTTCAAAAACTCCCCCACTCTCTTTGATGAAGCCCTTCACAGAGATCTCAACAATTTCAGAACTACACACCCCGAATTCACCCAGCTTCAATATGTGGATCACCTGCTACTGGCATCCAACACCAAGGAAAACTGAACTGGGACCCAAGCACTATTATCCGAGCTTGCTCAACTCGGGTAAAGAGCTTCGGCCAAAATTGCCCAATTTGCCAGCAAGAAGTAATCTTCCTCGACTATTTCCTTAGGGGCGGTAAACGATGGCTCACTGAGCCCAGAAAACAAACCATTGAGCAGATACCAAGCCCATCTTACAGCAGACAACTAAGAGTTTCTTGGGATTGCTGGGTTTTGCAGGTTATGGATAAATGGGTTTGAGTCCTTAGCTGCTCCTTTATACCCGCTGTTAAAGGGAGATGCCCAATTCCAATGGACCCCTAAGTACCAGGAAGTTTTAGATAACATCTAAGGACACTGACATTGAACGCCTCAACTTTACTGAGCTCAGCCTGCAATTACAGAAAGCCCTACACTACGTTAAAAATGTACATCAACTCACTCGCCTTGGTTCAAAGAAACTGCAGGCATTCCTGTAGGATTAAGAACAGAGTTTTCCACTAACTGACGCACAGCGAAAGGAAATAATTGAACTGGTAACAAAAGCCTGTCGGGTCAGTCAATTGTTTAATGCTTACCCTTCCAAGTTTCTTAGACGAAAGCACCTACGAGGAACCAGACCAGGACAATTCTGGGAAGTGGACATTACTGAAATTAAGCCAGCAAGGTATGGACTTAAATATCTCCTAGTCTTTGTAGATACATTCTCAGGATGGATTGAAGCCTTACACACACACACACACACACACACACACACACACACACACACACACAGAAAAAAAAAAAAACGGCGCAAATGGTTCTCAAGAAGATCCTGGAAGATATTTTTCCAAGATACGGTCTGTCTAAGATAATAGGGTCTAATAATGGACTTGTGTTCATGGCCCAGGTAAGTCAGGTGTGGATTAATTGTAAGTTACATTATGCTTATATACCCCAGAGATCAGGAGAGGTAGAAAAAATAAATAGAACCATTAAACAGACCTTAACAAAATTAAGCTTAGAGACCGGCATAAAAGATTGGACTATGCTCCTGCCTTATGCACTGTTTCATGCGAGAAATACTCCCTCAGTTTCTTTGTGTAACCTCACCCCCTATGAAATTCTCTATGATGCCCATCATCCAGTAAGGGACCTAATCCCCAACTCTAAGGCCTAACAATCCCTTCCACACCCCTTGCTTGACAGACTTAAAGCCATTGAAAGAACTCAGTGATAACTGTGGAAACAGCTGGCCACTGCCTACCAACCTGGGGACGAGGGGATTCCACATCAATATCAAGTAAGAGACTTCGTCAACATAAGACAACATCAGGTGTTATCCCTAGAACCCCGCTGGAAAGGAACATACCAGGTGCTACTTATAACACCTACAGGCATAAAAGTAGACAGAATCACTTTTTGGATCCATGCCTCTCATCTCAAGCCTTCGCTGTGTCCAGACTCTGGTTGGAAACTGGAAAAAACTGGTAACCATTTCAAATTGCGTATTCGCTATGTGGACAAGACTATAGACTCTCCCCTTGGCCACCAGTACTCCTAACCTTCATCAGCCTGTTCAGCAGTGAAGGCTGATCTGAAATCCTACTAGACAAGAAGTATGGTCTATCTCGCATACAGCCCCCTTAGGGACCTGGTGGCTATCTCTCCACCCAGACATTTTTCAGCTTGGTATAGGTCTTTCCTATTGAGATAACCCCAATGAAGAGGATCCCACTAAAGTTCCATTAAATCCCTTCCATACCATAGATAATTGAAACAAACATTATGGATGCACGGAAACGCGAGCCAGATTCAGGTTGGTTAGCCTAGATTACTATATATGCCCGACGGACTATCAAAGCCACAAACAGCCATGGCTGTGTGGGGGGAAAGCCAACTTCTTGTGTAATTCATGGGGATGTGATCATACCGGGGCTGCCTGGTGGAACCCAAACTCCTCATCAAATTCAGTACACAGCATTGGCCATATAACCAATTAGACAACCAAAAACTATGGCCCCCAGAGGGTTCTCTAGATCCTCAAATTCTGCGTGACATTTTTAACTTCGGCAAGTGCTCAAAAGGGGAAAATTCCCCTATGTGGAATCCTTTTCCCTCCTTCACTCACATCCTGTACTATGCTTCTCCAATAGTTCCTCACCCTCAGCCTTCTGCTCTAGACTCTCTGCTGTCACTCCCACCTCAGCAACCTGATTTCTTCCCTCCAATTACTACATCAAAAACCCAAACCTCCGCCAGTTCTCAGACCATTGCCCCCTTGCTGAGGTAGCAGGTACCGAGGTACCCCTCCACTCACTCACTCCTCTCTTTTTCTGTCTGTGCCTGCACTAGGTCCCACCAAGTCCTCTAAGAAGCTAAACCAAAGCTCAAACCAGCTGAGAAGAGCCCTCAGACCCCTATCCAAGATGTAATAAAAATAGCCTTTAAAGTTGCTTTGTCATCACTGAAAACAGGTTACTAAGAATTTAAAGTCCCTCACAGGCTTTTTGGAATACTCACTCCCATCTTCACCTCTGCTCTACCCGTTCTACTGCTCAAGTTTTGTTCTAGGAAAATCCCAAACCCCTTTTCCATTATTCTTTTACATCTCATCTTCCTCATTCTCAGATCCACGGAGCTGCTCTCAGCCTCGCCTTCCCCGTCTTCCCCCTCTGTACCAGGTCCATAGATATGTCTTAACTAACCTTCTCCAGAAGTCTTCACCGAGGCTTACATTAGGTCTTTCAGCAAAAGAGTCCCTCTGAAAGAGTTCAATGTAGATGAACTTCCACTTTTCGTGTTGCCCTGTTCTACTTGGCCACTCGCTGAAAAAATCACCACCCCTAAGCTTGACACCGCCTTACTAGATTTTCACAAAATATGTGAACAAGGCCTCTGGCCTTGAGCTGGGGATTCACAGAGATGGCTAGATTTCTAAGATAAAAAAGTTACCAATTGGGCTTCATGGTGACAGCTGGCAGGGAGAAAAAAAGAGACAAAAAAGCTCTCCCTTTCCAAGGTGTCTTTGAAAAGTTAACTTGCCCAGAACAGAGGAACAAAAACAAAAACAAAAACTGATTTCTGTGAATTTCTACAGACTGTGAACTTCTGAGCCACTTCCCTTACATGTTGGGTACAAATTCTAAAACTACCGAAACTTGGGCTTCAGGGGATTAATTGATTACAACAGAAGCAATGCCCTCTAAATCCGGATGCAACCAAATAAGACTTTTTTCCTGTGTTTGGTGCTATCTTAGGTCCCTTTCCTTGTCCGTCCCTACAACAGTATAATTCTATACACTTTAACATTATTTATGTTTTCATAAAATGGTCAATATATGTGATTAATTATGTAATGATGCAGATGTTTTCCAGAGTTCTCTATCATGACTTAGGTTCATTTAAAGATCAACTAGGGGGGCATACAACCCGGTTCCACTGGGAACCTGTATCCCTCACTTTAGCCATCCTATTAGAAATAATAGTTGCTGAAGGGGTGGGCTAGTCCATGAGACACAACAAAGACACAATTAGAAGCAGAAATATGCCAAAGTTTAAAGACATTAAAAACCGACATCACAGCTTTACAGGAATTTTAACCTCTCTCTTTCTGAAGTTGTTTTACAAAGCAGGCGAGTGTTGGACCTCCTCTTTATGAGAGAAAGGTGCCTTTTTGCTTGCATTGAGGGAAGAATGTTGTTTTTATGCCGACAATACTGGAGTTGTAAAAGAATCTATGAGTAAATTAAGAAAACGACTTGAAGAGCGTCAAAGAGAGACAGAGGCCCCAAAAGGGAGCTTTGAGTCTTGGTTCACATATTGACCTGATTAACTATGCTTTTATCTGCCATGGCCGGTCCATTAAAAATCCTCATATTATTGCTAACGTTGGGACCCTGTTTGCTCAACCGTGTAGTTTCCTTTCTAAACCAAATCGAACCTGTTATTAATCCTAACCATACACTGTTCTCTCAATCTAATTTTACAGAAGAGCAGGGACAGAATTGGTATTAAAATAGAGAATTATAGAGGATCTTCCACCTGCTGAAAACCTCAAAGGTACACGCAGAAATGATCCCTGGAGAAGATGTAGGCAAGTACGAAGGACCTGAGAGAGCAAAAGTCTTCCATGGCAAACAACCTGCTCAGGATGAAGGGATGTGTCTGAATCAGCCACTCTCTTCTTAATGTAGAGAAGGTGTACCAAAGCAGGCATGTGTTGAGAGCTGCTCCTGCATGCCAATGGTTGACATACCACTCTGACCTGTGAAAGTGTCACAGGAAGTAGGAGCAGCATCCTTCTCATGGTGACCTTGGAAGCAACTGTTAAGACAAAGTTGTTGCCAAGGCAGTGACCTCATTCAGTTCCAAAAGGAAGTGACCACACCTAACTTCCTTGGTGATGGAACTCTCTGAACTTGGAATCCAGGAAGCCAGGCACCCAGAGCCAGTCCCAGTCCCAGTCCCAGTGGTCAAACTTATTTTGATTTACCAAGGACAGACTCAGTCTTTCTTGGGACCTACTGATGTAAGGATGGCCAAATGCAAGGAAAGCTATGAAGAGGGGCCTTTCCTGAGAAAGCAGGCAGTGGCTCACCGCTGGCTCCTGACAACTTCACAGAGTTGGCCAAAAAGACCAGATCTGAGACAGAACAGGCTATTTCCAGGGAACATAGTAAGGCCCACCAGTCAGAGGACACTCCGGATAGTCACAGACCTACTTGGGGAAAGGAGCTGCCTTTGTTGTGTGGGTGTGGGTTTGTGGTTTTGTCTCATGTTCTGAGAAAAGGTATGAAAGGCAGTTTGTTTTGTTTGGAGTGAAGTGTTTCTTGTAAGTCGTTTGACAAGGCGAGAATTTCTATGTCTGTGTATCCCACTGTGTCCGTGGTTGTAGACATTAGAAAAGAGAATGCATCAATGAATATGTCCTGTCTAGTAGAAAGCTTCACAGCATTCATCCTGCCCTATTTATGAATGGACTGCAGCTTGCCTTATTGATGTGCAACACCTGCTATCTTCCTTAGTTCCTGTTTTATTCCTGAATTCTGGCCACTCTCCAGAATAGGTTCATGGTTTTCTGTTTAAGATATGTACAACCTCGAAGCTCTGTGACATGACCATGTACTGAAGGGAATGGTGAGCATCTCAGAAAACTCAGATATCAGTGTGACCAGGAAAGTCTCAGTGGAGAAACCCTGCTTGGGGCCTTTTGTTTACCTATTCTTCTGTTGCCCTGAATGTCAGGAAGGTCTTTTCCTCAGTCCACCACTTTTTGAAGCCTGAAGAAAACAGTTTTCAAATGGAAATGAATGGGCATTACCTGTGGCTCTTTGCTTAATTGCTTTGGAAAGGATGTGTCTGAATCAGCCTATTTACCCTGTGTGAGGCTGTGACTTAGATTCTCAGCTCCTGATGGATCTAAAGAAAGATCCCATGTTTACATCCAAAAACAAAATGGCCAAAAGAGCAGTCCTTGTGGATGAAGTCTCTCGCCTTCCTCTGTAACTTTCCTGACCTCCATCAAGTCAGATTAGGGATCCTTTGGGTCAAATGAGTTCTTCAAAGCCCTGCAGAGGCTATCCCATATTTGCTTGGGTTTTCTCAAGACTCCAATTCACATAAAGAATCCAAACCCCACAGTCATTTGGCCTCAAATTGAAGAAGCGGAGCAGTATTAACGGGAGGCCTACTTAATCTCTCCTGGTTCACAAAAGGGTGTCCAGGCCACCCTGAATTTAGGCAAATTAGGTGTAAGAGAGCTTATTTTGGACACGGTCTTGGGGTGTGCCCCTCATGGAAAACTCCAGCCATAGGTTATTGTGAGTGTCTATATGGAAGAAGATGAGCGCCACGTTGGAGTGTTTTGGTTTAAATTGTGGTCATTTGGGTGGCGGTTGGAAGAGATGACTTGGTCCACATGTTCTTGAACTCTGGTGTGATTCCCTTAGAGTCTGAGTTCTGGAACTGACCTCAGAGAAGTATTGCCATAAATAGTGTTGAGATTTTAGGAAGCCAGGCATGAGCGTTGCCCTTGGAAACTGAGTTCTAGGCCCAGGGTGGCTTTCCACAGAGCACTGAGCCTCTCAGCCAGGATACCACAAATTTTATTCTGAAAGACTTGGCACCCATAGTTGAGAGTCAAAACTCATATGGACCTCACATTGTAGACCTAAATGGGCATAACATCATATGATCTTTTGGCCACTCTTTGGGAAGCCTTACCTGTGAGTGTTCTCCAGAGATTTCATTGAAATGAGCTTCCTAACCATTTAATGGTTCCTGAAAGAATTGAAACTCACAGTGCCTCCAACTTCATCCTTGAAAAATGGCTAGATAAATACCATGAAATTTTTGAATTTCCCATCACCAGGTGGCACTGGAAAACCTTTTGATGTCCTGTTGCTGATCATGAATATACCAGACAGTGCCTTGATTGACTGGGTTTCATGTAAATGGTGTAGAACAGAGATGCCAGTAAGTTGGACTCTGTTGAGTAGTAGGTTAGAGCAGTGGTGGGCAGGTATGTGATAAAACATCTGTGGTGGGGCCATGTGTATCTTCCATTGGTTTCAAATGGCTTGTGACTGACATGGTGCAGCCAGCAGAACCTTCCATGTAAAGGCAAGTTGTTATTTGGAGAGGTTTCAGGACATTGTTCAGAATCAGGGTGCTATGGTCAAGGGGGCAAGATATGTAGGATAGGATCCTAGTTCTTGGATCCTCCTGCAAAACCTGACCAACCATACATGACAGAACTTCCTCTTGCACTGTGACCCAGTTGAACTCTTTGTATTTCGTGAAGCAAATACCAAACACCCAGTGCAGCAGGAAGAAACACCACGAAAATGGAAGATGACCATATGGCTTCACAGTGCACACTGGCACACATTTATTCCCCAGTGGCCACAGTTTACCTAAAAAGAGAATTCAGCACTGCTGCCTCATGTACATTGGGAAATAAGAAACCATGTCCTCCAGGTCTCATAGATCCAGACCAAGCTTTTATGGTCTCCCTAGAAAGGAAGCTAAAGCTCCTGATAACAACATATTTTTCAAGTGCCCAAACTCACAGGCAGTTTCTCTGGAAATCTCTAGGCCAGCAGACCTCCATGTTTGTGGAGTTTTTACCCTGTCCCATACTTTTGGAAACTACTCTACCACTTCCAAGGTTGTGAGCTCCTGAGCATATTGCATTCCACAAATTTATTCACAGATTTTCTAAATCTTCTCCTCTAATTGTGTCTTACTTGGGGTGAAGGAATTGTCAAGGCATTGTTCTGGATGAGAGTGGGAATAATTTTGTGTAGCACATATTTACATACACATTGGATTCATTGTTCAATTTTCCATTCGAAATGCTGAATCTTTGACACTAACCCATACCCTACTAGACTCTGACTACTAATTCTAATATGATGGAGAAAAGTAACCCAAACAGAATAGAAATACTAGCACTTCAGAGGAGGCATGGTGGATAGTTGGTTTGCCTTTTGCATGATATAGGGTAGGAGTTATAAATCTTGTCAATTTTTTGTTGAAATAGTTCTGCATGTGTTTTTAAAGTTAACACATATGTGAATTCCTGTCTCCATTTTTCTGTAGCCTATTCAGCACATGTATTTTTATATGCACATATAGAATCCTACCTGGTATCACACGTATATTCTTGAGAGGTGGCTAACTTGGCAGATACAAAGTGTGAGAAGAGATCACTCCTCATTAATGCTTTTGGAACTGAAAATTCAGACTATGAGTGAGCTTCTTAGTTGAAAAACATTATACATAAATCCATGTTCAGTAAAATTAATATTTTGGATCTGTGGATGATATATATTTCACAATGAATTTTAATTGGCATATATATTGCTACTATTTAATGTCTCTGTGTGTGTTTTGTGTGTGTGTGTGTGTATATATATATATATATATATATATATATATATATATATATATACTCTCTAGATTTTTCAAAATATAAAATATATGTGTCCTATTATACACTCCCTAAATTCATTCTTGTTCATGTATGTGGTTTTATATTAAACTTTTCATAAGATTATTTTAAAAATATTCATCCACCTGAAATACATATTTGTTTTCTAGTACTAAAAAGTTACTTCAATGAATGGTGCAAACAAATCCTTATATTTTTACAGTAGCTGACCCACTTTAACATCAATGCAAGTAGATTCCTATGGAACATGATGTGTATTTTGACGTTCATTTTTATTAAACACTGGTACATTACTATTTCTGCAGTTTTTATACATTATAGAATATACATTTCATCCACAAGTTCACAAATTTAAAGAAATTTGTAACATATTCAATCACTTCCTGCTTCAGAACATATGTATTCCTCCTTGTTTTTGAGTGGTCATTTCATGAGATTTCTTTCCAAACACATTATTTTCGATTTCCATAATCAAATTTGAAGCAAAATTCACACACTCTTGGTGATAAACCACAACCGTAATATTACCATTAGATGTATTACTGGTTGGAATGAATGTATGTATATCAATATATGATTCCTGTGTATTTTCAGATATCAATTCAATCCATTATTTAAAGTTGGAACAAGTTATATTATTTATTCGCAGTATGGTCTATTCATGCATTATCTCTATATTCATACATACATGGTACACCTATATGTACCCCCAATACTAATTTATACCCCTTCAAAATGTTGCTCCAAGAAATGGTGCAAGAAATACTCATGTCACCTGATCTACATATACGTTTTATCACAGTAATATTCTGGCCACAAAATGCAAAGTCACACTTACGATTGTACCAAAGCCTAAATGGAATGTGAGTATGGATTATGAAAATAACCCATGTCCAGGTTGCCTAATGCTCTCAAATGTCAATCCTATTGGTGAATACATATTTGTTACTTCCTAAGATTATATATCCAATCTCAAGCCTGTTGAAAATGTCTTTTGCTATCACTCACTTTATACTTTGCCTGATTTCCTAATGTCTCTATTGATATCTGCTTTCCTACATATTTTCCCCAGTTCATCACTGTGACTGACTCTTCACATATGCTGACATTTACATTTTCTGTCTACCTGAAAACCTATTGCTAAAGAACTATTTGTCCAAATGCTATACTCACACTTTTTTATAATCCTACCAACTATCTTCCTAATCCTACCGACTCTCCCTCTTTGAATGGTTGTTCTCCTCAACATTCAATCATCCAAGGTATCAGATCTTATGCCATTGTGTATAGATTTATCTGAGACATCTGTGCAGAACATAATTAAAAGCTAAGTATCCCAATCAAGGACCCAATGCCCTTCTGGGCTTCAAATGTTACCGAGATTTCTGTTTTCATTCATATATTTCACCTATATAATCTTATAAATATTGCAGGTTCCCAATACCATTATTCATCCAGCAGAATGATCCTAACCCAAATCAAACATGTTATTAACTGTAACCAAACACTGTTCCCTCAATCTAACTTTACAGAAGAGCAGGGACAGAGTTGGTCTTACAATACAGGAATGTAGGAGATCTTCAACTTCCGGAGAACTTCAAAGGTCCATGCAGAAATGATCCCTAAAGAAGATGTAGGCAGCTATGATGGACCTGAGAGTGCGAAAGTCATCTTTCATGACAAAAAAAAACAAACAGGTCAGGATGAAGGGGTGTGTCTGAAGCAGTCTCTCTCTTGTTAATGTAGAGAAGATGGACCAAACCAGGCTTGTGTGGAGAGCTGTTCCCGGGTGCCTATGGTTGATATTCCATTCTAACTTGTGAAAGTGTCATAGGAAGTAGGGGCAGGATCCATCTCATGGACCCTTGGAAGCAACTGTTAGGACAAAGTGGTTGCCAAGGCAGTGACCTCATTCAGTTCTAGACGAAGTGACCCATGTCACTTTCTTGTTGATGGAACACTCTGAACTTGGAATCCAGGAAGCCAGGCACCCTGAAGCAGTCCCAGTCTAAGTCCCAGTGGTCTCAAATTTTTGGATTTAAGAAGGATAGAGTAAGTCTTTCTTGGCAACTACTAAATTGAAGATGGAAAAATGCCAGGAAAGCTCTGAATAGGGGCTTTACCTGAGAAAACAGGCAGTGGCTCACCGCTGGCTCCTGATAACTTCACAGTTTTGGCCAAGAAGACCAGATCTGACATAGGACAGCCCATTTCGGGGAAACATAGTATGGCCCACCAGTCAGAGGACACTCCGGATAGTCACAGACCTATTTGGGGAAAGAAGGTGCCTTTGTGGGTGTGTGTGTGTGTGTTTGTGTGTTTGTGATTTTTGTCTCAAGTTTTGAGAAAATGTAGGAAAGTCGGTTTGTTTGGTTTGGAGTGGACTGTTTCTAGTAAGTCCTTTGAGAAGGTGAGTGTTTCTATGTCTGGGTATCCCACTGTATTTGTGGTTGTAGACAATAGAAAAGAGAATGCATCAATAGATGTGTCCTGTCTAGTAGAATTCTTCGCAGAATTCATCCTGTCCAATTTATGAATGGACTGCAGGTTACCTTATGGATGGGGAACACCTATTACCTTCCTACATTCCTGATATCTTCCTGAATCTGGTCACTCTCCCATAGGCTCATGTTTTTGTGTTCAAGATATGTATCTCCTCCACAATCTGGGACATGGCCATGTACTGGATAGCTGAAGAGAATGGTGAATATCTCAGAAAACTCAGATATCAGTGTGACCAGGAAAGTCTCAGTGGAGAAAATCTGCTTTGGTATTTTGCTTACCTATTGTTCTGTTGCCCTGAATGAAAGGAAGGACTTTGCCTAAAGCCACACATTTCCAAAGCCTGAAAAAAACAGTTTTCAAATGGAAATAAATGGGCATCACCTGTGGCTCCTGGCTTAATTGCTTTGCAAAGGGATATGTCTGAATCAGCCTCTTAGTGCAGTGTGAGATTATCGCTTAGATTCTCAGCACCTGATGGATCTAAAGAAAGATCCCATGTGTGCATCCAAATCCAAAATGGCCAAAAGAGAAGTCATTGTGATGAAGTCTCTTGCCTTCCTCTGTAAGGTTCCTGATCTCCATCAAGTGATAACAGGGATCTTTGGGTCAACTGAGTTCTTCAAGCCATGCAGAGGCTAGCCCATAGGTGCTTGGGTTTTCTCATGACTGCAAATCACATAAAGAAACTATACCCGACAGTCTGTATGCCTCAAATTGGAAAAGCAGAACAGTATTAATGGCAGACCTCTTTGATCAGTCCTGGTTCACAGGAACGTTGTCGAGGAAACACTGACTTTAGACAAATGAAGGGCAAGGGAACTTATTTTGACTTTGTCTTGGGCTGTGTGCCTCATAAAAACTTCCAGCCAAGGTTATGATGAGTGTCTATATGGAAGAAAATGAGGGCCATGTGGGAGTGTTTTGGTTTTAATTCTGGTCATTGGTGTGGCGGTTGGAAGAGATGACTGGGTCAACTGGGCTTGAACTCTGGTCTGTTTCCACTTAGAGACTGAGATCTGAAACTGATCTCAGAGAAGAATTTCCATGAATTGTGTTGGGATTTTAGGAGGCCACACATGAGAGTCGCCCTTGGAACCTGAGATCTAGGACCAGGGTGGCTTTCCACAAAGAACTGGGAATCTCAGCCTGGATATCACATGATTTTATTCTGAAAGACTTGGCAGCCATAGTTGAGAGTCAAAAGACATAGGACCTCACATTGTAGATCTCAATGGTCCTGGCTTCAAGTGACCTTTTGTCCACTCTTTGGAAAGCCTTGCCTGTGAGAGTTCTCTAGAATTTTCTTTGAAATGAACTTTCTCAACATTTAATGGTTCCTGAATAATTGTGCATCCAAAGTCATCCTTGAAAAATGGCTAGATAAATACCATGAAATTTTTGAATTTTCCATGACCAGGTGGAACTGCAGAAACTTTCGATGTCCTGTTGCTTACCATGAGTGTACCAGACAGTGCCTTGATTGACAGGGTTTCATGAAAATTGTTTAGAACAGAGATGCCAGTATTTTGGAGCCTGCTGAGTAGTGGGCCTAGAGCAGTGGTGGACAGGTGTGTGATAAAACATCATGGTGGGGCCATTTGTATCTGCCATTGGCTTCCAAATGGCTTGTAACTGACAGAGTGCAGACATCAGACCCTTATATGTAAAGGCATCTTGTTATATGGCGTAGTTTCAGGGCAATGTTCAGAATCAGGTTGCTATGGACAAGGGGGCAATCTTTGAGAGATAGAAGCCTGGTTGGTGAATTTCCTTGCAGACCCTGACCCACCACACGTGACAGAAATACCTCAAGCACTGTTTCCCAGTTGAACTCCTTGTATTTTGTGAAGCATGAACCAAACTCCAAGTGCAGCAGCAAGAAACACCACGAAAAGTGGAGGATGACCAAATTGTTTCACAGTCCACACAGGGAGACACAGTTTACCTACAAAGAGAGAATTGAGCACTGCTGCCTCGTGTTCATTGGAAAATAGGAAACGATGTCCTCCAGGTCACATAGATGAAGACCCAGCTTTGAGGGTCTCACTACAAAGGAAGCTTAACTCCTGACAACAACCTATATTTCAGTGCCCAACTTCACTGGCAGTTTCTCAAAAAGTTTTAGGCAAGCAGAGCTTCATGTTTGTGGAGTGTGTACCCTGTCCTTACTTTTGGAAACTCCTATACCACCTCCAAGTTTGTGCACTCCTGAGCATTTTCGATTCCAGAAATGTAATCACAGATTTTGTAACTCTTCTACTCTAATTGTGTCTTCCTTGGGGCGAAGGTAATGACAAGGCATTGTTCTGGATGAGAGTTGGAAGATTAATTTTCCTTTTTTCCATTTGAAATTCTGAATCCCTGACACTAACCCATATTCTACTAGACTCTGACTACTAATCCTAATATGATGGAAGAAAGTAACCCAAACAGTACATAAATACTTGCAGTTCAGAGTTGGACTTGCCTTTTGCATGATAAAGGGTAGGTGTTATAAATCTATTCAATATTTAATTGAAATAGTTCTCAATGTGTTTTAAAGTTAACAAATATGTGAATTACGGTCTCCCATTCTCTGGAGCCTATTCAGCACATGTATTTTTATATGCACAAATAGAATCCTACAAGGTATCACACGTACATCCTTGTAAGATATATGACTTAGCAGATACAAACTGTGAGAAGTGATCACTCCTCCTAAACGCTGTTGGAACTGAAAATTCAACCTATGGGTGAGCTTCCCAGTGGAACAACATTATACATAAACCCATGTTCACTAAAATGAATGTTTTTGCATCTTTATGATATATATTTCATGATGAATTTTGATTGGCATATATATTGCTACTTTTTAATGTCTGTGTTTGTGTGTGTGTGTGTGTGTATATATATATATATATATATATATATATATATATATATATATATATATATATATATATATACTCTCCATATTTTTAAAAATATGAAATATATGTGTCTTATATACACTCCCTAAATTCATTCATGTTCATGTATGTGGATTAATAATCAACTTTTCACAAGATTATTCTTAGAAATATTCATCCACCCGAAATACATATTTGTTTCCTAGTACTGAAAACTAACTTCAGTAAAAGGTGCATACAAATCCTAATATGTGTACATTAACTGACCCAGTTTAACATTAATGCATGTAGGTTCCTATGGGACATGATGTGTATTTTGACGTTAATTTTTATTCCACACTGGTACATTACTATTTCATCAGTTTATGCACATCATAGTATATATATTTTATTCACTAGTTAGCAAATTTATAGGCATTTGTTTCACTTCAATCACTTCCTGCTCCAGAACACATGTATTCCTCTATGTCTCTTGACTGCTCTATTCATGAGACTTTTTTCCAAATATATTATTTTCTATTTCCATAATCAATTTTGAACCAAAACTCACACACCCTTCATGATAAACCGTAACCCTAAGATGATCGTTAGATATATAACTGGTTGGAATGAATGATTGCATATCAATATAAAATTTCTTATAAATTTTCAGATATTTATTCAATTCATTATTTAAAGTGGATCCAGTTATATTATTTATTCACAGTATGGTCTATTCATGCATTATGTCTATATTCATAGAAACAGGGTACACCTATTTGTACCCCCATACTAATTTGTAAGTCTTCAAAATATTGCTCCCAGAATTGGTGGAAGAAATACGATTGTCACCTGATCTACATACACATTTTATTACAGAAATATTCTGGACACAAAAAGCAAAGGTCACACTTACAATTGTACCAAAGCGTAAATGGAAAGTGAGCATGGATTACTAAAAACATCCATGTCCAGGTTGCCTAATGCTCTCAAATATCAATTCTATTTTTGACTACATATTTGTTTCTTCCTAAGATTATATATTCAACTTCAAACCTGTTGAAAATGTCTAACCCTATCACACAATTTATACTTTGCTTGATTTCCTAATGTCTCTATTGATATCTGATTTCCTATATTTTTCCCCAGTTCATCATTGTGACTGACTCTTCACATGTGCTTACATTTACATACACTCTCTACACTAAATTCTATTGCTAAAGAACTTTTGGTCCAAATCCTATACTCACTCTTTTTTCTAAACCTACCAACTACCTTCCTAATCCTGCCGACTATCGGTTTTTGACTGGATGTTCTCTTCAACATTCAATATCCAAGGTACAAGGTACGATGCCAGTGTATATTGATTTATCTGAGACATCTGTGCTGCACATTACTCAAAGCTAAGTATCCCACTCAAGTCCCCAATGCCCTTCTGGGCTTCAAATCTTACCTAGATTTCTGCTTTCATACTTATGTTTCACATATATACTCTTGTAAACATCGCATTTTGCCAATACCATTATTCATCCCGCAGAATTATTTGTAACCCAAATTGAACAAGTTATTAACCCTAACCATACACTGTTCCCTCAGTATAACTTACTTAAGAGCAGGGACAGTGTGGGTCTTACAATATAGGAATGTAGATGATCTTCCACCTGCTGACAACATCAAAGATCCATGGAGAAATGATCCTTGCAGAAGATATAGGCAGCTATGTAGGACCTGAGAGAGCAATAGTCATCTTCCATGGCAAACAACCTGATCAGGATTAATTGATGGTCTGAATCAGCCTCTTTCTTCTTAATAAAGAGAAGATGGACTGAACCAGGCCTCTGTGGAGAGCTGTTCCCTGGTGCCTATGGTTGATATACCATTCTAACTTCTGAATGTGTCACAGGATGTTGGGGCAGCCTCCATCTCATGGGAACCCTGGAAGCAACTGTTAGCACAAAGTGGTTACTAAGGCAGTGAGCATATTCTGTTCCTGAAAGAAGTGACCTCACTTCACTTCCTTGGTGATGGAATTCTCTGAACCTGGGATCCAGGAAGGAAGGCACGCAGAGCCAGTCCCACTCCCAGTTCCAGTGGGCTAACTTGTTTGCTTTTCCCAAAGACATAGTCAGTCTTTCTTGGTACCCACTGATGTGAGGATGGCCAAATGTCAGCAGAGCTCTGAAGAGGGGCCTTTCCTGAGTAAGCAGGTAGTGGCTCACCGTTGGCTCCTGACAACTTCACAGAGTTGGCCAAGGAGACCAGATCTGAAACAGGACAGGCCATTTTGGGGGAACATAATATGGCCCACCAGTCAGAAGACACTCCGGATAGTCACAGACCTATTTGGGGGAAGGAAGTGCCTTTGCCGTTGTAGGTGTGAGTTTGTGGTTTTTTCTCATGTTCTGAGAATAGGTAGGAAAGGTGGTTTGTTTGGTTTGGAGTCGACTGTTTCTAGTAAGTCGTTTGACATGGTGAGTGTTTCTAAGTCTGTGTATCCCACTCTATCCGTGGTTGTAGACATTAGAAAAGAGAATGCATCAATGGATGTGTTGTCTCTAGTTGAAAGCTTCCCCGCATTCATACTGCCCAATTAATGAATGGACTGCAGCTTGCCTTATGGATGGGCAACATCTATTATCTTCTAAAGTTCCTGTTTTCTTCGTGAATTCTGGCCACTCTCCAGAATAGACTCATGGTTTTGTTTCCCAAATATGTAACACCACAAGGTTCTGTGACATGGTCATGTACTGGATAGCTGAAGGGAATGGGAGCATCTAAGAAAACTCAGATTTCAGTGTGACCAATAAAGTCTCAGTGGAGAAACCCTTCTTTGGGCCATTTGCTTACTTCTATTTCTATTACCCTGAATGTCAGGAAGGTCTTTGCCTCAGGCCACCCCTTTGTGTAGCCTGAAGAAAACTGTTTTCATATGGAAATGTATGGACATCACCAGTGGCTCTTTGCTTAATTGATTTGGATTGGGATGTGTCTGAATCAGCCTCTTGTCCTTGTATGAGGTTGTGGCTTAGATTCTCAGCACCTGATGGATCTAAAGAAAGATCCCATGTGTTTCCAAAACTAAAATGGCCAAAAGAGCAGTCATTGTGGGTGAATATTTTTGCCCTCTTGTTTTAGGTTCCTGACCTCCATCAAGTGAGAATAGGGATCCTTTGGGTCAAATGAGTTCTTGAAATCCCTGCAGAGGCTAGCCCATATTTGCTTGGGTTTTCTCATGACTCCAAATCACATAAAGAATCTATACCCTACAGCCAGTAGGCCTCAAATTGGAGAAGTGGAACACTTTAACAGCAGGAATATTTGATCATTCCTGGTTCACAGGAAGAGTGTCCAGGCCATCATGATTTTAGGCAAATGAGGGGCAAGTGAGCTTATTCGGACACTACCTTGGGCTCATAGAAACCTCCAGCTAGAGGTTATGATGAGTGTCTACATGGAAGAAGATGATGGCCCTGTGGGAGTGTTTTGATTTTAATTGTGGTCATTTTTTGGCGGATGGAAGGGATGATGGGGCCACCTGGGCTTGAACTCTGGTGTGATTCCCCTTAGAGACTGAGTTCTGAAACTGACCTCAGAGAAGTATTGCCATGAATTGTGTTGGGATTTTAGGAGGCCACGCATGAGACTCACTCTTGGAAACTGAGATCTAGGCCCAGGGTGGTTTCCACAGAGGCCTGAGAATCTCAGCCAGGATATCACATGATTTTATTCTGAAAGACTTAGCAGCCATATTTGAGAGTCAAAACACACATGGACCTCACATTGTAGATGTCAATTGGCCTGGCTTTAGGAGACCTTTTGGCAACTGTTTGAGAAGCATTGACTGTGAGAGTTCTCCAGAGCTTTCATTGAAATGAACTTTCTCAACTCTTAATGGTTCCTGAATGAATTGAAACCCACAGTGCCTCTAACTTCACCCTTGAAAAATTGCTAGATAAATACCATGAAATTTTTGAAATTCCCATGACCAGGTGGCACTGCAGAAACTTTTGATGTCCTGTTGCTGATCATGTGTATACCAGACAGTGCCTTGTTTTTGACTGGGTTTCATTAAAATGGTGTAGAACAAGAGAAGCCAGTAATTTGGAGCCTGCTGAGTAGGGGGGCTAGAGCAGTGGTGGGCAGGTGTGTGATAAAACATCATGTTGGGGCCATGTGAATCTGCCATTGGCTTCCAAATTTTTTGTGACTGATATAGTGCAGACATCAGACCCTTATATGTAAAGGCATCTTGTTAAATGGAGAGTTTTCAGGGCAATATTCAGAATCAGGTTGCTATGGTTATTGGGGCAAGCTATGTGGGATACAAGCCTGGTTGGTGCATTCTCCTGCAGACCCTGACCCACCACACGTGACAGAACTCCCTCCAGCACTGTATCCCAGATGAACTTTTTATGTTTTGTGAAGCAAATACCAAATTCCCAGTGCAGAAGCAAGAAATACCACGAAAAGTGGAGGATGACCAAATGTCTTCACAGTCCCCACCGGGAGACACTTAGCTTCCAATGGACACAGTTTAGCTACAAAGAGAGAATTGAGCACTGCTGCCTCATGTTCATTGGAATATAAGAAACCATGTCTTTCGGTCACATAGATGCAGACCCAGCTTTGATGGTCTCACTACAAAGTAAGCTAAAGCTCATGACAACAACATATATTTCAAGTGCCCAACCTCAGAAGCCGTTTCCCAAGAATTCTTAGGCCAGCAGAGTTCCTTGTTTGTGGAGTGTTTACCCTGTCCTTTACTTTTGGAAACTCCTCTACCACCTCCAAGGTTGTGAACTCCCGAGCATATTCCATTCCATATTTGTATTCATAGATTTTCACACTTTTCTACTCTAATTGTGTTTTACTTGGGGCGTAGGTAATGTCAAGGCATTGTTCTGGATGTGAGTGGGAAGATTTTTGTGTAGCACATATTTACATACACATTGGATTCATTTTTCAATTTCCATTTGAAATACTGAATCCCTGACACTATAACCCATACCCTACTAGTCTCTGACTAATAATCCTAATATGATGGTGAAAAATAAGCCAAAAAGAGAAGAAACACAAGCAGTTCAAAGGATGCATGGTGTATAGTTGGAATTGCCTTTTGCATTATATAATGTAGGAGTTATAAGTCTAGTCAATTTTTTGTTGAAATAGTTCTACATGTGTTTTTAAAATTAGCAAATATGTGAATCCCTATCTCCCTTTCTCTGTAGCCTATTCAGCACATGTATGGTTATATGCACATATAGAATTCTACCTGATATCACTCGTATACACTTGTGAGGTGGCTGAATTCGTAGATGCAAATTGAGAGAAGAGATCACTCCTCCTAAACGCTGTTGGAACTGAAAATTCAACCTATGGGTGAGCTTCCTAGTTGAAAAACATTATACATGAATCCATGTTCAGTAAAATGAATATTTTTCGATCTGTGGATTATATACATTTCATGATGAATTTCTATTGGCATATATATTGCTACTTTTTTTTCTTTTATTGGTTGCTCAAAACATTACAAAGCTCTTGACATATCATATTTCATACATTAGATTCAAGTGGGTTATGAACTCCCATTTTTACTCCAAATACAGATTGCAGAATCACATTAGTTACACATCCATATTTTTACATAATGCCCTATTAGTTACTGTTGTATTCTGCTACCTTTCCTATACTCTACTATCCCCACTCCCCTATCTTCCCATCTTCTCTCTCTACCATACCTACTCTAAATCATTTCTCTCCTTGTTTATTTTCCCACAACCTCTTATATGTAATTTTGTGTAACAATAAGTGTCTCTCTCCATTACCATGCAATTTCCCTCTTCTCTCCCTTTCCCTCCCACCTCATGTTTCTGCTTAATGTTAATCTTTTCTTCATGCTCTTCCTCCCTGCTCTGTTCTTAGGTGCTCTCATTATATCAAACAAGACATTTGGCATTTGTTTTTTAGGGATTGGCTAGCTTCACTAACCATAATCTGCTCAGTGCCATGCATTTCCCTGCAAATTCCAAGATTTGGTCATTTTTTAGTGCTGCGTAATTCTCCATAGTATATAAAAGTCACTTTTTTTATCCATTCATCTATTGAAGGGCATCTGGGTTGGTTCCACAGTGTAGCAATTGTGAATTGTGCTGCTATGAAAATCGATGTGGCAGTATCCCTGTAGTACGCTCTTTTAAGGTCTTCAGGGAATAGTCCGAGAAGGGCAATAGCTGGATCAAATGGTGCTTCCATTCCCAGATTTCCCAGGAATCTCCATACTGCTTTCCAAATTGGCCGCACCAGTTTTCAGTCCCACCAGCAATGTACAAGAGTACCCTTTTCCCCACATCCTCGCCAGCACTTGTTGTTGTTTGACTTCATTATGGCTGCCAATCTCACTGGATTGAGATGGTATTTTAGGGTGGTTTTTATTTGCATTTCTCTTACTGCTAGAAATGGAGAGCATTTTTTCATGTACTTGTTAATTGATTCTATGTCCTCCTCTGAGAAGTTTCTGTTCAGGTCCTTGGCCCATTGGGTTATTGGTTATCTTATTGTCTAATTTTCTAAGTTCTTTGTATACTTTGTATACTCTGGATATTAGGGCTCCATGTGAAGGGTGAGGACTAAAAATTTGTTCCCATGATGTAGGCTCCATATTTACCTCTCTTATTGTTTCTCTCTTTAAGAAAAAAAAATCAATTTAAGTAAGTCCCATTTGTTGATTCTTATTATTAACTCTTATTCTATGGGTGTCCTATTAAGGAATTTGGAGCCTGACCACACAATATGTAGATAGGAGCCAACTTTTTATTCTATCAGACGCAGAGACTCTGATTTGAATCAAGCTCCTTGATCCACATTGAGTTAATTTTGTGCATGGCGAGAGGAGGGGATTCAGTTTCATTTTGTTGCATATGGATTTCCAGTTTACCCAACTCTATTTGATGAAGATGCTATCCTTCCTCCATTGCAGGCCATTAGCTCCTTTATCAAATATAAGACAGTTGTAGATTTTTGGATTAGTCTCTGTGTCCTCCATTCTGTACCATTGGTCCACCCGCCTGTTTTGGTACCAGTACCATGCTGTTTTTGTTATGAATGCTCTGTAATATAGTTTGAAATCTGGTATCACTATACTGCCTGATTCACACTTCCTGCTTAGAATTGCTTTTGCTATTCTGGGTCTTTTATTTTTCCATTTGAATTTCATGATTGCTTTATCTATTTCTACAAAAAAAAATCCTTTGGGATTTTGATTGGCATTGTATTAAACCTATAGAGAACTTTTGGTAATATAGCAATTTTGATGATGTTAGTTCTGCCTATCCATGAACAGGGTATATTTTTCCATCTTCTAAGATCTTATTCTATTTCTCTTTTTAGGGTTCTGTAGTTTGCATTATATAAATCTTTCACCTCTTTTGTTAGGTTGATTCCCAAGTATTTAATTATTTTGAGGAAATTGGGAATGCAGTGTTTTGACTCATTTTTGTTTCAGAAGTTTTGTCGCTGATATTCAGAAATGCCTTTGATTTATGCATGTTGATTTTATATCCTGCCACATTGCTGCATTCATTTATTAGTTCTAGTAGATTTTTCTGTAGACCCTTTTGGGTCTTCTATGTATAGAATCATGTCATCTACAAATAGTGATAATTTAAGTTCTTCTTTTCCTATTTTTATGCTTTTAATGTCTTTCATCTCTCTAATTGCTCTGGCCAGTTTTTCGAGAACTATATTGAATAGAAGTGGTGATAGAGGATATCTCTGCCTTGTTCCAGATTTTAAAGTGAATGCCTTCAATTTTTCTCCATTCAGAATGATGCTAGCCTGAGGCTTAACATAGTTATCTTTTACAATGTCGAGGTAAGTTCCTGTTATCCCTAGTTTTTAAAATGTTTTGAACATAAAGGAATGCTCTACTTTGTTGAATGGTTTTTCTGCATCTATCAAGATGATCATATGGTTCTTATCTTTAAGTCTATTGATGTTGTGAATAACATTTATTGATTTCCATATATTGAAGCCTCCTTGCATCCCAGGGATGAATTCAAGTTGATCATGGTGCACAATTTTTTTGATGTGCCTTTGTATCCAATTCGCCAGAATTTTAATGAGGATTTTTGCATCTAGGTTCATCAGAGATATTGGTCTGTAGTTTTCTTTCTTTGAGGTTTCTTTGTCTGGTTTCAGAATCTGGGTGATGTTGGCCTCATAGAATGAATTTGGCAGAGCTTCCAGTTTTTCTATTTCCTGAATAACTTGAAAAGTATTGGTATTAATTCTTCTTTAAAGGTTTTGTAAAACTCTGCTGTATACCCATCCGTTCCTGGGCTTTTCTTGGTTGGTAGTCTTTTGATTGCTTCTTCTACTTCATCCATTGATATTGGTCAGTTTAAATTGTGTGTTTCCTCCTGACTCAGTCTGGTCAAATCATATGACTTAAGAAATTTATCGATGTCTTCACTATTTTCTATTTTATTGGAATACAGTTTTTCAAAATAATTTCTAATTTTCTTCTGTATTTATGTAGCATCTGTTGTGATATTGCCTTTTTCATCCCGTATGTTAGTAATTTGAGTTCTCTCTCTTCTTCTCTTCGTTAGCATGGCTAAGGGTCTGTCGATCTTATTTATCTTTTTGAAGAAGCACCTTTTAGTTTTGTTAATTTTTTCAATAGTTTCTTTTGTTTCAATTTCACTATGATTTTAATTATTTCTTTCCTTCTGCTACATTTTCTGTTGTTTTGATCTTCTTCTTCTAGGGCTTTGAGATGAAGTGTGAGCTCATTTGTTTGTTTGTTTGTTTTTCTATTTTGAGGAATGACCTCCAGGCGATGAATTTACCTCTTAAAACTTCTTTTCATTGTGTCCTATAGAATCTGATATGTTGTGTCTGTATTTTCATTTATCTCTAAGAATTTTTTGATTTCCTCCTTTATGTCTTCTGTAACCCATTGATCATTCAGTAACATATTCTTCATTTTGCATGTGATGTATGATTTTTTCTTCCTTCTTTATCATTGGTTTCCAGGTTCATTCCATTATGATCACAAAAATTCATGGTATTATCTCCACCCCTTTATATTTACTGAGGGTTGCCCTATGGCATAACATATGGTCTATTTTTGAGAAGGATCCATGTGCTGGTGAGAAAAAAGTATATCCACTTGATGATGGTTGATATATTCTATATATGTCAGTTAAGTATATGGTATTGATTGTGATATTGAGTTCTATAGTTTCTTTATTCAACTTTTGTTTGGAGGATCTGTCCAATGGTGAGAGAGGTGAGTTGAAGTCACCCATAATTATTGTATTGTGGTCTATTTGATTCTTGAACTTGAGGATAAATTGTTTTATGAACGTCGCAGCACCATTATTTGGTGCGTGAATATTGATAATTGTTATGTCTTGTCGGTGAATGGTTTCTTTTAACAGTATATAAAGTCCTTCCTTATCCCTTTGATTAAATTAGTCTTGAGGTCGATTTTATTCGATAGGAGGATGGCCACCCCTGCTTGCTTTCGAGGACCGTGTGCATGGTATAAATTTTCCCAATCTTTCACCTTCAGCCTGTGTATGTCTTTTCCATTCAGATGTGTCCCTTGGAGGCAACATATTGTTGGATTTTTTTTTTTATTTCAAGTTACAAGCCAATGTCACTTTATTCGTGAGTTTAAGCCATTATCATTTAGAGTTACTATTGATATATGGTTTGTACTGCCACCCATGTTTTTATATATATATTTTTTAATTAGTTTGATTCTCCATGATTTGCTTTTCCCCTTCCCTCTGTCATTACTGAGGCACTTCTCACTGATGGTTTTCGTTGTTGATTTTCATTTCTTCCTCGTGTAGTGTTTTGCTCAAGATGCTTTGCAATGCTGGTTATCTGGCTGAAATTCTTTTAGCTTTTGTTTATCATGAAATATTTTTATCTCATTGTCTTATCTTAAGCTTAATTTTGCTGGATACATAATTCTTGGTTGGCATCCATTGTCTTTCAGTGTTTGAAGTACGTTGTTCCAGGATCTTCTCACTTCCAGCGTCTATGATGAAAAATCCATTGTTAAACTTTTTGGTTTACCCCTGATTGTAATGATTGTAATCTGCCTCCTTTCTCTGGTAGCTTTTAATATTTTCTCTTTGTTCTGTATATTGGATATCTTTATAACAATGTGTCTTGGCATTGGTCTACTGTGATTTTGTGTGCTCGGTGTCCTGTAAGCATCTACAATTTGTTTATCCGTTTCCATTTTTATTTCTGGAAAGTTTTCTGTAATTATTTCATTCACCAGGTTTCTCATTACCTTGGTTTTAATCTCTGTACCTTCCTCTATCCATATGACTCATTAGTTTGTTTTTTTTTATGTTATCCCATATCTCTTGAATGTTTTCTCATAATTTTTTACAGCATTTCTTTGTTGGCTAGACTTTTTTCAAGATGATATATTTTGTCTTCATTATCTGACATTCTGTCTTCTACTTGCTCTACTCTGTTAGTGATACTCTCAATTGAGTTTTTAATTTGGTTTATCATTTCCTTGATTTCTAGAATTATTGTTTGATTTTTCTAATAATCTCTATCTCCTGATAAAGATGCTTAATTTCTCATTTTATCTGTTTATGTAATTCATTTTCAATGCGTTTTATCACTGTTTGTTTTTGCTGTCTCGTATCCTCTTTAATGTTCCATTCCATCTGTCTAAGGTATTACTTGAGTTCTTTATATGACCATTTTTCTGATGACTCTAGGTGCTCTTGAATATTTAGGCTGTCCTTCATTGTTCGTAATCCTTTTCTTCTTTGTTTTTATATGCTGCTCATGTTACTTCTTCTTCTGTTTGACTACTGAGTTACTGCTTACTCTTATAAATTTATTTGATGCTTGGGAGGAAAGATATTAGAAGGGAAGGGAGAAGTCACTAAAGAGAATGAGAGTAGGCAGGTAGAATTCAAGGAAGGGGGAATAAGAAAAATGAAAAGAAATGAAAAGACAAAAGAAAAAAATAGAAAATAAAGAAAGAAAGTTTTAAGTAATGATGATGATTAAAAAATTGAAAATTAAAATTTAAAATAATAATAATAATAATAAAATAAAAAAATTAAAAAATAAAAACATTTAAAAAAGTTAAAGAACAACAATAACAAAAATGAAAATGAAAGAAAAAAAAACAAATAAAAAAATAATAATAATACATGCAGTCCTAGAGTTCAAATAACTTCTCTTCCAGTAGGTGGAGCTGTGTGCACTGGGCCAAGCTTCTCCTCTCAAAAAGTGAGAACCAATCACTGTGCAGCAGCTCTTCCTCCCAGACTGGGCGGGTCTCCAATTCTGAGTGCCTAGGGCTTTCTCTTGTGCTTCCTCAAGCCAGGCCCCACTCACCTGTGATGCTCACCACAATACTGGTTACAAACCAGGCCTCTGCTCCTGGTAGCCCTGTTTCCATGAACGCCTGGGCACACTCTCCTTGATTGCCTCCCTCAGACCCTAAGTTTGTAGAGCTTGGGGCTGAGAACCTCCAGCGAATTTGTTTGCCCTTCAGGAGCCATGGCCCCGGTAGGTGGTGTAAGAGACCTCAATTGTCAGCACTGGTGGGAGCGGTAGCAGGGAATTCCACGCCGTGAGTCCCGAGCCAATCTTGATTCCCTAGGTCTGGGTATCGCGCTCCTTGGAGAGCTGGGAGGGGCCATTACGGCAGAGGTGGGAAGGGCCCTTGAGGTTTCCCTGCGTTGTTGAGAGATATGGCAATGGGATTACACACTTGTCGCGCTGGTTTCAATGAAGTTATCTCCTCCGCCTGTGACGTCAGTTCTCTGCCATGGTGGTATCCCATTCAAATGGTGAGCGTTCGTTCCCTTTGCTGGGTGACCAATGCAACAGGTGGGTCCTGACTATCTCTCCCAAGCCCCATTTCAATCCTGTGGCCACTGCCTATGAAGGCTCAGTTGGCTTTTAACTCTCAATTCAGAAAGCCCGACCAGTTATTTCAGCGGGAATGTTAGTGCTGAGTCACAAAAACCAGACGAATCTAAGCTTGAATGCAGCCAATCCGGGCTTTGTGTGTGTTCTGAGGGGCCCAGACTGTTCACCCCAGATTCACAACAGGTCAATATTGCCTAGTGATTCTGAGCAAACAGCATTTAGACAGTTTACGACTCCCTATGCCCTCGCAGCTGAAGAGATCAGAGACTTGATTTCTCCATGCCTGCCTTCATAATGGATCTCCTGTATTGCTACTTTTTAATATCTGTGCTTTTGCGTGTGTGTGTATATATATATGTATATGTATATATATATATATATATATATATATATATATATATATATACTCTTTAGATTTTTCAAAATATGAAATATATGTGTCTTATTATGCACTCCCTAAATTCATTCATATTCATATCTGTGGATTTATAATCAACTTTCCACAAGATTATTTTCAGAAATAATCATCCACCTGAAATACATATTGTTTCCTAGTACTGAAAACTAAATTCAGTGAATGGTGCATACAAACCCTAATATTTCTACAGTTACTTAGCCAGTTTAAAATCAATGCAAGTTGATTTCTAGGGGACATGATGTGTATTTTGACTTTCATTTTTATTCAACACTTGTACGTTACTATGTCTTCAGTTTATGCAAATCATTGGATATATATTTCTGTCACAAATTAGAAAATTTATAGGCATTTGTTTCACGATCAATCACTTCCTGATTCAGAACACATGTATCCCTCCATGTTTCTTGACTGGTCTTTTCATGAGACTTCTTTCCAAACACATTATGTTTGTTTAGCATCATCACGTATAAAGCAAAACTCAAACACCATTCTTCATAAACCATAATCCTAATATTACCATTAGATATATAACTGGTTGGAATGAATGATTGTATATCAATATAAGATTTCTTATATATTTTCACATATCAATTCAATCCATTATTTAAAGTGGAATCAGTTTCGTTATTTATTCATAGTATGGTCTATTCATGCATTATCTCTATATTAATAGACACAGGGTACACCTCTTTGTACCCCTAATACTAATGTATACGTCTTCAAAATATTGCCCCCAAAAATGGTGAAAGAAATACTCATGTCACCTGATCTACATATACATTTTATCACAGTAATATTCTGAACAAAAAAAAAACATAAAAATGTAACACTTATGATTGTACAAAAGCCTAAAAGGAAAGTGAACGTGGATAACTAATAACATCCATGTCCAGGTTGCCTAATGCTCTCAAATGTCATTCCCATTCGTGACGACATATTTGTTTTTTCCTATGATTATGTATTCAAACTCAACCCTGTTGAAAATGTCTAATCCTATGACTCACTTTATACTTTGCCTGATTTCGTAATGTCTCTATTGACACCTGCTTTCCTACACATTTTCCCCAGTTCATCATTGTGACTAACTCTTCACATGTGCTGACATTTACATTCACTCTCCCAATGAAACCCTATTGCTAAAGAAGCTTTTTATTCCAAATCATATACTCACTCTTCTTCCTAAACCTACTGACTATCTTCCTAATCCTACTGACTATTCCTTTTTGACTGGATGTTCTCTTCTACATTCAATCATCCAAGGTACAAGGTCCTATGCCACTGTATTTCGATTTAACTGAGACAATTGTACAGAACATAATTCAACACTAAGTATCCAAATCAAGGGCTCAATGCCCTTCTGGGCTTCAAATCCTTCTTAGATTCCCGTTTTCATACATATATTTCACCTATATATTCTTATAAATATCACAGGTTCCCAATCTCATTATTCATCCTGCAGAATGATTCCTAACCCAAATCGAACATATTATTAACCCTAACCATACACTAACTTTACAGGAGAGCAGGAACAGTGTGTGTATTAAACTACAGGAATCTAGGGGATGTTCACCTGCTGAGAAGCTCAAATGTTCATGCAGAAGTGATCCCTGGTGAAGATGAAGGCAGCTATGAATTACCTCAGAAAGCAAAAGTCATCTTCCATGGCAATCATCCTGGTCAGGATGAAGGGTTGTGTCTGAATCAATCTCTCTCTTCTTAATGTATAGAACATGGACCAAACCAGTCCTGTGTGGAAGCTGTTCCCGGGTGCTTACGGTTGATATAACATTCTAACTAGAGAAAGTGTCCCATGAAAATCAGGGCAGCCTCCACCTCATAGTATTTTGGAAGCAACTGTTAGGACAAAGTGGTTGCCAAGGCAGTGACATAATTCAGATCCTGAAGGAAGTGATCTCACCTCACTTCCTTGGTGATGGAACTCTCTGAACTTGAAATCCAGGAATCCAGGCACCCAGAGACAGTCTCTGTCCTAGTCCCAGTGGTCTGACATGTTTGGATTTACCAAAGACAGAGTCAGTCTTTCTTGGTACCTACAGATGTGAGGAAGGCCAAATGCCAGGAAACCTCTGAAGAGGGGCTTTTCCTGAGAAGGCAGGTAGTGCCTCACCACTGGCTCTTGAGAACTTCACAGAGTTGGCCAAGCAGACATGATCTGAGACAGGAGAGGTCATTTTGGAGGAACATAGTATGGCTCACTAGTCAGAGGATACTCCGGGGAGTCACAGACCTACTAGGGGGAAGGATGTGCCTTTGTGGGTGTGGGTGTGAGTTTGTGGTTTTGTCTCATGTTCTGAGGATAGGTAGGAAAGGCGGTTTGTTTGGTATGGAGTGGAATATTTGTATTAAGTCCTTTGACAAGGCGAGTGTTCCTATGTGTGTGTGTATCCCACTGAGTCCATTGTTGTAGACATTAGAAAAGACAATGCATCAATGGATGTGTTCTGTCTAGTAGAAAGCTTCCCAGAATTCATCCTGCCCAATTCATGAGTGGACTCTGGCTTGCCTTATGGATGGGCAACACCTACAATCTTCCTAATTTCCTGTTTTCTCTCTCAATTCTGGCGACTCTCCAGAATAGTATCATGGTTTTGTGTCCAAGATTTGTACCGCCTCCAAGATCTGTGACATTGTTATGTACTGGAAGCTGAAGGAAATGGCTAGCATCTCAGAAATCTCAGATATCTGTTGACCAGGAAAGTCTCAGTGGAGAAACCCTGCTTTGGTCCTTCTGCTTACCTATTGTTCTGTTGAATGTCAGGAAGTTTTTTGCCTCAAGCCACCACTTTGTGAAGCCTGAAGAAAAGAGTTTTCAAATAGAAATGAAAGGGCATCACCTGTGGCTCTTTGCTTAATTGCTTAGGATTGGGATATGTCTGAATCAGCCTGTTGGCCCTGTGTGAGGCTGTGGCTTAGATTCTCAGCACCTGATGGATCTAAAGATAGATCCCATGCGTGCATCCAAAACCAAAATGGCAAAAAGATCAGATATTGTTGATGAACTCTCTTGCCTTCCTCTGGTAGGTTCCTGATATTCATCAAGTGAGAATAGGGATCCTTTGGGTCAAATGAGTTCTTCAAAGCCCTGCAGAGGCTAGGCCATAGGTGCTTGATTTTTATGACTCCAATTCACTTAAAGAATCTAAACCCCAAAGCTAGAAGGCCTCAAGTTGGAGAAGCCAAGCAATATTAAAGGCAGGCCTATTTGATCACTACTGGTTCACAGGAAGAGAGTCCAGGCCACCCTGACTTTAGGCAAATGAGGGGCAGGGAGCTTATTTTAGACACTGTCATGGGCTGCGTCCCTTATGGAAACCTCCAGCCAGAGGATATGATGAGTGTCTATATGGAAGAAGATGAGGGCCATGTGAGAGTGTTTGGTTTTAATTGTGGACATATGTCTGGCGGTTGGAAGAGATCACTGGGTCCACCTAGGCTTGCACTCTGGTGTGATTCCCCTTAGAGACTGAGTTCTTTTACTGATCTCAGAGAATTATTGCCAGGAATTGTGTTGGAATTTTAGATGGCCATGCATGAGAGTTGTCCTTGGAAAGTGACATCTAGGCCCAAGGTGACTTTCCACAGAGCACAGGGAATCTCAGCCAGGATATCACATGATATTATTCTTAAAGACTTGGCAGCCATATTTGAGAGTCAAAACACACATGGAACATACATTGTAGACCTCAATGGGCCTGGCTTAATCTGACTTTTGGGCACTTTTGGAAGCCTTGCCTGTAAGAATTCTCCAGAGTTTTCATTGAAATGAGCTTCCTCACCATTTAATGGTTTCTGAGTGAATTGAAATCCACAGTGCCTCCAACTTCATCCTTGAAAATTGGCTAGATCAATACCATGAAATTTTTGAAATTCCCATCACCGGGTAGCTCTGGAGAACATTTGAATGTCCTGTTGCTGATCATGAGTATACAAGACAGTGCCTTGATTGACTGGGTTTTATGAAAATGGTGTTTAACAGAGATGCCAGTAAGTTGGATCCTGCTGAGTAGTTGTACTAGAGTAGTGGATGGCAGGTGTGTAATAAAACATCTGTGGTGGGGGCATGTGAATCTGCCATTGGCTTCCAAATGGATTGTGACTGACATTTTGCAGCCAGTAGACCCTTATATGTAAAAGCATATTGTTATATGGAGAGGTTTTAGGGCAATGTTCAGAATCAGGTTGCTATGGAAAATGGGGCAAGCTATGTGGGATAGAAGCCTTGTTGGTGCATTCTCCTGACGAACCTGACCCACCACACTTGACAGAACTCACTTCAGTACTGTGTCCCAGTTGAACTCCTTGTATTTCATGAAGCAAATACCAAACTCCCAGTGCAGCAGCAAGAAATACCACGAATAGTGGAGGATGATTAAATGGAATTACAGTCCACAAGGGGAGACATTTAGACCCCAGTGGGCACAGGTAACCTACAAATAGAAAATTCAGCACTGCTGCCTCATGTTCATTGGAAAATAAGAATCCATGTCATCCAGATCACATAGATGAAGACTCAGCTATGATGGTCTCACAACAAATGAAACTAATGCTCCTGACAACAGCATATATTTCATTGCCCAACCTCAGAGGCAGTTTCTCCAGATGTTAGGCTGGCAGAACTTCATGTTTGTGGAGTTTTTACCCTGTCCCTTACTTTTGGAATCTCCTCTACCACCTGCAAATTTGTGAACTCCTGAGCATTTTTCATTCCACATATGTATTCACAGATTTTCTAACTCTTCCCCTCTAATTGTGTCTTATGTGGTGCGAAGGTAATGTCAAGGCATTGTGCTGAATGAGAGTGGGAATTTTTTGTGTAGCACATATTTGCATACACATTGGATACATTTTCCAATTTTCCATTCAAAATACTGAATCCCTGACACTAACACATACCCTACTAGACTTTGACTTTTAATCCTAATATGGTGGAGAAAAATAACCCAAACAGAATAGAAATACAAGAGGTTCACAGGAGGCATGGTGTATAGTTGGACTTGCCTTTCGTATGATAAATGGTAGGTGTTATAAATCTAGCGAATTTTAATTGAAATAGTTCTCCATGTGTTTTAAAAGTTAACAAATATGTGAATAACTGTCTCCCTTTCTATGTAGCCTATTCATCACATGTATTTTCATATGCACATTTAGAATTCTACCTGGTATCACTCATACATTTTGTGATGTGGCTGGCTTGGCAGCTGCAAATTGTGAGAAGAGATCACTCCTACTAAACGCTGTTGGAACTGAAAATACAACATATGAGTGAGCTTCTTAGTTGAACAACATAAATCCATGTTCATTAAAATGAATATTTTTGGATCTGTGGATGATATATTATTTCATGTGAATTTCGATTGGCATACATAATGCTACTTTTTAATGTCTGTGAGTGTATATATATATATATATATATATATATATATATATATATATATATTCACTCTCCAGATTTTTCAAAATATGAAGTATATTTTTCTTATTATACACTCCCTAAATTCATTCATATTCATGTATGTGCATTTATAATCATGTTTTCATAAGAATATTCTCAGAAATATTCATCCACCTGAAATACATATTTGTTTCTTAGTACTGAAAACTAACTTCGGGGGATCATATGATGGTGGTGAAGGGAGTGCATCACCCCCATGTACCGCATCACTGTGCGGGAGAATGACGAGTTATAACGGCTAAAATATATCTTGTTAGAAATTTCCAGCAAAATTGGGGTGCTCCAAAACCTAGTGGACATATTTCCATCTCACGAGGATCAGCTACGCGAGCTCAAACACGAGTGATTTGTCCGCATGGAGCATCATGCTGCTTATTCAGGAAATCGGTCTGTGGCTAGAGTCTGCGGCGTGCACTGGGAAACGAAGAGATAGCAATGCAAATATACAGCGGTGTGGATTCTGTGGGCTCCTGCCAGGTATGCAATCACTGTGCTAAGTGCTGAATTCTTTGTTTGAGATGGGTAAGGATGCGGTCCAATTCGGTTCTCCACACCGGTCAGACCACAGAGGAAGCCAGCGGCCACTATCTTGGAGAGCTGATGTCACCATCCCTGTTTTTGACTGATCGAAGCTCATTCAGCTATAGAACAGGTAATTTCAGGATGCCATTCACCTTTGTGTTGCAGACAAATTACTCAGGCTATTTGAGAAAATTGAAAAAGAGGGAGATCTTCCAAATTCATTCTACGAGGCCAATATCACCCTGATTTCTACACCAGATAGACACTTCAAAGAAAGAAGACTAAAGACCGATATCTCTAATGAACCTAAATGCAAAAATCTTAAATTAAATTCTGGCAAATCAGATACAAAAACATATCAAAAAAATGTGCACCATGATCAAGTAGGGTTCATCCCTGGGATGCAAGGAGGGTTCAATATACGAAAATCAATAAGTGTTATTCACCACATCAATAGACTTAAAAATAAAAACCATATTATCATCTAGATAGATGCAGAAAAAGCATTCGACAAAGTACAGCATCCCTTTATGTTCAAAACTCTCGAAAAACTAGGAATAACAGGAACATTCCTCAATATTGTAAAAACAATCTATGCTAAACCGCAGGCTAGCGTCATTCTAAATGGAGAAAAATTGAAGACATTCCCTCTAAAATCTGGAACAAGACAGGGATGCCTGCTCTCACCACTTTTGTTCAATATAGTTATCAAAAGACTGGCCAGAGCAATTAGACAGATGAAAGAAATTAAAGGCATATAAATAGGAAAAGAATAACTTAAATTATCACTATTGCAGATGACATGATTCTATACCTAGCAGACCCAAAAGGTTTTACAAAGAAACTAATAGAGCTAATAAATGAATTCAGCAAAGTGGCAGGATATAAAATCAACACGCATAAATCAAAGGCATTCCTGTATATCAGTGACGAATCCTCTGAAATGGAAATGAGGACAACCACTCCATTCACAATATCCTAAAAAAAAAAAAAATGGGAATCAACCTAACAAAAGAGGTGAAAGTCTTATACAATGAAAACTACAGAACCCTAAAGAGAGAAATAGAAGATCTTAGAAGATGTAAAAATATACCCTGTTCATGGATAGGCAGAACTAACATCATCAAAATGGCGATATTACCAAAAGTTCTCTATAGGTTTAATCCAATGCCAATCAAAATCCCAAAGGCATTTCTTGTAGAAATAGAGAAAGCAATCATGAAATTCATATGAAAAAATAAAAGACCCAGAATTGCAAAACAATGCTAAGCAGGAAGTGTGAATCAGGCGGTATAGCGATACCAGACTTCAAACTATACTACAGAGCAATAGTAACAAAAATAGCATGGTACTGGTACCAAAACAGGCAGGTGGACCAATGGTACAGAATAGAGGACACAGAAACCAATCAACAAAACTACAACTATCTTATATTTGATAAAGGAGCTAAAAGCATGCAATGGAGGAAGGATAGCATCTTCAACAAATGGTGTTGATAAAACTGAAAATCCATATATAACAAAATGAAACTGAATCCCTTTTTCTCACCATGCACAAAAGTTAACTCAAAATGAATCAAGGACCTTGATATCAAATCAGAGACACACTGTCTGATAGAAGAAAAATTTGGTTACGATGTACATACTGTGGGGTTGGGCTCCAAATTCCTCAATAGGACACCTATAGTACAAGAGTTAATAACTAGAATCAACAAATGGGACTTACTCAACTAAAAAAGTTTTTTCTCAGCAAAAGAAACAATAAGAGGTAAATAGGGAGCCTACATACTGGAAAGAAATCTTTACTACTCACACTTCAGATAGAGTCCTAATATCCAGAGTATACAAAGAACACAAAAAATTAGACAATAAGATAACAAATAACCCAATCAACAAATGGGCCAAGGACCTCAACAGACACTTCTCAGATGAGGACATACAATCAATCAACAAGTACATGAAAAAATGCTCACCATCTCCAGCAGTCAGAGAAATGCAAATCAAAACCACCCTAAGATACCATCTCACTCCAGTAAGATTAGCAGCCATTATGAAGTCAAACAACAAGAAGTGCTGGCAAGGATGTGGGAAAAGAGGTACACTTGTACATTGCTGGTGGGACTGCAAATTGGTGCAGCCAATTTGGAAAGCAGTATGGAGATTTCTTGGAAAGCTTGGAATGGAACCACCATTTGACCGAGCTATTGCCCTTCTTGGTCTATTCACTAAAGACCTAAAAAGAGCATGCTACAGGGACACTGCTACATCGATGTTCATAGCAGCACAATTCACAACAGCAAGACTGTGGAACCAACTTAGATGCCCTTCAATAGAAAAATGGATAAAAGAAATGTGGCATTTATACACAATGGATTATTACTTTGCATTGAAAAATAAAAAATCATAGAATTTGCAGGGAAATGGATTGCATTAGACTAGATTATGCTAAGTGAAGCTACACAATTCCTATAAAACAAATGCCAAATGTCATCTTTGATATAAGGAGAGTAACTAAGAACAGATAGGGATGAAGAGCATGACAAGATGATTAACATTAAACAGGGATGAGAGGAGGAAGGGAGGGAGAAGGGAAATTGCATGGAATTGGAAGGAGACCCTCTGGGTTATACAAAATTACATACAAGAGGAATTGAGGGGAAAGGGAAAAATAATACAAGGGGGAGAAATTTATTACAGTAGAGGGAGTAGAGAGAGAAGTGGGGAGGGGCAGGGAGGCCAGGGGGAATAGTAGAGGATACGAAAGGCAGCAGAATACAACAGACACTAGTATGGCAATATGTGAATCAATGGATGTGTAACTGATGTGATTCTGCAATCTGTATACAGGGTAAAAATGGGAGTTCATAACCCACTTGAATCAAAGTGTAAAATATGATATATCAAGAACTATGTAATGTTTTGAACAACCATAAATAAAAATTAAAAAAAACTCTCTTTGGTGAATAATGCATGCAATTCTAATATTTCTACAGTAACTGACCCAGTTTAACATCAATGAAAGTAGATTCCTATTGGACATGATGTGTATTTTGACGTTCACTTTTGTTCAACACTGGTACATTACTATATCATCAGTTTATGCACATAAAAGGATATATATTTCATTCACAATTTAGAAAATTTATAGGCACTTGTTTCACTTTCAATCACTTCCTGCTTCAGAACACATGAATTCCTCCATATTTCTTGATTGGTCTTTTTATGAGACTTTTTTCCAAACATATTATTTTCGATTTCCATAATCACTTTTGAAACAAAACTCACACACACTTCATGATAAACAATAACCCTAAGATTACCATTAGATATATAACTGGTTGGAGTGAATGATTGTATGTCAATATATGATTTCCTATATATTTTCAGATATCAATTCAATCCATTATTTAAAGTGGAACCAGTTATAATATTTATTCACAGTATGGTCTATTCATGCATTATCTCTATATTCAAAGACACAGGGTACACCACTTTGTACCCCCAATACTAATTTATATGTCTTCAAATATTGCTCCCAGTAATGGTGGAAGAAATACTCATGTCATATGATCTACATACACATTTGATCACAATATTTTTCTGGGCACAAAATGCAAAGATCACACTTATGATTGTACCAAATCCTAAATGGAAAGTGAACATGGATTACTAAAACGATAAATGTCCAGGTTGCCTAATGCTTTCAAATGTCATTCCTATTGGTGACGACATATTTGTTTCTTCCTAAGATTATGTATTCAATCTCAACCCTATTGAAAATGTCTAATCCTATCACTCACTGTATAATTGCCTCATTTCATAATGTCTGTATTGATATTTTCCTTTTTACATATTTTCCCCAGTTCATCATGTGACTGACTCTTCACATGTGCTGAAATTTACATTCACTCTATAACAAAAACCCTATTGCTACAGAACTTTTGCCCCAAATCCTATACTCACTCTATTTCCTAAAGATACTGACTACCTTCCTAATCCCACCGACTATCTCAATTTGAGTGGATGTTCTCTTCTAAAATCAATCATCCAAGGTGTAAGGTCCTATGCCATTGATTATCGATTTATCTGAGACATCTGTGCAGAACGTAATTATAAGCTAAGTATCCCAATCAAGGGCCTAATGCCCTTCTGGGCTTCAAATCTTACCTAGATTTCTGTTTCCATACTTATATTTCACCTCTATAATCTTATAAATATCGCAGGTTCCCAATACTATTAATCATTCTTCGCAATGATTCGTAACCCAAATCGAACATGTTATTAACCCTAACCATACACTCTTACCTTAATCTAACTTTGCAGAAGAGCAGGGACAGAGTTCGTCTTACAATACAGGAATGTAGGGTATCTTCCTCCTGCTGAGAACCTCAAATGTCCATGCAGACTTGATCCCTGGAGAAGATGTAGGCAGCTATGAAGGACCTGAGAGAGCAAATGTCATCTTCCATCGCAAACAACCTTCCCAGGATGAAGGGTTGTGTCTGAATAAGCCTCTCTCTTGTTAATGTAGAGAAGATAGACCAAACCAGGCATGTGTGGAGAGCTATTCCGGGGTCCCTATGGTTGATATACCATTCTAACTTGTAAAAGTGTCACAGGAAGAAAGGGCAGCCTCCATCTCATAGGAGTATTGTAAGCAACAGTTAGGACAAAGTGGTTGCCAAGGCAATGACCTCAAAGAATTCCTGAAGGAAGTAATCTCACCTCAGTTCCTTGGTGATGGAACTCTCTGAACTTGGAATCCGGGAAGCCAGGCACCCAGAGCCAGTCTCAGTCCCAGTCCCAGTGGCCGTATTTTTTGGATTTACCAAGGACAGAGTCAGTCTTTCTTGGTACCTACTGAGGTGAGGATGAACAAATGTCAGGAAAGCTCTAAAGAGGGGCCTTTCCTGAGAAAGCAGGTAGTGGCTCACCGCTGGCTAGTGACAACTTCACAGATTTGGCCATGGAGACCATATGTGACACAGGACAGGCGATTTCATCAGAACATAGTTTGGCCCACCAGTCAGAGGACACTCCCAATAGTCACAGACCTACTTGGGGGAAGGAGCTTCCTTTGTGTGTGTGGGTGTGGGTTTGAGATTTTGTCTCATGTTCTGAGAATAGGTAGGAAAGGCGGTTTGTTTGGTTTGGAGTGAACTGTTTCTGGTAAGTCGTTTGACAAGGCCAGTGTTTCTTTGTCTGTGTATCCCACTGTGTCCGTGGTTTTAGATATTAGAAAAGAGAATGAATCATTGGATGTGTCCTGTCTAGACTCAACTTGCCCAATTTATGAATGGACTGCGGCTTGACTTATGGGTGGACAACTCCAACAATCTTCCTAAGTTCCGGTTTTCTTCCTGAATTCTGGCCACTCTCCAGAATAGGCTCATGGTTTTGTGTCCAAAATATGTACCACCTCCAAGCTCTGTGACATGGCCATGTACTGGATAGCTGAAAGAAATGGGAGCATCTCAGAAAACTCAGATATCAGTTTGACCAGGAAATTCTAAGTGAAGAAACCCTGCTTTGGGCCTTTTGCTCATCAATTGTTCTGTTGCCCTGAATGTCAGGAAGGCCTTTGCCTCAGGCCTCACCATTGTAGAGCCTAAAGAAACAGTTTTCAAATGGAAATGAAAGGGCATCACCTGTGGCTCTTTGCTTAATTGCTTTGGAAAGGGATGTGTCTGAATCAGTCTTTTGGCCCTGTGTGAGACTGTGGCTTAGATTCTCAGCACCTGATGGATCTAAAGAAGGATCCCATGTGTGCATCCAAAACGAAAATGGACAAAAGAGCAGTCAGTGTGGATGAAGTGTCTCGCATTCCTCTGTAAGTGTCCTGTTCTCCATCATGTGAGAACAGTGATCATTTGGTTCAAATGTGTTCCTCAAAACCCTGCAGAGGCTAGCCCATAAGTGCTTGGTTTTTCTCGAGACTCCAATTCACATAAAGAATCTAAAACACACAGTCAGTAGGCCTCAAATTGGAGAAGCAGTGCCATATTAATGGCAGGCCTATTTGATCACTCTTGGTTCACTGGAAGGATGTCCTGGCCACCCTGATTTTAGGCAAAAGAGGGACAAGGGAGGTTATATTGGACACTGTCTTGGGCTGCACCCCTCATTGAAACCTCCAGCCAGAGGTTATGATGATTGTGTAAATGGAAGAAGATGAGTGCCATGTGGAAGTGTTTTGGATTTAATTGTGGATATTTGTGTGACAGTTGGAAGACATAACAAGGTCTACCTGGGCTTGAACTCTGGTGTGATTCCCCTTATAGACTGAGTTCAGGAACTGATCTCAGAGAAGTATTGCCATGTATTGTGTTGTGATTTAAGAGGCCATGTATGAGAGTCACCCTTGGAAACTGAGATCTAGCCCCAGAGTGGCTTTCCACAGAGCTCTGGGAATTTCAGCCAAGATATCACATGATTTCATTCGAAAGACTTGGCAGCCATAGTTGAGAGTGAAAACACACATGGACCTCATATTGTAGACCTCAATGGGCCTGGCTTAATGTGACCTTTTGGCCATTCTTTGGGAAGCCTTGCCTGTGAGGGTTCTCCAGAGCTTTCATTGAAATAATCTTGCTCACCATTTACTGGTTCCTGAATGAATTGAAACCCACAGTGCCTCCAACTTCATCCTTGAAAAATGTCTAAATAAATACCATGAAATTTTTGAAATTCCCATGACCAGGTGGCACTGGAGAATCTTTGGATGTCCTGTTGCTGATCATGGATGTACCAGACAGTGCCTTGCTTGACTGGGTTTCATGAAAATGGGGTAGAACAGAGGTGCCAGAAAGTTGCAGCCTGCTGAGAAGTGGGCCTAGAGCTTTGGTGGGCAGGAGTGTGATAAAACATCTCTGTTGGAGCAATGTGGATCTCCCATTGGCTTCCAAATGGCTTGTGGATTACATGAAGCAGCCAGCAGACCCTTGTAATTAAAGGCATCTTGTTATATGAAGAGGATTCAGGGCAATGTTCAGAATCAGGTTGCTATGGACAAGGATGCAATGTGGCAAGCTTTGAGGGATAGAAGCGTGGTTGGTGCGTTCTTCTGCAGACTCTTAACCACCGCACATGGCAGAACTCCCTCCAGCACTGTGTCTCAGTTGAACTCCTTGAATTTCATGAAGCAAATACCAAACTCCCAGTTCAGCAGCAAAACCCCCACAAAAAGTGGAGGAGGACCAAATGGCTTCACAGTCCAACGGGGAGACACTTAGTCCCCAGAGGCCACAGTTTACCTAAAAAGAAGAAAATCAACACTGCTACCTCATGTTCATTGGAAAATAAGATACCATGTCCTCCACGTCACATAGAGGCAGACCCAGCTTTGATGGTCTCACTACAAAGGAAGCCAATTCTCCTGACAACAACATAATTTTCACGTTCCCAAATTCAGAGGCAGTTGCTCTAAAAGTTTTTAGGCCAGCAGATCTCCATGTTTGTGGAGTGTTTACCCTGTCCCTAACTTTTGGAAACTCCTCTACAACCTCCAAGGTTGTGAACTCCTGAGCATTTTCCATTCCAGATATGTATTCACTGATTTTCTATCTATTCTCCTCTAACTGTGTCTTACTTGGGGTGAAGGTAATTTCAAGGCATTGTTCTGGATGAGAGTGGGAGGATATTTGTGCAGCATATATTTGCATACAAATTGGATTCAATTTCCAATTTTCCTTTTGAAATACTGAATCCCTGACACTAACCCATACCTACTAGACTCAGACAACTCATCCTAATATGATAGAGAAAAATAACACAAACCTATAGAAATACAAGCAGTTCATTGGAGGCATGTTGTATAGTTGGACTTGCATTTTGCATTATACAAGGTAGGAGTTATAAATCTGGTCAATGTTTAATAGAAAAAGATCTCCATGTGTTTTTAAAGTTAACAAATATGAGAATTCATGTTTCCCTTTCTCTTTAGCCTATTCACACTTATATATTTATATGCATATATAGAATCCTACCAGGTATCACACGTACATCTTTGTGAGGTGGCTGACTTGGCAGATACAAATTGTGAGAAGAGATCACTCCTCCTAAACGCTGTTGGAACTGAAAATTCAACCTATAGGGAGCGTCCTAGTAGAACAACATTATACATAAACTCATGTTCAGTAAAATAAACATTTTTGCATCTGTGGATGATATATATTTACTGATGAATTTCGATTAGCATTTATATTGCTACTTTTTAATGTCTGTGAGTGTTTTTTATTTGTGTGTGTGTGTGTGTGTATACACTCTCCAGATTTTTCAAAATATGAAATATATGTGTCTAATATACACTCTCTAAATTCATTCATGTTCATGTATGTAGATTTTTAATCAACATTTCACAAGATTATTCTCAGAAATATTCATCCACCTGAAATACATATTTGTTTCCTAGTACTGAAAACTAACTTCAGGGAATGATGCATACAAATCCTAATTATTCTACAGTAACTGACCCAGTCTAACATCAATGCAAGTAGATTCCTATGGGACATGATATGTAATTCTTTATTCATTTGTATTCGACACTGGTACATTATTATTTCTTCAGTTTTTGCACATCATAGGATATACATTTCATCCACAAGTTCACAAATTAATATGCATTTGTTTCAACTTTCACCACTTCTTGCTTCAGAACACATGTATTGTCAGGGTTTCTTGACTGGTCTTTTCATGAGACTTCTTTCCAAACACATTATTTTGAATTTCCATAATCATTTTGAAGCAAAACTCACACACTCTTCATGATAAACCAAAACACAAATATTTCCATTACATATATACCTGGTTGGAATGAATGATTGTATATCAATATACGATTTCCTTTAATTTTTCAGATATTAGATCAATTCATTTTTTAAAGTTGAAAAAAGTTATATTATTTATTCACATTAGGGTCTATTCATGCTTTATCTCTATATTCATAGACACAGGGTACACCTCTTTGTACCCCCGATTCTAATTTTACATCTTCAATATATTGCTCGCAGAAATGGTGGAAGACATACTCATGTCACCTGATGTACATATACATTTAATCAATGTAATATTCTGGACAAAAAAATGTAAAGGTCACATTTATGATTGTACCAAAGCCTAAATGTAAAGTGTACATGGATTACTAAAAACATCCATGTCCAGGTTGCCTAATGCTGTCAATTGTCAATCCTATTGGTGACTACATATTTGTTTCTTCCTAATTTATATATTCAAACTCAACCCTGTTGAAAATGTCTAATCCTATCACTCACTTTATACTTTGCCTGATTTCATAATGTTTCTATTGATATCTGCTTTTTTACATATTTTCCCAAGTTGATCCTAGTGACTGACACTTCATATGTGCTGACATTTACATTCACTCTATAATCGAAACCCTATTGCTAAAGAACTTTTGGTCCAAATACTTTAATCACTCTTCTTTCTAAACCTACCGACTATCTTCCTAATCCTACCGACTATCCCTTTTTGATTGGATGTTCTCTTCTACATTCAATCATCCAATGTACAAGGTCCTATGCCATTGTATATCGAATTATCTGAGACAACTTTGCAGAGCATAATTCAAAGCTAAGTATCCCAATCAAGGGAAAAACCCTTCTGGGCTTCAAATCATACCTAGATTTCTGTTTTCATACTTATATTTCACCAGATCTTAGAGAAGACGGACCATTTCAGGGGAACATAGTATGGCCCACCTGTCAGAGGACAATCTGGATAGTCACAGACCTAATTGGGGGAAGGAGGTGCCTTTGTGGGAGTGGGTATGGGTTTATTGTTTTGTCTCATGTTCTGAGAATAGATGGGAAAGGCGGTTAGTTTGGTTTGGAGTGGACAGTTTCTAGTAAGTCATTTGACAAGGCAAGTGTTTCTATGTCTGTGTATCCCACTGTGTCCGTTGTTGTAGATATTGGAAAAGAGAATGCATTAATGGATGTGTACTGTCTAGTGTAAATCTTCCCATAATTCAACCTGCCCAATATATGAATGGAGTGCAGCTTGTCTTTTTGATGTGCAACACCTGCTATCTTTCTAAGTTGCTGTTTTCTTCCTGAATTCTGGCCACTCTCCAGAATAGGCTCATGGATTTGTGTCCAAAATATGTACCACCTCCAAACTCTGTGACATGGCCATGTACTGGATAGCTGAAGAGAATGGCGAGCATCTCAGAAAATGCAGATATCAGTGTGACCAGGAAAGTCTCAGTGGAGAAACCCTGCTTTGGGCCTTTTGCTTACTTATTGTTGTTTTGCACTGAATGTCAGGAAGTTCTTTGCCTCAATCCACCACTTTGTGAAGCCTGAAGTAAACAGTTTTCAAATGGAAATGAATGTCATCACCTGTGGCTCTTTGCTTAATTGCTTTGGGAAGGTATGTGTCTGAATTAGTCTCTTGGCCATGTTTGTGTCTATGACTTAGATTCTCAGCACCTGATGGATCTAAAGAATGGTCCCATGTGTGCGTCCAAAGCCATAATGGCAAAAAAAAAAAAAATCATTCATTATGGATGAAGTCTCTTGCCTTCCTCTGTTAATTTCCTGAACTCCGTCAAGTGAGAATAGGGATTCTTTGGGTCAAATGAGTTCTTCAATTCCCTGCAGAGGTGCTTGGGTTTTCGCATAACTCCAAATCACATAAAGAATTGATACCTGAAATCAGTAGGCGTCAAATTGGAGAAACACAGAAGTATTAACGGCAGGCTTATTTGATCACTCCTCGTTCACAGAAACGGTGTCCAGGCCACCCTGACTTTAGGCAAATGAGGGGCAAGCGAGCTGATTTTGGACACTGTCTTGGCTTTTCTCATGACTCCAATTCACATAAAGAATCTAGACCCCACAGTCAGAGAGCCTCAAATTGGATAAGCGGAGCAGTATTAAGGGCAGGCCTATTTGATCACTCCTGATTCACAGGAAGGGTGCCCAGGCCACCCTGAAGTTAGGCAAAAGAGGTGCAAGAAGCTTATTTTGGACATTCTCTTGGGCTGCACAACTCATGGAAAACTCCAGGAAGAGGTTATGATTAGTGTCTATATGGAAGAAGAATAGGGCCATGAGGGAGTATTTTGGTTTTAATTGTTTTCATTTGAGTCGCGGTTGGAAGAGTTGTCTGGGTCCACCTGGACTTGAACTCTGGTGTGATTCTCCTTATAGACTGAGTTCTGGAACTGACCTGAGAGAAGTATTGCCATGAATTGTGTTGGGATTTTAGGAGGCCAGGCATGAAGTTGCAATTGGAACCTGAGATCTAGGCACAGGTTGGCTTTCCACAGAACACTGCAAATCTCAGCCAGGATATTACATGATTTTATTCTGAAAGACTTGGCATGCATTATTGAGATTCAAAACACACATGGACCTCGCTTTATAGACCTCAATTGGCCTCGCTTCATGTGACTTTTTGGCCACTCTTTGGGTAGCCTTGCCTGTGAGAGTGCTCCAGAGCTTTCCCTGAAATTAGCTTCCTAACCCTTTAATGGTTCCTGAATGAATTGCAAACCACAGTGCCTCCAACTTCATCCGTGAAAAATTGCTAGATAATTACCATGAAATTTTTAAAATTCCCATGACCAGATGTCACTGGAGGACCTTTGATGTCCTGTTGATGATCATGAATATACCAGACAGGGCCTTGATTGACTCTGTTTCAGGAAAATGGTGTAGAACAGAGATGCTGGTAAGTAGAAGCCTAGTGAGTAGTGGGCCTAGAGAAGTGTTACACAAGTGAGTGATAAAACATCTGTGGTGGGGCCATGTGGATCTTCCACTGGCTTCCAAATGGCTTGAGACTGACATGGTGCAGCCATCAGACCCATATACGTAAAGGCATATTTTTATATGGAGAGGTTTTAGGGCAATGTTCAGAATCATGTTGCTATTGTCAAGGGGGCAAGCTACGTGGAATCTCCAGGGTCTCCTGGAGACCCTGCACACCACAGCTGACAGAACTCCCTTCAGCACTGTTTCCCATTTGAACTCGTTGTATTTAATGAAGCAAATTCCAAACTCCCAGTGCAGCAGCAAGAAACACCACGATAATTGGAGGATGACCAAGTTGTTTCACAGTCCACACGGGGAGACACTTAGCCCTCAGTGGCCACAGTTTACCTACAAAGAGAGAAATCAGCACTGCTGCCTCATTTTTATTGAAAAATAAATAACCATGTCCTCCAGGTCACATAGATGCAGATCGAGCTTTGATTGTCTCACTACAAATAAAGCTAAAGCTCCTGAAAACAACATATATTTTAAGTGCCCAACCTTAAAGGCAGATTCTCAAAAAGTCTTTAGGCCAGCAGAGCTCCATATTTGTGGAGTGTTTACCCTGTCCCTTACTTTTGGAAACTCCTCTACCGCCTCCAAAGATGTGAAATCTGGAGCATTTTCCATTCCTGATAGGTATTCACAGATTTTCTAACTCTTCTCTTCTAATTGTGTCTTACTTGGGGCGAAGGTAATGTCAAGGCATTGTTCTGGAGGAGAGTGGGAAGAATTTTCTGTAGCATATATTTGCATAAACATTGGATTCAGTTTTCTATTTTCCATTCAAAATACTGAATCCCTGACTCTAACCCATACCCGACCAGACTCTGACTACTAATTCTAATATGATGGAGAAAAATAACCCAAACAGAATCGAAATACAAGCAGTTCAGAGTAGGCCTGGTGTATTGTTGTACTTTTCTTTTGCATGATACAGAGTTGGAGTTATGAATCTAGTCAATTTATTGTTGAAATAGTTGTCCATGTATTTTTAAGGTTAACAAATATGTGAATTCCTGTCTCCCTTTCTCTGTATTCTTATATGCACATATAGATTCCTCCCTGGTACCACACGTACATTCTTGTGAGGTGGCTGACTTGGCAGATACAAATTGTTAGAAGAGATCACTCCTACAAAAATTGGTGGAATTGGATATTCAACCTATGGTTGAGCTTGCTAGTTGAACAGCATTATACATAAATCCATGTTCAGTAAAATTAATATTTTTAGATCTGTGGATGATATATATTTTATAATGAATTTTGATTGACATATATTTTGCTACTTTTTTGTGTGTGTGTGTGTTTTGTGTATATATATATATATATATATATATATATATATATATATATATATATATACACTCTCCAGATTTTTCAAAATATGAAATATATGTGTCTTATATACACTCCCTAAATTCATTCATGTTTATTATGTGGATTTATAATCAACTATTCACAAGATTATTCTGAGAAATATTCATCCACCTGAAATTTGCCTAATGCTCTCAAATGTCAATCCTAATTGTGACTACATATTTGTTTCTTCCTAAGATTATATATTTAAACTCAACCCTGTTCAAAATATCTAATCCTATCACTCACTTTATACTTTGCCTGATTTTGTAATGTCTCTATTGATATCTGCTTTCCTACATATTTTCCCCAGTTCATCATTGTGACTGACTCTTCACCTGTGCTGACATTTACATTCACTCTCTAATCGAAACCCTATTGCTAAAGAAATTTTTTTCCAATTCCTATACTCACCCTTCTTCATAAAAGTACTGACTATCTTCCTAATGCTACAGACTATCGTTTTTGACTGAATGTTCTCTTCTACATTCAATCATCCAAGTAAATTTGGGGCGAGCTTCAGAGGAGGAGACCACCAACAGACTATCTCTTGCAACATCAAAGGGTTTTTTGGGTGTCCAGCATGCTGGGGCTCAGAGATCACTTGAATAGAGCAGATAGCCCTGAGAATAGCTTAAATAGAGCTTATATACTTTCCCTGGAGAGGGCAGGGAGGGAATTTTATTGATGGGTCAGGGTGAGAGGGTGGTTTGCATTCACCTGGGTGAGGGAGTACATTCTGCAGTTGGGCAGTTGGGGACAGAACATTCTGGGAACAAGATTTGCAAGCATTTCTCAAGATTTCAATAGTGTTTTGTTAAGCATACAGAAAAACAAGAAGTGACAAGTACCTATTTTATTAAACTTTAATTCCCCACTTCTTCTTCTGGCTACTTTTAATCATAAAAATGATCATTGGAGGGTGTCACATTCTGTGTCTGCTAGTGGGGTATTACCATAAGTTTAACTCGTCCAATTTGAGCCTGGAGAAAAGAAATTACACGGTTGAGCAAACAGGATTTTATAGTTAGCAATAATATGAGGATTATTATTGGACCGGCCAGGGTTGATAAAAACGTAGTTAACCAGGAGGAGTGTGTGAACCAAGACTCAAGCCACCCTTTTTGGGCCTCTCTCTCTTGTTGATGCTCTTCAAGGTGTCTTTTAAATTTACTCATAGATTTTATTACAACTCCAGTATGGTCAGCATAAAAACAACATCCTTCCCTCAATGCAGCACAAAGGCCCCCTTCTCTAATGAAGAGGAGGTCCAACCCTCAACTGTTCTTTAAAACAACTTCAGAGAGAGAGGTTAAAGATTCATGCAAAGCTCTGATGGAGGTTTCTAATATCTTAGTTTTGCTCTATTGCTTCTTCTAATTGGGTCATTTGTTGTGTCCCATGGACAATGGCAGTGGTTCCTGTGCCCACCCGTGCAGCAACTCCTATTCCTAATAGGATGGCTAAAGTGAGGGATACAAGTTCCCAGTGGAACCGGTTGTATGCCCCCCCTATTTGATCTTCAAACGAACCTGCGTCATGATAGAGCTTTCTGGGAAACATCTGCAACATTTCAAAATAATCACATCTGTTGACCATTTCATGAAAACATAAACAATGTTTAAGTATATAGAATTATGCTGTTGTAGGGACAGACAAGGCAAGGCACCTAAGATAGCACTGAAGACAGGGAAACAGTCCTATATTGTTGCAACTGGATTCAGAGGGCATTGCTTCTGTTGTAATCAATTAGTCCCCTGAAACTCAAGTTTAGGCAGTTTCAGAATTGTGTACCCAACATATAAGGGATGGGGCTCAGAAGTTTACAGTCTGCAGAAGTTCAAAAAAGCAGTATATGTTTCTGATTTTTCCTCTGTTCTGGGCAAGTTAAATTTTCAAGGACACCTGGGAGGAGGAGAGCTTTTTATTCCCTTTCTTATTTTCCCCCTGCCAGCTGTTACAACGGAGCCCAGTTGGTAATTTCTTTATCTTAGAAATGTGGCCATTTCTGTGAAGCCCCAGCTGAAGGCCAGAGGACTTGTTCACATATTTTGTGAAAAACTAGTTAGGGGTTGTCTAGCTTAGAAGTACTGAGTTTTTTAGCCAGTGGCCAAGTATAACAGGGCAATACAAAAAGAGAAAGTTTATCTACATTGAACTCTTTATAGAAACTCTATGCTGAAAGTTCTAAAGTCAGCCATGGTGAAGACTTCTGGAGAAGGACATTTAAGACTTTTCTGTGGGCCTGGTACAGAGGGGGAATAAGGGGAAAGTGGGACTGAGAGAAGCACCGAGGATCTGAGAATGAGGAAAAAGAGAGATGTAAAAGAATAATTGGAAAGGTGTTTGGGAATTTCCTAGCAAAAAACTTGAGCAGTAGAACAGGTAGAGAAGAGCAGAAAACGGGAGTGAGTATCCCAAAATCCTGTGAGGGACTTTAAATTTTAGTAACCTGTTTTCAGTGATGACAAAGCAACTTTAATGGCCATTTATATTACATCTTGGATAAGGGTCTGAGAGCTCTCCTCAGCTCGTTTGAGCTTTGGGTTAGCTGGAAAGAGGACCTGGTGGGACCCGGTGTGGGCACTGACAGGAAGAGAGAGGAGTGAGTGGGTGGAGGGGTACCTCAGTACCTGCTACCTCACAAGCGGGCAATTGTCTGAGAACTGGTGGAGGTTTGGGATTCTGATCTAGTAATTGGAGGGGAGAAATCACGTTGCTGAGGTGGGAGTGACAGCAGAGAGTCTGGTGCAGAAGGCTGAGGATAAAAATCTATTGGAGAAGCATAGTTCAGGATGTGAGTGAAGGAGGGAAAGGGCTTCCACATAGGGGAATCTCCTTTCACCCTTTTGAGCACTTGCAGAAGTTAAAAAGGTCACGCAAAATTTGAGGATCTAGAGACCCCTCTGGGTGCCATCCTTTCTCTGTTGTCTACTTGGTAATATGGCCAATGCTGTGTACTGAATTTGATGAAGTATTGGGTTCCATCAGGCAGCCTCTGTATGCTCACATCTCCATGACATACTGAAGAAGTCGGCTTTTCCCCCGCACAGCCGTTACTGTTTGTGGCTTTGATAGTTTCCCGGGCAAACAAGTAATCTAGGATAGCCAACCTGCATCTGGCTCGCGTGTCCCTACATCCATAATGTTTGTTTCCATTATCTATGGTGCACAAGGGATTTAATGGTATTTTAGTGGGATTTTCTTCATCAGGGATATCCCAATAGAAAAAACCTATGGCCAGCTGACAAATGTCTGGGTGGAGAGATGGCCACCAGGTCCCTAAGGGGGATGTATGTGAGATCGATTATACACTTTTCCAGTAGGATTTGTGATCAGCCATCGCTGCTTAAAAGGCTGATGAGGGTTAGGACTACTTGTGGCCAAGGGGAGAGTATATAACCTTATCCACATGGCGAATACACAATTTGAAACTGTTACCAGTCTTTTCCAGTTTCCAGAAAGATTCTGGACAAGGAGCAGGCTTGAGATGAGAGGCATGGATCCAAGAAGTGATTCTGTATACCTTTACCACTGTAGGTGTTATAAGTAGCACCTGGTATGGTCCTTTACAGCTGGGTTCCAGGGATGACACCTCATGTCATCTTACATGCATGAAGTCTCTTATTTGATATGGATGTGGAATCCCCTGGTACACAGTTTGTTACGCAGTGGGCAGCTATTTTCACAGGTATCACTGAGTTCTTTCAAGAGCTTTAAGTCTGTCAAGCAAGAGGGTGTGGAAAGGATCCTTAGGTCTTACAGTTGGGCTTAGGACCCTTACTGGACGAGGGCCACCATAGAGAACTTCTCAGGGGGTAAGGCTACTCAAAGAACCAGAAGGATTTTTTCTTGCATGAAACATTGCATAAGTCAGTAGCACAGTCCAATCTTTTATGCTGGTCTCTAAGCTTAATTTCGTTAAGGTCTCTTCAATGGTTCTATTCATTCTTTCTACTTGTCCTGAACTCTGGGGTCTATAAGCACAATATAACTTCCAATTAATCCCCAGGTTCCTGGCTAACCCCTGACTTACCTGGGCCATGAACATCGGTATATTATCAGATCCTATTATCAGCTTAGCTTCCTCCAATGGTGGAGAGGCTTAGTCAGCAGCAGGGGAATCACTTAGAGTGTGTTGTGTGTTAGGGGACGAGGGCAGGGGATAAGGAGAGGAGGAAGAGTCCAGTAGAGTCAAATCTTGTGACTCAGGGAAAACAGAGGGTGGAGGAGGAGGAAGAGGTGAGGGTTTGAGAGATCATGTGGGAAGGAGTATGAGCAGAGGCATGGGCAAGGAAAGGCTTCACCCATGGAGGAGGAGATTTGCAGAGGTCCTGAAAAGTTAAGATATATGGCTGTTGATCAGGATGGCTATGTGGCCCTGGCTGAAAGACAATATCTCTGACTTTATAAATTAGTGGGAAGTAGAAAGATCTTTCTTGGGGCCATACGACTCCAAAGATGGGCCATACTGAGGCACAGAGAGTCTGCCAGGTCCAGCGTTTTACTAAAAAAAGAAAGATTCTGAGCCCTTAAGCGGACTTTGGTCCAGTGATCAAGGGTCAGGTACAGAGGCATTGAAGTGCTCTGTCCCATAATGAAAGGTACACAAACAGTAAAAGCAAAGACACATGACACAGATAATACAAGACCATAAAGACAGGCAATGGACATCCAACACTGAGACCAGGAATGCGTAGCCAGCAAAACCCGATAGGATGGCAATACCGAATCTAAAAGAAAATATCACTGAGTCGATGAAGCAATTGTTCCTTGATTCTCCGAGTCCTCTTTGGGGTCCCCCAGGGAGGTGCCCTATGTCTCTGTGACACGTCTCTCAGCCACCGTTGGAGAGACCCCAGGCTCTTCATCGCCAGCAATTTTGCCAAGCCCTAACATGACACCTGAAACCATAAAGAGGCGCCTTACTTGCTCCGAGAGGAGCCCGTTGGGGTCTCTCATCCGCCACTGCCGGAACTCGGTGGAACCTCAATATGTAAAGGTCAGGTGAGTGTTGGAGGAAGAGACTACCAAGAGACTGTCTCATGCAACAGCAAAGGGTTATTTTGCGTCCAGCTTGCTGGGGCTCACAGCTAACTTAAATAGATCAGAGAGCTCTGAGAACAGCTTATGCAGAGCTTACATACATTCCTTGGAGATGGAAGGGAGGGAAGTTTACTGATGTGTAAGGGTGAGTGGGCGGTTCGTGTGACACCGAGTGAGGCAGTACATTCTGCAGTTTGGCAGTTGGGAACAGTACATTCTAGAACAAGATTAGCAAACATTTCTCAAGATTTCAACAGTGTTTTTTTAAGCATACAGAAAAACAGGAAATAGCAAGTACCTATTTTATTAACCTTTCACTACCGACTATCCTTTTTTGACTGGATGTTCCTTCTACATTAATTCATGCAAAGTACAAGGTCCTATGTCATTGTATATCAATTTATCTGAGACATCTCTGCAGAACGTAATTCAATGCTGCATATCCCAATCAAGGGCCCAATGCCCTTCTGGCCTTCAAATCATACTTAGATTTCTTTTTTCATACATATATTACACCTATATATTCTTATACACATAGCAGGTTCCCAATACCATTATTCATCCAGCACAATGATTTCTAACCCAAATCAAACATGTTTTTAACCATAATCATACACTATTCCCTCAATCTAACTTTATAGAACAGCAGGGAAAGAGTTGATTTTACAATACAGAAATGTAGGGAAACTTCCACCTGCTGATAACCTCAAAGGCCCATGCAGAAATGATCCCTGGAGAAGATGTAGGCAGCTATGAAGGACCTGAGAGACCAAAAGTCATCTTCCATGGCAAACAACCCAGTCAGGATAAAAGGTTGTGTCTGAATCAGATTCTCTTCTTAATGTAGAGAACATGGACCAAAACAGGCCTGTGTGGAGATCTATTCCTGGGTGCCTATGGTTGATATACCATTCTAACTTGTGAAAGTGTCACAGGAAGTAGGGGCAGCCTCAATCTCATGGGACCCTTGGAAGTAACAGTTAAGACAAAGTGGTTGCCAAGACAGGGACCTCATTCAGTTCAGGAAGGAAGTGACCTCACCTCACTTCCATGGTGATGTAACTCTCTGAACTTTGGATCCAGGAAGCCAGGCACCCATAGCCAGTCCAAGTCCCAGTCCCTATGGTCTCACTTGTTTGGATTTACTAAATGCAGTCAGTCTTTCTTGGTACCTTCAGACGTGAGAAGGCCAAATGCCAGGAAAGCTCGGAAGCGGGGCTTTTCTTGAGAAAGTCGTTAGTGGCTCACCGTTGGCTCCTGAGAAGTTCACAGAGTTTGCCAAGGAGACCAGATCTGAGACAGGACAGGCCATTTCGGGGGAACGTATTATGGCCTACAAGTCAGAGGACACTCCGGATAGTCAAAGACCTACTTAGGGGAAGGAGGTGCCTTTGTGGGTGTGGTTGTGGGTTTGTGGTTTTGTCTCATTTTCTGAGAATAGGTAGGACAGTCGGTTTGTTTCATTTGAAGTGGACTGTTTCTAGTAAGTCTTTTCACAGGGCGAGTGTTTCTATGTCTGTGTATTCCACTGTTTCCGTGGTTGTAGACATTAGAAAAGAGAATTCATCAATGGATGTGTCGTGTCTAGTAGAAAACTTCTCAGCATTCATATTGCCCCGTTTATGAATGGACTGTAGCTTGCCTTATCGATGAGCAACACCTGCTACCTTCCTAAGTTTCTATTTTTGCCCTGAATTCCGGCCAATTTCAAGAATAGGCCCATGGTTTTGTGTCCAAGATATGTACCACCTCCAAGCTCTGTGACATAGCCATGTACTGGATAGCTGTAGGTGATGGCGAGCATCTCAGAAAACTCAGATATCAGTGTGACGAGGACAGTCTCAGAGGAGAAACCCTGCTTTGGGCCTTTTGCTTACCTATTGTTCTGTTGCCCTGAATGTCAGGAAGTTCTTTGCATCTGGCCACCCCTTTGTGAAGCCTGAAGAAAACAGTTTTCAAATGGAAATGATTGGGCATACCTGTGGCTCTTTTCTTAAGTGCTTTGAAAAGGGATGTGACTGAATCAGCCCCCTGGCCCTGTGTGTGGCTGAGGCTTAGATTCTCAGCACCTGTGGATCTAAAGAAAGTTCCCATGTTTGCATCCAAAGGAAAAATGGCAGAAAGAGCAGCCATTGGGATGAAGTCTCTCGACTTCCTCTGTAAGGTTCCTGAACTCCATCAAGTGAAAATAGGGATCCTTTGGGTCAAATGAGTTCTTCAAAACCTGCAGAGGCTAGCCCATAGGTGCTTGGTTATTTCATGACTAAAATTCACATAAAGAATCTAAACCAAACAGTCAGTAGGCCTCAAATTGGAGAATTGGAGCGGTATTAATGGCAGGCCTATTTGATCACTCCTGGTTCACAGGATGGGTGTCCAGGCCACCTTTACTATAGGCAAATGAGGGTCAAAGGAGCTTATTTTGAACACTGTCTTGGTCTGCTCCCCTCATGGAAACGTCCAGCAAAATTATGATGAGTGTTAATATGAAAGAAGATGAGGGCCATATGGGAGTGTTCTTGTTTTAATTGTGGTAATTTGTGTGGTAGTTGGAAAAGATGACTCGGATCACCTGGCCTTGAACTCTGGTGTGATTCCCCTTAAAGAATGAGTTCTGGATCTGACCTCAGAGAAGTATTGTCGTGAGTTCTCTTGGGATTTTACTAGGCCACACGTGAGAATCGCCTTTGGAAATTGAGATCTAGGCCCAGGATGGCTTTCCACAGAGCTCGGGGATTCTGAGTCAGGATATCACATGATTTAATTCTTAAAGACTTGGCAGCCCTAGTTGAGAGTCCAAACACATATGGACCTCACATTGTACACCTCAATGTGTCTGGATTCATGTGACCTTTTGGCCAGTCTTTTGGAAGGCTTTTCTGTGAGTGTTCTCCAGAGCTTTCATTGAAATGAGCTTCCTCACCATTTAATGGTTCCTGAATTAATTGAAACCCACAGTGCCTCTAACTTCATTTTTGAAAAATGACTAGATTCATACAATAAAATTTTTGAAATTCCCATGACCAGGTGGCACTGGATAAACTTTGGATTTCCTGTTGCTGATCATGAGTGTACCAAAGAGTGCCTTGATTGACTGGTTTTCGTGAAAATGGTGTAGAACAGAGATGCCAGTAATTTGGAGCCTAATGAGTAGTGGGCCTAGAGAAGTGGACTGTAGGTGTGTAAATAAATATTTTTGGTAGGACCACCTGGATCTTCCATTGGCTTCGAAAGACTTGCGACTGACATGGTGCAGGCAGGAGACCTTTATATGTAAAGGCATCTTGTCATATGGAGAGGTTTCAGGGCAATGTTCAGAATCAGGTTGCTATAGTCAAGGTGAAAGCTATGTAGGATAGAAGCCTGGTTCGTACATTCTCTTTGCGTCCCTGACCAACCACACATGACAGAACTCCCTCCAGCATTTTGTCCCAGTTGAACTCCTTGTATTTCGTGAAGCAAATACCAAACTCCCAGTGCAGCAGTAAGAAACACCCTGGAAAGTGGAGGATCACCAAATGGCTTTACAGTCCACAAGGAAAGACACTTAGCTCCCAGTGGCCACAGTTTACCTACAAAGAGAGAATTCAGAACTGCTCCCTCATGTTCATTAGAAAATAAGGACCATGTGCTCCAGGTCATAGAGATGCAGACCCAGATTTCATGGTGTCACTACAAACGAAGCTAAATCTCCTAACAATTACATATATTTCTTGTTCCCAACCTCAGAGGAAGTTTCTCAAGAAGTCTCAAGGCCAGCACTGCTCCATGTTTCTGGATTGTTTACCCTCTCCCTTACTTTTGGAAACTGTTCTACCACCTCCAGTGTTGTGAACTCCTGAGCATTTTCCATTCCACATATATATTCAGATTTTCTAACTCCTCTCCTCTAATTGTGTCTTACTTTTAGCGATGGTTATGTCAAGGCATTGTTCTGGATGAGAGAGGGAAGATTTTTGTGTATCACATTTTTGCATACACATTAGATTCATTTTCCTTTTTTCCATTTGAAATACTGAATCCCTGACACTAACCCATACCCTACTAGACTCTGACTACTAATCCTAATATCATGGAGAGAAAGAAACCTAACCGAATAGAAATACAGGCCTTTCATAGGAAGCATGGTGTATACTTCTATTTGCCTTCTGCATTATCAAGAGTATGTTTTTTAAATCTAGTCAACTTTTCATTGTAATATTTCTCCATGATTTTTTAAAATTATCACATATATAAATTCCTGTCTCCCTTTCTCTGTATCCTATTCAGCACATGTATTTTTTTATACATATATATATAATATCCTACCTGGTATCACACGGACAATCTTGTGAGCTCCCTGATTTTGGAATATAAAATTGTGAGAACAGATGACTCTCCCTAAATAATGATGGGACTGAAAATTCAACCTATGGGTGAGCTTCCTAGTGAAAAACACTATACATAAATCCATGTTCAGTAAAATGAATATTTTTGGATATGTGGATGAATTATATTTCATGATGAATTTCGATTGGCATATATATTGCTAAATATTAATGTGTGTGTGTGTGTGTGTGTATGTATTTTTTTTAAATCTGGAAAAAAATATATATGTGTATATATATACATATATATATATATATATATATATATTATATATGTATATATATATATATATATATATATATATATATATATATGTATATATATTCTCTAGATTTTAAAAAAATATGAAAAATATGTGTCTTATTATACACTCCCTAAATTCATTTATATTCATGTATGTGGGTTCAAAATCCACTTTTTACAAGATTATTTTCAGCAATATTTATACACCTGTAATACATATTGGTTTCCTACTACTGAATACTAAGTTCAGTAGGTGGTGCATACAAATCCTAATATTTCTACAGTACCTGACCCAGTTTAACATCAATGCAAGTAGATTGCTATGGGACATGATGTGTATTTTGAAGTTCATTTTTACTCAACACTGGTACATTACTATTTTTTCAGTATATGGACATCATAGGATATATTTTTTCACCCACAACTTCACAAAATTATAGGCATTTGGTTCACTCTCATTTACTTACTACTTCAGAACACATGTATTCCTCCATGTTTCTTTACTGGTCTTTTCACTAGACTTCTTTCTAAACACATTATTTTTGATTCCATAATCATTTTTGAAGCAATACTCACTCTTCACGATAAACCGTAACCCTAATATTACCATTACATATATAACTGGTTGGAATGATTGTATATATATCAATATAAGATTTCCAATACATTTTCAGATGCAAACTCAATCCATTATTTAAAGTTGGAACCAGTTATATACTTTATTCACAATCTGGTCTATTCATGCAACATCTCAATAATGATCAACACAAGGTACACCTATTTGTATCACCAGTACTAATTTATAAGTTTCCAGAATATTACTCCCCATAATGGTGGAAGAAATACTCATGTCACCTTATCAACATATAAATTTTATCACGGTAGTATTCTGGACACAAAATGCAAAGGTCACACATATGATTGTACCAAAGCCTAAATGGAAAGTGACCATGGATTACTAAAAACATCCATGTCCAGGGTGCCTAATGCTCTCAAATGTCAATCCTATTGATTACTACATATTTGTTTTTTCCTAAGATTATATATTCAACCTCAAGCCTGTTGAAAATGTCTAATCCTATCACTCACTTTATACTTTGCCTGATTTCCTAATCTTTCTATTGATATCTGCTTTCCTACATATTTTTCCCTGTTCATCATTGTGATTTTCTCTTCAGATGTGCTGACATTTACATTCACTCTCTAACTGAAACCCTATTGCTAAAGAACTTTTGGTCCAACT